>NC_056504.1:29086374-29136769 GCF_014905685.2 Nematolebias whitei
AGATAGATAGATAGATAGATAGATAGATAGATAGATAGATAGAAGCTGTGAGTCCATCTGCTTATAAGGGTAAATATTGATTCACACATTCTCAGAGGGCCTTGAACGTCTCACAGTGTTCAGATGTGATCACTGCAGGGCCACATTGCTGTTTCTACAAGTCGTCACTCAACACGTTCTCATTAAGTCCATAAACATTATGAGGTGTTAAATGATGGTAAATAAACACGTACTCTAGAGGCGCAGTCTTTTGTATCTGTAATTAAAATGAAATTGCAATACCATTATTTTTTTATGTGGAGTTTATTTATTGTCCTATTAGGATCTAAATTATTGGCAGTCACAAAATTATTAGAAATCATTTCTGAACTGATGAAGAGAATTACTTCACTTTCTGAAAAGCTGCAAAATGATCCAAACAGCAATCAGCTACAAAATCTAAAGCTAAAATCACTTAGTGTGAATAAAGAATAAACTCGTTGGCTATTGTCATCAGATGGACAAGAGGGTGGACCTAATAAATTAACATTTTTTTATCTTAATTCAGCCTTTTTTGGAAGTTGATAAAGATGCACAATAATGTAATCCATCCATTTTCTTCCGCTTATCTGGGGTCGGGTCGCCGAGGTAGCAACCTAAGTAGGGAGGCCCAGACTTCCCTCTCCCCAGCCACTTGGGCCAGCTCTTCCGGGGTAATCCTGAGGCGTTCCCAGGCCAGCCGAGAAACATAGTCCCTCCAGCGTGTCCTGGGTCTTCCTCTGGGCCTCCTTCTGGTGGGACGTGTCCGGAACACTTCACCAGGGAGGCGTCCAGGAGGCATCCTAAACAGATGCCCAAGCCACCTCAACTGGTTCCTATCGACGTGGAGAAGCAGCGGCTCTACTCTGAGTCCCTACTGGATGATCGAGCTTCTCACCCTATCTCTAAGGGAGAGCCCAGACACCCTGCGGAGAAAACTAATTTTGGCCGCTTGTATCCGAGATCTCATTCTTTCGGTCACAACCCAAAGCTTGTGACCATAGATGAGGGTAGGAACATAGATCGATCGGTAAATTGAGAGCTTCGCCTTTTGACTGAGCTCTCTCTTCACCACGACAGACCGGTACAGCGCCTGCTTCACTGCAGACGCTGCACCTATCCGCCTATCGATCTCACGCTCCATTTTTCCCTCATTCATGAACAAGACCCCAAGATACTTGAAGTCCTCCACTTGGGGTAGGACCTCCTCCCTGACCCGGAGAGGACAGTCTACCCTTTTCCGGCTCAAGTCCATGGCCTCGGATTTGGAGGAATTGATCTTCATCCCGGCCGAGTTGCATTCGGCTGCGAACCGCTCCAGCGAAAGCTGTAGATCACGATCTGATGAAGCCAATAAGACCACATCATCTGCAAAAAGTGGAGACGCAATCCTAAGGCCACCAAAACGGATCCCCTCAACACCTTGGTTGTGCCTAGAAATTCTGTCCATAAAAGTTATGAACAAAATCGGTGACAAAGGGCAACCTTGGCAGAGTCCAACTCTCACCGGGAACAAGCCCGAATTACTGCTGGCGATGCAGACCAGGCTCTGACACCAGTCATACAGGGACCTAACAGCCCATATCAAAGGGCCCGGTACCCCATACTCCCAGAGTATCCCCCACAGGGTTCCCCGAGGGACGCGGTTGAACGCCTTCTCCAAGTCCACAAAGCACATGTAGACCGGTTGGGCAAACTCCCACGCACCCTCCAGGACCCTGCTGAAAGTGTAGAGCTAGTCCAGTGTTCCACGGCCAGGAAGAAAACCACACTGCTCCTCCTGAATCTGAGGTTCGACTATCCGATGGACCCTCCTCTCCAGAACCCCCGAATAGACCTTACCAGGGAGGCTTAAGAGCGTGATTCCCCTGTAGTTGGAACACACTCTATGGTCCCCCTTTTTGAATAGGAGGACCACCACCCCGGTCTGCCAATCCAGGGGAACTTCCCCCGATGTCCACGCAATATTGCAGAGTCGCGTAAGCCAACACAACCCTACAACATCCAGAGCCTTAAGGAACTCTGGGCGAATCTCATCCGCTCCTGGGGCCCTGCCACCGAGGAGCTTTTTAACCACCTCAGTGACCTCAGCACCAGAGATTGGAGGGCCCGACCCAGAGTCCACAGGCTCCGCTTCCTCAGTGGAAGACATGCCAGTGGGATTGAGGAGGTCTTCAAAGTATTCCGCCCACAGACCCACAACATCCCGAATTGAGGTCAGCAGCACACCACTCCCACTATAAACAGTGTTGGTGGCGTACCACTTTCCCCCCCGAGACGCCGGATGGTGGACCAGAATCGCCTCGAAGCCGTGCGGAAGTCATTCTCCATGGCCTCTCCGAACTCCTCCCATGCCCGAGTTTTTGCCTCAGCGACCACCCGAGACGCATGTCGCTTGGACTGCCGGTACCCATCAGCTGCTTCCGGGGTCCCACTGGCCAAAAAGGCCCAATAGGACTCCTTCTTCAGCCTGACAGCATCCCTCACCGACGGTGTCCACCATCAGGTTCGAGGGTTGCCGCCGCGACAGGCACTGACAACCTTGCAGCTGCAGCTCTGGTAAGCCGCCTCGACAATAGAGGCACGAAACATGGTCCACTCAGACTCAATGTCCCCCACCTCCCTCGGAACATGTTCCAAGTTCTCCCGGAGGTGGAAATTAAAACTCTGTCTCACAGGAGACTCTGCCAGACGTTCCCAGCAAACCCTTACAATACTTTTGGGTCTGCCAGGTCTGACCGGCATCCTCCCCCACCATCGGAGCCAACTCACCACCAGGTAGTGATCAGTGGACAGCTCCGCCCCTCTCTTCACCCGAGTGTCCAAGACATGTGGCCGCAGATCAGATGAGACGATGACAAAGTCGATCATCGAACTGCGGCCTAGGGTGTCCTGGTGCCAAGAACACATATGGACACCCTTATGCTTGAACAAGGTGTTCGTTATTGACAATCCATGACGAGCACAGAAGTCCAACAACAGAACACCACTTGGGTTCAGATCGGGGGGGGTGTTCCTCCCAACCACACCCCTCCAGGTCTCACTGTCATTGCCCACATGACATGAGCATTGAAGTCCCCCAGCAGAACAAGGGAGTCCCCAGGAGGTGCACTTTCCAGTACCCCCTCAAAGGACTCCAAAAAGGGTGGATAATCTGAACTGCCATTTGGTGCATAAGCACAAACGACAGTCAGAACCCGTCCCCCCCATACGTAGGCAGAGGGAGGCCACCCTCTCATTCAACGGGGTGAACCCCAACACACAGGCACCAAGTTGGGGGGCAATAAGTATGCCCACTCCTGCTCGACGTCTCTCACCAGGGGCAACTCCAGAGTGGAAGAGTGTCCAGCCCTTCTCAAGGAAACTGATTCCAGAGCCATGCGTAGAGGTGAGTCCGACTATTTCTAGCCGGAACCTCTCAGCCTCACACACCAGCTCAGGCTCCTTCCCCACCAGTGAGGTGACATTCCATGTCCCAATAGCCAGCTTCTGTAACCGAGGATCAGACCGCCAGGGTCCCCGCCCTCGGCCACCACCCATCCCACATTGCACTCGACCCCTTTGGCCCCTCTCACAGGTGGTGAGCCCATGGGAAGGGGACCCACGTCTCCTCTTCGGGCTGTGCCCAGCCGAGCTCCATGGGTAAAAGCCCGGCCACCAGGCGCTCGCCCGCATGCCCCACCTCCAGGCCTGGCTCCAGAGTGGGGCCCCGGTGACCCACGTCCGAGTAAGGGAACATCAAGTCCATTTATTTTTTTCATCAACGGGGTCTTTGGGCTGCACTTTGTCTGGTCCCTCACCTAGGACCTGTCTGCCATGGGTGACCCTACTAGAGGCGTAAAGCCCCTGACAGCATAGCTCCTAGGGATCATTGGGACACTCAAACCCCTCCACCACGGTAAGGTGGCAGCCCAGGGAGGGGCACAATAATGTAATGATTTGCTAAACATTGCTAAACATCAAGAATTACATGTTAAAATAGAAATAAGATAAAATAAAAAAACTATTCAATTTTAGCAAATCATCACAATAGTGTAATGATTTGCTAAAATTGAATAGTTTTTATTTTATCTTATTTCTATTTTAACATGTAATTCTTGACCTGCCATTGTATCTGTTCCTCTCAAACCCAACCGATCGAAGCAGATGGCCGCTTGTCCTTAGCCTGGTTCTGCTAAATGTTTCTTCCTCATGAGGGAGTTTTTTTCTTTCCATTGTCACCTTCATGCTTGCTCAAGATGAGAGTGTGCGATGGAGTTAAATTGAAAGCAGTTTGCTCCATCCATTCATTATCATTTACCAGCTTCTTCCATTTTGGGTCACGGGGGTCGCTGGTGCCCATGTCCAGCAATCACTGTGCGAGGGGCGGGGTACACCCTGGACAGGTCTCCAGTACATCACATGGCCACATAGAGACAAACGAAACAAACAACCATTCACTCTCTCACTCACACCTAGAGACAATTTAGAGTTACCAATCAGCCTAACATGCATGTTTTTGGTCTGTAGGAGGAAACCGGAGTACCAGGAGAAAACCCACGCATGCAAGAGAACATGCAAACTCCACCCAGGAAGGCCCCCTGGAACGGGATTTGAACCAGGGACCTGCTCGCTGAGAGGCAGCAGCTCTACCAGTTGCGCCACCGTGCTACCCTAGAAGTCTGCTCCTCAGATAAATAATGTTAAATTATTATTTTTATATATGAATGTTTCTGTTCAGTGTCCTGAGATGACTTCTGTTGTGACTTGGCGCTATATAAATAAACTGAACTGAATTTAATTTAAATAGAAAACTCATCGGATGAAGTTTAAAAAGGAGATTTATAAACATTGAGGCATCAGCTACGCTTAACACTTTTTTTCTGTAGACAAGACTGTATCATGAAACTTGCATTTAATCAATTATTGGAAAAGGGACACCAATGAGCAATAAACACCGTCTAATATATTTAGATGCTCAGCAATTTTAATATTGCTAACCTTTCATGGCAACAGGTGAATTGTCTCCTGAGCAAGACTATACTATATTTTGTTATTTTCCTTTCGGCAGCTTCCTTTCATCAGAGCTCACCACAGTGAACTAACTCGCACAAACATGTAGCAATTGTTTTTACGCCCTTCCTTACACAACCACAGATCACCAAGCTACCACTGTCCTCTGTGTGGAGCAGGGCGGGTGTCATCCAAGCCTTCCAGGGAGCAGGTTAAGGGCCTTGCTCAAGGGCCCAGAGTGGGGCAAATGAGGGTGGATCAGGACTATACTCTGTAATATCTATTAAAACTGTGAGATTTGTCCTCCATCTGTTTCTCCTACGAGGACAGTTTGTCCTAAAGTGGATTGCAAACAGAGGTAGCACTGTGGAGGGATTAGCTGGATCTGAATATAACATTTCAACATAAATCAATTAAGTTTGCACACTGAATTCCTAGATAAAGCTGCTCTCTAATCTTTTCTCTCAGCATAAGGAGCTTTCCATCAACACAGTAATTCTGCTCTCTACCAGGACCAACAACAAAAGAAGAGAAAGAATATCACTGTAGCTTTTCCTCTTTTTTACCATTCTGAAATAAGAAACATGCTATCCTGGCAATTCACTCACTCAGCCCTGCTTATATAAGCTGTGTTATCTGCAGAATTGCTGGATGAATGCAGAGTACAAAATGACTGTGCTGAAATTTGCTAAAGAAGCTCAAACTTGATTGTTAAAGCTAACAGAAGCAGAACTCTTGTTAAAAGGAGCAAACCACTAGCTATATGCTACAATGCTGAATGCTGAGGAACAGCTTCTACCCTGAAGCTGTTAGACTCATAAATCCCTAATCAGGATCATCACGGTGAAAAAAATAAACATCATTGTAATGCCATTTTGATTGGTGATATGTGCTGCTGATCATCCATGCTGCTGATCTCATGCTGCTGATTATTTCATGCTGCTGTATTCATTTGTACTCATCTACTCACACAGACTCATGTTTGTGCTGCTGTTGTTCGACGTATTGTTTTGCACTGTGTTTTGCGTATTTCTTAATTTATATCTTAAATCTTTATTACTGTTTTTCTTTTACAATTTATACTTTGTTGGATGTAATTGGGACTCTGTGTGCACAATTTCGTTCCACCTCATGTACCACACGTGATGCGAATGATGATAAAGCCTACTTGAACTTGAACTTGAACAAGAAACAGTGTGCTAGCTAAAAACCAAATGTGGCTAAATGTGGCTAATGTGCAGCAAACATTTAAAAGTAGTAAAAACACTAAGTAAAAGTAGCAAAATGTTAGCTTAAAGCTAAAAAGTGCAAATGCAAAAAATTAAAAGCTAGAAGTAGCAAAAGGCTGGCTAAAAGCTAACAGTAGTAGAATTATATCTAAATGCAGAACAAAAAGACAAAAAGGAGTACAGGGGAATGCAATTTTGTAAATGAAGTTAATATTTTGAAAACTGTCAAAGTTACAAAAATCAAGAGTCATAACAACTACCTTTATCTCCCAGTGAGCTGAACATTTAGTTATATGAATAGCTACTTCTTCTTTTGTTTTTTCCCTCTTCAGGGGTCTCCACAGATAGTCATCCTCCTCCATCCCACTCTGGCCTCACTCCAACCATGTTCTCTCTAACTGCATCCATATATCTCCTCTATGTCTTTTTCCTGGCAGCTGCATTTCTCACATCCTTCTACCAATATATCCACTGCCACTGTCCCTCCTCTGGACAAGTCCAAACTATCTCAGTCTGGTCTCTCTAACTTTATCTCCCAGTTGTTCAACCTGTGCTGTACCTCTGATGATCTCATTCAATCCTTGTCACTCCTAAGGAGAACCTCAACATCTTCATTTCTGCCACTTCCAGTTCTTTCTCCTGTCTTTTTGTCAATGCCACTGTCTCCAGACCATTACAATATAGCTGGTCGACTGTCTTGTAAACTTTGCCTTTGACCTTTGCTGACCCTTTTTTTGACTCATCTCATTAACACACATGTACTCTGTCTTACTATGGCTGATTTTCATTCCTCTTCTTTCAAGTGCATACATCCACCTATCCAAGTTCTCTTCTACGTGTTTCCTGTTCTCACCCACTCAGATACTGTATATGAATGGCTACATTAGTACAAAATCAGATGTAAAATTATTATTATTTTTTTTAATGGAAACATAAAAAACAGGACAACAATGGAGTGAATGCTGAATCAGCTGAACCAGAAGCTAACTTAAAGTTCTCGTTAAATCTTTGTAGCGTTTGACATCAACTCAACTTTCCACCTCGCTGAAGTTTAACTGTACTTCTCAGCACAAGCAGCTCAGAACACAGATGCCTGCAGTCTCATTCGATGTCCTGTTTCTGCACTTGAGGTTGTCTGATTCATCCCTCGCTGCTTTGTTTAATTTTAGCAAACATTAAGATCGGCTTCTGAGTTGCCTCTATGGGAAGGCCAGTGTGTTTTCCTGATATAACTCTGACACTACATATGGCTTCCTTGTGCCTTCACTGTAGACACGCTCAAGAGGAGAGGTGAGGGATTAATTTTATGGCTTAAAAGCAGGAAAGTCTTAGCAACCATTGCTTTAAACTATAAATACATGATACAGGAAGATGTAAGATAAACAGATAAAACAGTCTGAGTTGTCATCTGCAATATGTAATTTCTATCATTTTTAATGGAAAATCTGCATGAATTTTGAAGAAAAAAAATTAACTAAAAGTACAAACACTGACAACGGCTGGTGTTCTGTAAAAAAAAGAGGTGTCCAAAAATGCCTGTTTTCATAAAGTTTATTTTCAGGACCAATGAGTTATGAGGGATTTGATTTTTGGTGGTTTCTAAAAATGAAACAAAGCTTTGAGATAAATGAGAAAGTTATTAATGAATTATTCCAGTAATAAGGAGGAAGTAAGCAGGTTTTTCTTCATTCATCTTTATAAAACATCACTTCAATCCTGCACCTGTGGATTTGTTTCATTTTAATAAAGACTTGGCTGATTTTTGGTACTGAAGTCACTAAAATCTAAGCTGTTCTACACCGCCAAGTAGAAGAGTCCAAGTTAGGACAGCTGTTTTATGTTGTGAAAGTGAGTCCACACAGAGTGTGTTTATTGGTGGACAAGAACAAAATATGTCTAAGTCAAAATCTCCAGAGCCCAGGCTCAAATTTTACTGCCCTGACTGGGCTGATAGGACGGAAAATCCCATCTTTGTTCTTGTAACTGTATTTATTTCTCTGTATAGTTCAGAAATACTTAAAGTGAGACTGTGTTTTGAAGACTGATGTCATAATTGAGCATTTCCTGGACTGGCGCAGTGGTTCCCAGTCTTCTCCAATGGCAACTATATTTTCCACCTGGCTAGGCAGGTGTAGCTGACACACCATCTGACACAGTTTAAATATAAAAGGCCCCATAACAGTTCTGGAGGGCACCAGTCAGCTGTAGACCACAAACCAGCAAAAATATGATCTGTACTTACGTTCCCAGGACTTCTTTGAAGTCGTAATGTTCTTTGATGTCAGACGTCTTCTTTTTCCATCCGTTTCCATCCTCTCCAAGAGGCATCCTACAACGCTGATCAGACTCGTCACACTACAGCCGAGGAGCGCAGAAGAACAGTCAGATTAGTTAACTGAGTTGGAAAGACAACTTTCTAAATGTAACTGCAGATGAAATTACATTTAAAAAAGGATTTTTAAATGTTTAATAGACAACCCTTAAATGCACACAACTGTGTCTCAAATTTTCACCACATCTGTCCAACGGTTTGGTGGTAAAATACTATGAGTATTGTGACAAATCACACCTCAGCCGGTACACTCCTGAAGTATTTGTTGTAGAAGTTCAAGAAGATTTGGACTGTAAAACGCTGCTGGCGAAGCCAGGTGGCTGCACACCATGATTCTGTTACTGTTAGTTACATGAAGTTATGGCAAAATGTAGAAAAAACTATGAGAATGTAAATTTTCTTAAAGGTGTCACTGCATAAGTGTTGAAGAGCCTTTATTATTATTCTGTAAAAAATTGGGATTTTGACGAAACAGATGAGAAAGCTTAGCCCGCTTTGGAGCTCTGTAGCTGAGGCTTTACTTTTCCATCATTCAAAGTGAAAATGGGTCAAAGCAAGTAAATGGTAAATGGACTGTACTGATATAGCACCTTTCTAGCTTATCAAGACACTCAAAATGCTTTACAGCACAATCTGTGTCCTCATTTACCCATTCATACAGCACTCTACTAGATCTATACAAAGCTAATTGAACAAATCAATTCTAAAAAGAATAATCAGAGCTTTATCACATTCATACACTGAAGGGACACACATCGGAGGCAATGTGGTGTTCAGTGTCTTGCCCAGAGGCAATTCGGCATGTGACTGCTGGTGGATTCAAACCCCCAAGTCATGCATTGGAGGACGACTGCTCTAACCATTCAGCCACAGCCGCCCCGTTCAGGTTCAGGTTTAGATGTCTGAAATGGCATTCTGATATATTTTACAGTTTTTACACAATTGTGATTTATATTTCTAATTTTTGAAGTTTTTTAAAATGTTAAAAAAACTCCTACTCCCACATTTTTTGTTACACAACCAATTTACACATAAAAACACACAGATTTTAAATGTCTTTTTTTCACCCAGTGTATTCCTCACTGCTTTAAGACTGATGGTTTTCTCTCAAATCCCTCCAGAATACAGGGAACACACACAGACTTCAGTCGTATTTCAATTCCAAATCTTGAAACTGGAAGTGAAACTTGTCAAATATCCTTCATCAAACAAAACAAAACCAAATAATAAATATGTGTGAACGTCAGGGTTTTCTGTTGATGATGGTTCAAAAATTTGTAAAATCCAACTTGCAGATTTTGCGCAGCGATGGTTGAATGTTTCTGTCTGCCTCTCATTAAACTGGCAGTCAGGGAGTGACAGACTAAAGTGTGTGGTCACTATGGTAACCATAATGAGCCACTGACAGCAGCTTTAACTTTTATTTTGGTCTTGGTTTTCTTGTCACTTTTGATAGCTACATGTCAAACATCAAAATGTAGGCAATTTATCAGATTTTTACAAGAATAACGTTGAATATGAATAAATGTTGAGCAGCTGCACTCAAACATTTATTCATAAACTATGGCTTTCAGGATTTTTTTTACATTCCAAAAATTATAAATGAGTAACAGCTCTTGTTTTAATATTTGCTCACGCACCTTTGATTTTAGGCAGGTACATTAAAATGTGAAAGATAAAATCCTGAGGCTGGAAAGGATCAGGATAAAAATAGTTCAAACTCATTTTGTGACCTCATAAAAAAGTGGCACACAATAACTGCAGACCTCTCTGCTGACAGCCGGCTTGCATCAATAAATAGCAACCAATAACAGCTTTAAAGTGCAGAGAGCCAACAGCAGAACACTGTCACACCAAAAAATAAAATGAAATAAATAACCAAACGCATGGTCAGTGGAGGCAGATTCAAGCTGGAGGGGGGACTTGTGCTATATTTAACATCTGCAGCTTCTAAAACCTAGCCTGCGTTGAATAAAACAATAAAATAAAATAAGATTCAAGAGCTCTGGTCATGTGGAAACTGAATTCCACTGAGTGTCGTTTGACAACCTGCTCTGCATTAAGGCAGCAGGGCGTGAATGACAGGGGGTGGAGGGGGGGGTGTAAAAGCTGGTTCTCTGCTCCAAATATTAAAACATGGCTTTTAAAATGTCCTGAAATGTTCATCTGTTAAAGAAAGAAGAGGCAGTGTGGGGGTGCAGACGGTGCTGCACCGCTCAAGGGTATGGCAGTCAGATGCATGCAGCATCTTTAGGTTCAGGGAGGCTGCGGATGGACATGGAAGCGCGCGCACCTAATGCACTTTTGACTTTTTTTTTTCTAAAGAGAGAAGTCGTGATAAGATCGAGATAAATCCGTAAGTGAAAAGGAACGTACCTAAATGGAGATGTGTAGCTGTGCCGAGCTGTGTTTCCCTCTGGGAGATATGTGGTTGCTGGGCTCGTGCGCAGCGCTGCGTGCGCTCAGACTTCTCCTGACGTCAAGAAGACCAGACGTGTCTGCGGACGTGGTGTTCCTTAAAATCACTAAGTGCTCACAAAACACCGAGCTGCGATGTTTTACCTCCTCTCTCTCTCTCTCTGACCGTCGAGCCCGGTTCTCTGAGATGGGAGGTGCTGGTTTTTTTTTGGGGGGGTTTTTTTTTGGTTCTTCTTGGACATCTGCTCTTTGTTTCCCTCCAGTAATCCGTGCTGGTGCAGGTTGTGCGCACAGTTTGAGGAGGGTTTTCAAAACAGGCACGTGTGGGATTTCAACCTGCAAACAGCAGAGGTCTTTCTCTGCTGTGAAAACAATGTCGGTGCAGGAATCTGTGGTTTTCTCTGATCAAAAACAAATCTGGTGACGCCCAGTTTCCCAAAATATTCTCATTGATGGTGCCAAAAGTACGCAATGTTGACTAGGACAGCATATTCATACCACCAGAAGTTGACCAAGTTTAGTTCAGTCAAACACAAAATTAAAAACAGCAGGGTACAAGAAAACTGTATATTATTATTAGTAGTATCATTATTGTATTATTATTATTATTATTATTATTGTTATTATTATTATTA
The DNA here is from genome assembly GCF_014905685.2 of Nematolebias whitei. Classification (NCBI taxonomy): domain Eukaryota; kingdom Metazoa; phylum Chordata; class Actinopteri; order Cyprinodontiformes; family Rivulidae; genus Nematolebias; species Nematolebias whitei. The sequence goes on from NC_056504.1 coordinate 29,097,999, forward strand.
TTATTATTATTATTATTATTAACTGGCTAGCTTTTTGCAACTTGGTAACTCTAAATTGTCTCTGTGTGAGTGAGAGAGTGAATGGTTGTTTGTTTTTTTTGTCTCTATAAGTGTTCCTGTGATGGACTGGCGAACAATAATAATAAAATATGGTTTATTAAACAGCAGCCTGAACATGAGTCTGGTGTGAGCAGATGGGTATGAATACAGCAGCTCAAGATAAGAAATCAGCAGCATGGATAATCAGCAGCACAGATAAAGTGACAAATCTCCAGTTAAATTGACATCTGCTAATGACATACTGCACAGTTGTTGTTTACTATCTCTCTTTAGGACCTTGTAAATATTGTACTGTAATTACTTTGTACTTTTTCACTTTTATTTTTGTACCCTTGTTGCATGCTTTTGTATTTTCTTGTTTGTTCTTTTTGTTTTTTTTAGCAAGTGAAATCAGTTCTTCTCATCCTGAACATTTCATTGTTATGTTAATCTGCATATCAAAGTCAAAGATTCTTTATTTGTCATTCGCACCACAGGAGTTACATGTTGTGGAACACAATTGTGTACACAGAGTCCCAGTTACATCCAACAAAAGTATACATTGTAAAAGAAAAACAGTAATAAGATCTATGAACTAAGAAATATGCTAAACTAAAAATACACTAATAGTACAAAACAATACGCCGAATAACAGCAGCATAAACATGAGTCTGTATGAGCAGATGAGTATGATTGAACAGTAGCTTGAAATAAATCAGCAGCATAAGATCATCAACATAGCAGCACATATCAACAATCAAGTGGCATACAGTGATTTATTTATTTTATTTTTTCCCCACAGTGATTATCCTGGTTAGAGATTCATGAGTGTAACAGTTTCAGGGTAGAAGCTGTTCCTCAGTCTAGTAGTTCTACACTTAATGCTTCACAACCTCCTGCATGAGGGGAGTGGGGCAAAAATTGTGTGTGCTGGGTGAGTGGGGTCCTTCGTGATGCAGGTGGCTCTCTTCCTGCATCTAGAAGTGTAAATATCTGTGATGGTGGGGAGGCTGACTCCAACAAACTTCGGTCGAGCCTTCATTACTCTCTGCAAAGCTTTTCTTTCTGCAGCTGTGCAGCCTCCATGCCACACTTGATGCTGGAACACAGGATGCTCTCCACTGCACACCTGTAGAAGGAGGCGAGGACTGAGTTTCCCAGACCAGCTTGTCTCAGCTGCCTGAGGAAGTAGAGTCTCTGATGAGCTTTCTTGATCGGGCTGGTAGTGTTGTTGCCCCAGCTGAGGTTGCTGTTCAGTTTTACACCCAAGTACTTGTAGCTGGAGACCACGTTCTTCTCCTTCATCTTTTTCACATTTATGTGAAGGTTGTTCTTCCTGCACCATCTCTCCAGGTGTTCCACATCCTGTCTGTAGCCGGACTCATTGCTTGTGATGCATCCAACCACCACTTTATCATCTGAACTTCACAATATGACAGCCTGGATGGGTAGCTGCACAATCATATGTGAGCAGAGTGAACAGGAGAGGGCTCAGCACACATCTCTGAGGGGAGCCACTGCTGAAGGTTATGGAGGAGGAGGAGAAGTTGTGGATCCTCACAGACTGTGGTCTGTAAGAAGTCTTGGACCTAGCTGCAAATGGAGGGGCTTATATGACAAATAAACACAACTTGAACAATAAAGTGATTTTCCTGGTTAGAGATTCATGAGTCTAACAGCTTCGGGTAGAAGCTGTTCCTCAGTCTAGTGGTTCAACCCTTAATGCTCATCAACCTCCTGCCTGAGGGGAGCGGGGCAAAAAGTGTGTGTGCTGGGTGAGTGGGGTCCTTCATGATACAGATGGCTCTCTTCCTGCCTCTTCTTTCTGCATCGTTGGGCCAGCTTCTACCCTGAGGCTGTTAGACTCATGAATCTCTAACCAGGATAATCACTGTGAAAAATCACATCATGTTGCTGCTGATCTGTTCTATTTCGTATAGGCTTTGCCCTTTAAGGTTATCGCTAGTGGGTTTATCCCTTCGCGTGCAGCGCAGCACTGAAAACTTTAGTCCACGCCCACCTGCTTTGTGGGCCTCACCCCCGGTCCGTATAAATTAAGGTGAGACCGGGTAATCGGCTCCCATTTTTTCTTCAGAAAGCAACCAGCACTGCTTTACAAGAACACAATGTCCAGCACCAGTACCATCCGCCTGTGCCCATCCTGCAAAACCAGCTACCTTTTGAGTTTCGACCGGCATGACATCTGTGAAGGATGTCTGGGTCTCCGCCACGCCGACCTCGCCTCATCCTGCCATCTCTGTGACCTCCTCCCTCCTGAGAAGAAGCAGAGACGAGCAGCCTTGTACAAGGCTAACATCGAGGAGTGCCTCTCCATGACGGGGGACTGTTCGCTGGACGACGCCATCACCTTTTTTGACGCCGAGTCACGGAGCAAATCGGATGAATCCTCCAGAAAAGGCGACGTCAGCAGCAGCCCCGCTGCTTATTCCCTCCTGGAGAGAGTAGTGTTGGAACGGGGGGGGGGGGGGGGGGGGGGGGTCCTCCCCCCCCCCCCCCCCCCCCCGGGCCTTTCCACATCAGCAAACACACCGCTCCAAGCCGTCGGTGCCCTCCTCTCTGAGCTGCCCGGCATAATCCAGGAGGCATCTGATACGAAGGGACTTTCTGTCCCTCTCCTCTCCCCGCCCAGATCGAATGATCTAGCGGGAAGGTTTGGCTCCACCCCGACTTGCCGCCCTGACCCCATCTGGCCTCGTTTCCCAGCAGTGACGTCCTACTGGGACGAGGCTGCAGCTGGACCTGGTAAGCTGAGGGCGCCCGTCTCCACCTTCGCCCCCCATCACCAGAGTGGAGGGGTTTACTAAGCAGAATTTTCCCTCTGTACCACCCCCCCCCCCCCCCCACACACACACACACACACACACACACCAGAGCCAAGCCTGGCAGAAGCACTCGGAGCAAAAGTGTCCAGGTTAGACCAACGTCCTGTCCCTCCAGGGAGACATGACCAGACAGTGACGTCACTCTCCAATCAAGCTCACCAGTGTGCTTTCCAGGCGGCCGCATCGAACAACAATGTCGCTCTGCTGGCCTACAGCATTTCCGAAAAGCTGGAGGACACAGACCTGCCTGAGGAGATGAGGAGCTCGCTCTGCAAAGCGTCTGATGTCATCCTGAACCTGTGCGCCTCCTCTGTGGTCTGCCTGTCTCGCATTGCCACCTGGATGACGATAATCCAGAGGTCCACCTAACTCCGACTCTCCCCATCCATGCCGGAGAAGCTGCAGAAGGACCTGCTTGAGGGCCCCATCACGACGGACGCGCTGTTCGGGGCCAATTTCAAGGCCATGCTTGAAAAGTCAAAGAAGTCAGAGGAGGTGTCGTAAACTGTGTGCCACCTGATGAAGCCACAGCCTCCCCTCCCCCCCCCACCCACCCACTGGAGCGATCGTCGCGGCCAGAGGCAGCAGCAGAGGTGTTCCACAGCTGCAGCAGTGACCTCTCGCCCCGCTCCGCTGCTGGCCCCTCCCGCCAGAGAACAGCCCTTCTCATTGCATCAACCAGCGACTCAGCGCTTCCCCAGAAACCGCCAACAGGCACCGTCCTGGAACAGCCAGCCGCAGGGCCCACGGGAGAGACGACACAAGAAATGATGCTTTGCGGAGGATGTGTGTGTGCATAATGATGACATGAGTTTTAAAATAAAACGAAAGCATCATTCAGAGAGTAGAGTGTCTTCTGATTCCAGCTAGTCTGTCTGATCAAATGATCTCACAGCGGCCTCTCTTTACACATTCTCCATACAAAACGAACCAGTAACCGCAAAACAGGTTTTTAAAAGTCACCGCAGCTCGAGAAATCACACAAAATTCTCGCCTGACACAGCAGCTAGAAATGATCCTTTTCAGCAGACCGAGCCCAGCAAAGACCCTCGCTTTCAGCCCAGGTTGTTTTCTGACATTTCTGACCGCAGCGGGAGCAAACATGTTTCCCCATGACAACTGCAGTCTCCACCCAAACGGCGTCACATTTCTAAAGGTGCTCACACCTCTCCTCAGTGTGAGTCAGCTCACATCAACTCTTTTTTTTCCAGTCTCCACCCAAACGGCATAGCATTTTTAAAGGTGCTCACGCCTCTCCTCAGTGGAGTCAGCTCACATCAACTCTAATGTTAGCCCGCAGCCTGAGCGCAGCACAGAGGTGTTCCCAGGGCCCTTTCTGGGAGCCCCCCTCCCCCTTGGGTCGCTCGAGGAGTATCTCTGGAGCAAATGACGGCGGTGGGGGCTTTAACTTGGCTAACGTCCGTAAACGACATAACACAACACAAAAACACATGCCCGCTCCCCGAGCATTACGCAGAGTGGCAACGAGTGTGCTCCCTGGACAGATGGATGAACCGTCTTATCAGCAGAGGTTACATGCTACAATTCGCAGCTCAACCTCCACTGTTCAGAGGGATTATAGAGACGGTTCTGTCATCTACAGAAAAGATCTTGTCCCTCCACTCAGAAGTTTTTTTTTTCATTCAACCTTTATTTAGACAGGTAAATCCCATTGAGCATCGAGGACTTTTACAAAAGAGACCTGATTTCAACAAAGAATGATGACAGCAATTCAGTTCAGGAATTACTGATAAAAAATGTAATTTCCAGGGTTCCCAGCGGAGGGGAAAACACAGGGTTTTACTCACGTTACTTCCTGGTGTGATGACTCAGGAGTGACCCAATCGAACGAGACCCGGAACGACACGAGACTCAGAGTAAAAGAAACAGTGTTTATTTATTTACAGTGAAAAACTTGACTGCACAGGCATCAGGACTGGAACTCCTGGAAACGGAGGACAAGTTCAACTGGGGCAGGTAAGTTGTTAGGTTCAAACTTGTAATTACTTTTCTTATCTTACAGTTGGCGGTTCTTGTAAAAGTGGATCCACGAGAAGCCCAGAGTTTCCAGAGGAGATGGTGAGATGGAGGCACTGTGCAGCAGTTCCAGAACAAGATGATAACTCCCAGAGACTGAGTGGAAAGGCACGAGAGATCAGAGCTTGGGCAAGGCACGAGAGATCTGAGGGCTGGAACCCGTGTAACCAGGACTGGACCCAGGAGGCGACGAAGAACTGTAGAAACAAGATCACAAGATAAGACTTGTATATCATGAAACACTAAACGGCTAGAAACATTAAGTACCGGGGGAACTCAATGCTCCAGTGTCGAGTAGACTTGACTGCAGGCTTAAATATGAGCAGGAGCTCATCAGGGAGATGGCCGTCAGCTGGGGGTGATTGGCGGCCATCTTGGAAGCTGCAGCAAGTGCTACTCTCACACCTGGTCCCGAAAAAGACCAGAGGAATGAGACCCATCCTCGACCTGTCCATGTTCAACAATTCGATCATGGAGAGACAATTCCACATGCTAACAACCAAACAGCTGTTGGATAACATTCACCAGAACGATTGGTTTACCTCCATAGATCTAAAATATGCTTATTTTCACATACCAATCATTCCAATGCACAGACAATTCCTGCACGTTTCCTTCCAAGGGATCCAGTACCAGTAAAACAGGCTCCCGTTCGGCTATTCCCTCACCCCACGCACGTTTTCGAAATGCGTGGAGACGGCTCTGCAACCGTTACACAGAGCAGGAATGAGAATTATTTTCTATGTGGACGATCTGCTACTGCTAGCTTTGTCCAGGCAGGAAGCAACTGCACAAACCAAAGCGCTGACGTCACACCTGCTAAACCTGGGTTTCGCCATAAACTGGGAGAAGAGTTCGGTTCTCCTGGCCTAGATGATCTTTTATCTGGGAGTGGAGCTAAACTCAGTCACTATGAGAGCCTGCTAATCACAGCCGAGAGCCAAAGCTCTGAAAGCTTAGCTCCGCCACGTAAAACCCAGCAGAGTAGTAACGGCTGTCTCTATCATGAAACTATTGGGTATGATGTCTTCAGCCCATGCTGTGGTTCCTCTGAGCTTACTCCACATGAGACACCTTCAGAGACGGTTCGCCCACCTGCGCATAGATCCGGTGCATCAGAAGAGGCGGATGATCTCTGTGCCTCCCTCCGTGGGAACTGACCTGAATCACTACGGAAACCCTCTCACTCTGTCAGAGGGAGTTCCTATAAGCAGGCCTACATCACACGTCTCGGTTTTCACAGATGCGTCCCTGTCAGCCTGGGGAGGAACGTGCCTGTCTCAGATGGTGGGGGCACGGTGGCCTCTTCACCCATCAGTTCATATAAACGTTTTGGAATGTTGCACAGTTTGGAATGTGATTCAACATTTTGCTCCCCTGTTGTAGAATCAACATGTTCTGATTCATACAGACAACAAAGTGACTGCAGCTTACATAAATCGTCAGGGGGCGTGCTCTCAGTCCAACTGTTATGCATTGTGAGACAGCAGTTGTGTTGGGCACACAAAAACCTGCACTCCATCAGAGCAGTGTACATCCACGACGTCCTGAGCAAAGGAGGGGCCATAATGTCCAGGGGCGGTCCTCGCCATGGAGACTGGAGTCTCCATCCCGAGCTGATTTCTCGGATTTGGAGCAGGTTCAGCCGAGCAGCAGTGGATCTGTTCGCCACACGGGAGAATGCCCAGTGTCAATTATGGTTCTCACTGAGCTCACGGGACAACCCACCATTAGGAGTGGACACTTTTGTCCACAGCCAAAAATGTTCCTTTACGCGTTTCCTCCAGTCCCTCTAATACCACGGTTTCTGAACCGAGTCTGGGAGGAAGAACTGTCAGCCATCCTTGTAGCCCCCAAGTGCGTGAGTGCCCTGTGGTTCTCAAACCTGCAACGTCTGTTATCGGGCTGACCGTGGAAACTGCCGTGGAGGGACGATGCTCTCCTCCAGGTGGGAGGAGTGATCAGGAGTCACCCAGAAATAGGCCAGCACCCTTGGGTCTAGTAGCTGAGCGGATCCGCTTAGAGAAAATGGGTCTCTCTCTGGAAGTGGTGCGCACAATCCAAGACTCACGAGCTGCTTCCACCACAGTGCTGTACACATCAAAGTGGACAGCTTTTCAGAGCTGATACACGGAGGAAGGTGTAGAGGCCATCTCATGTCCACTAGGTGGCGTGCTGTCCTTTCTGCAGCAGGTGATGGACAGAAATTTAGCTTTCAGCACATTGAAAACTTATGCTGCAGCTATTTCTTCTTGCCACGAGGGCTTCGGTGACAGAACAGTTTTTAATCAACTGCTGATGAAGCGTTTCCTAAAAGGTGTACAGAGACACAGACCGGTGTCACACCCACTAGCTCCACAGTGGGGCCTAACGATGGTTCTGCGAGCTTTGAAAAAGCTCCATTCGAGCCTTTAGATCAGGTGTCACTTAAATTCCTGTCACTTAAAACAACCCTGCTGTTGGCTTTGACATCAGCAAAGAGAGTGAGTGATTTATCTGCACTCTCTGCTGCCCCGTCATGCCTCAGGATTCAAGCTGATGGCAGCTCAGCTGCGCTGAGACCTAACTCAGCTTTCATACCGAAAAACATCACAAGTTCATTTAAATCGAGAATGATAACATTAGAGGGGTTTCCGTCCCGTGCATGCGCTGGCATGTTACATAGCACGCACGTCTCCTCTGCGGCAGACTCAGAGTCTGTTTGTGCATATAGGGACATCTCTGCAGGTCTCCCACTATCCACTCAGCGCCTTTCACAATGGCTGTGTGAGGCCATTTCTGAAGCTTATAGGGCATCAGGATTGGAGCCTCCAGAGAATCTCAGAGCTCATTCCACTAGAGGAATTGGATCTTCTACAGCTTTGCATGGAGGAATGACAATGGAGGACATTTGTACGGCGGCCACTTGGACATCGCCATGTTCATTTATTCATTTCTATCTGGGTGATGTTTCTGTTTTCTCCATGACCCATTCTGTTCTTAGTGTTCTAACAGAATGGATTTTACTTGTTTCATGGAATTTTGTTTTAAACTCACATCTGTCTGCATGCAACTACAGTGTGAGACATTTATTATCAGTCATAAATTTGTGACTGCTGCTTTTATTGTTACTAATCAGTTCATGACTACTGTTACCAATCAGTTCATTTGATTAATAATCAGTTAATTTGTTATTAATCAGTTCATATTGAAGAGTTGCTGACCTGCTCTGCTCACTGTTACACGGTTACAATTTGTAACCTCTGTTCTTTTCCATTCTCAGCAGCAGGACTGCTTTTAGCCTTCCCTTTGTTCCTGTCGGAAACCTTTTCTCTCCAGAGCACTCCTGTGCACACAGAAGGCTGAGTGATTAAATGTTTTTTGGTGCAAGCGGGCACTTCGTATTGTGTCTGAATGGACCCAGTGAGACATAGACTACATCCTGCTTCACCTTTAACCCACTAGTGATAGCCTTAAAGGGTGAAGCCTATACGAAATAGAATGTTGGTTACGTATTGTAACCCCAGATTCTATGAGTATAGGCACAGCCCTTTAAGCTCTGGGCCTCACTGGTTCCTAAATGGCTGAAGAAAAAAGCTATTTGGGAGCCGATTACCCGGTTTCACCATAATTTATAGGGACCGGGGGTGAGGCTCACATGCGTGGACTAAAGTTTTCAGTGTTGCGCTGCGCGAAGGGATAAACCCACTAGCTATAGCCTTAAAGGGCTGTGCTTATACTCATAGAATCTGGGGTTGCAGGATGTAACCAACGTTTCATGTTGCTGTGTTCATACTCATCTGCTCACACAGACTCATGTTCTTGCTGCTGTTCAGCTTATTGATTTTGTACTGCTAGTGTTTAGTGTATTCTTAGTTTAACATTTTTCTTATTTCATATATTAGATCTTATTACGGTTTTCTTTTGCATTTTATACAGGTCCTTCTCAAAAAATTAGCATATTGTGATAAAGGTCATTATTTTCCATAATGTAATGATAAAAATGAAACTTTCATATATTTCAGATTCATTGCGCACCAACTGAAATATTTCAGGTCTTTAATTGTTTTAATACTGATGATTATGGCATACAGCTCATGAAAACCCAAAATTCCTGTCCCAAAAAATTAGCATATCATGAAAAGGTTCTCTAAACAAGCTATTAACCTAATCATCTGAATCAACGACGTAACTCTAAACACCTGCAAAAGATTCCTGAGGCTTTTAAAAACTCCCAGCCTTGTTCATTACTCAAAACCGCAATCATGGGTAAGACTGCCGACCTGACTGCTGTCCAGAAGGCCATCATTGACACCCTCAAGCAAGAGGGTAAGACACAGAAAGAAATTGCTGAACGAATAGGCTGTTCCCAGAGTGCTGTATCAAGGCACCTCAGTGGGAAGTCTGTGGGAAGGGAAAAGTGTGGCAGAAAACGCTGCACAACGAGAAGAGGTGACCGGACCCTGAGGAGGATTGTGGAGAAGGGCCGATTCCAGACCTTGGGGGACCTGCGGAAGCAGTGGACTGAGTCTGGAGTAGAAACATCCAGAGCCACCGTGCACATGCGTGGGCAGGAAATGGGCTACAGGTGCTGCATTCCCCAGGTCAAGCCACTCTTGAACAAGAGACTGCGTCAGAAGCATCTCGCCTGGGACTGCTGCTGAGTGGTCCAAAGTTATGTTCTCTGATTACAGTAACTTTTACATTTCCTTTGGAAATCAAGGTCCCAGAGTCTGGAAGAAAAGAGGAGACACAGAATTCACATTGCTTGAGGTCCAGTGTCAAGTTTCCACAGTCACTGGGGTGTCATGTCATCTGCTGGTCCACTGTGTTTTATCAAGGGCAGGGTCAATGCAGCTAGCTATCAGGAGATTTTGGAGCACTTCATGCGTCCAGCTGCTGAAAAGCTTTATGGAGATGAAGATTTAATTTTTCAGCACGACCTGGCACCTGCTCACAGTGCCAAAACCACTGGTAAATGGTTTACTGACCATGGTATTACTGTGCTCAATTGGCCTGCCAACTCTCCTGACCTGAACCCCATAGAGAACCTGTGGGATACTGTGAAGAGAAAGTTGAGAGACGCAAGACCCAACACTCTGGATGAGCTTAAGGCCGCTATCGAAGCATCCTGGGCCTCCATAACACCTCAGCAGTGCCACAGGCTGATTTCCTCCATGCCACACCGAATTGAAGCAGTCATTCATGCAAAAGGATTCCTGACCAAGTATTGAGTGCATAACTGAGCATGATTATTTGAAGGTTGGCGTTTTTTGTATTAAAAACACTTGTCTTTCATTGGTGGGATGAAATATGCTAATTTTTTGGGACAGGCATTTTGGGTTTTCATGAGCTGTATGCCATAATCATCAGTATTAAAACAATTAAAGACCTGAAATATTTCAGTTGGTGTACAATGAATCTGAAACATATGAAAGTTTAATTTTTATCATTACATTATGGAAAATAATTACCTTTATCACAATATGCTATTTTTTTGAGAAGGACCTGTATTTTTGTTGGAACTGGGACCCCAGAGGCCATCTTACCACCAACATAACAGTTGTTTTTTTTCCACTTTGGAGTAAGCTTTTGGGGGAGAAGCAGTTTTGTTTGGCATTTGCTCAGACTGATGAAGTCTTCTGGATCGAAGACAAAACGTTTCAGCACAAAAAAAAAAAAAGAAACCGTCCAGATGACCTGACTGAAAATTGTTGGACTATAAAAATACATTATATGCTAAAATGTATTTCAGTATTGCCAAACGTCATTGACTAGAAAGTGTACTATTTCCCTCTGAATAAAGTGCATACTATAAAGGCTATTAAAATAGCAGTACTGGAATATAAAGTTTAAATCTCCTTTCAGTCTTTCCTTAGAATGACGCGCTCATACTTGCAATACTACTTCTAACCTCCAGGGGTCAGCACTTGTTCAAGAAGCTTGTTTTTTTGTCACAAACGGAACGCAGCTCCAACTTCCGGTTAAGAGTTATCAAAGACCGCTAGCTAGCTACCTAGCTTTTACATATTTTTAGCTCAGGGAATTACAGCAAAATTGCTGAAAACTGGTAAGCAATTTAATTGAACGTTAATGTTTTTACATAGTCTTTCATTCTCGTCTATTTTGATGAAATATTGAAAAATCGTGCTTTATTAGAAAAGCAGCTGATCGACTAAAACCGGATGCTAACAGTTTGCTTTGTTTCATCCATTCTAACTCGATGAGTGGTTGTTCTAGTATTAGACTTGGTACAGATGGGGGCGATAACAACAACAAACGTACTATTTAAATGAATTGTTTGGATTAAAGGTTAGTTTTTGTTTTATGTTCTTTTTTTTCACACTTAGCTAGCAGGTTAGGCTGCTAGTTAAACCATTGAACGGGATGTCAACCAAGCGAAGACGAGCCACTTCTCCCTGCAGCAGCGTCAGTGGTGGGGGAGACCACGACGATAACTCTTCATCGACTCCCGGACGAAAAAGAAGAAAAGTTTCCAATACCAATGTTCCTCCTGTTGATACGGTGAAATGCGCTTTCCTTGTTTTTACATGTTCATGCCATGAGTAGCAACACTTGCATTAAAGCAATTTATCATTTGGATTTTTATTTTATTTGATCATTTTCCTGTCAGATTGCTGTTTGTCATGAGCTGTTCAATGCTGTCAAAGACTACAAGGATCATCACGGGAGGCAACTTTGTGAAGTTTTCCTTCGGGTGCCAAAAAGGAGGTATTTGCAATATTACTTAATGAATAGAAACTATTAAAATATTCTCCAAATTTCTTAATTAAAATTGTAAAACTGACATGCAAGTTGATATTATAGTTACTGAGCAACTAATCAAAAAGTTACTCAGATATTTTTTGAGCCCCTGGTTTAACAGTTACAATGTGGAAAGAAAAATAGTTTTAGGAAAGTATAGGACCGAATTAGGCACCAGATTATAGCATCAATAAAAGATATATAACAAGCAACATGTGTTGTTATTCTGCTTATCAATAAACAAAAACAAGTGAAGTTGCTCTTTTTAGTGAAGTAATCTTTTTTCCTGTTTTTCAGGAATCAGCCTGATTATTACGGAGTGATCTCCCAGCCGATTGATATGACAAAGATTCAGTACAAGCTGAAGTCAGAAGAGTATACTGAAGTGGAGCAGCTTACTTCAGATTTTCAACTCATGTTTAATAACGCTCGGTCATTCTACAAGGTAGAGAGATTTTTTTTTTTTAAAGTGACTTTGTTCATTATTCTTATCAGCATTCTGTACATGTTTGTAATCATCACAGTTTTACCTCCTACAGATAAGGTTACTTTTTAAAATTGGTAATTTGTTTAATATACAGTGAATGATATTACATCCACATATTCTGGTACTAACTTGTCTAAGGCCCTTATAAAAGCAGCATTTACTGCTGACTTGAACCTAAATTACCAGTAAGTCAGATTTGTTGTATCCTAAAACCAAATTAATTATGTAAAGCAAGAGTTTTTTTTAATCATATCGGTTATGCAACTTAACTTAGCTATTACATTCTAAAGTAATTTAGTAGGAGTGCACCGATGAATCGGCCCCGATTTTCTTAATTTTGGGAGATCGGAGATTGGCCGATACTTACACGAGAAACCAATTTTACCGATTTTTTTTGTAGTTTTTAACAACAATTGTCTGAACTTCTTTTATATTTCAGAGCACTACCTCATGGCCAGTTAAAACAAGTTTGTGTTGTTTCTAGGATATTGTTCAAGGGTATGTTTTTCAATAAAATAAGATTGGAAAATTGAAGGTGCATTGTGACCTTATAACACCTGACACTTAGTTAAAACAAAATCGGAATCGGCAGGTCAGGTTTTTTAGAGATCTGCGATCAGCCAGAAAACTGCAATCGTGCACCCCTACCATAAACTATATAACCTTTGAGTGTCTAATTAGCTAAACACAATTATTTTATATAGTACAATGAATCTGAATATTTTTATCTGTTTTGCTTGATGAAACCTGTTACTGATTAAATTTAATATTTATATATATATAATTTAAATAGAGATCGGTGATTGGCCAGAAAACTGCAATCGGTGCACCCCCATAATTTAGATAATTTTGCCTTGCAAGGTATGCTCTCTATCCCAGTCTGGGGGCCTTCCTGGGTGGAGTTTGCATGTTCTCTCCGTGCATGCGTGGGCTTTCTCTGGGTGCTCCGGTTTCCTCCCACAGACCAAAAACATGCATGTTAGGCAGATTGGTAACTCTAAATTGTCCCTAGGTGTGAGTGAGAGAGTGAATGGTTGTTTGTCTCTGTGTCCCTGTGATGGACTTGTGACCTGTCCAGGGTGTACCCCGCCCCTCGCACAGTGATTGCTGGACATGGGCACCGGCGACCCCCGTGACCCAAAATGGAAGAAGGGGGTAAAAGATAATGGATGGATGGTATGCTGTCTATGTTCAGGAAAGCTAGAGCAAGACAGCATGGCTGCTTGTAAAAATGAAAACACTTTTTTATGGTGAGGTAGAATATTGAATAATGCTTTGGTTAATATGGATTCAATAATGTTCATTGAATTGAATGCGCTCTCTTTTGTTCAATGATTCAGAGTGACAGGGAAGAATATCAAGCAGCATGTAAGCTGTGGGAAGTATATTTGCAAACAAGGAATGAGTTTGTGCAGCCTGGAGATGGAGATGATGAAGAGGAAGATGGTGATGACGTGACTGATAATTCTGGAGTTGAATATGTAAGTTCTTGTATGGAGAAGTTGCTTATGTTCATTTCATATTCTCATTCAGACTCAACTGAAATGTGTAAATCACAAAGATTGGGATAAAATGTGATATTTAAAAGGTTTTTAAACCTGTATATTTATCTTTCAGACATCAGCTAGCAGCTTGAAAGAAGTACTAGAGCAACTCTTGGAGGCTATAGTGTCACACACCGATCCCTCAGGGCGAGCAGTCAGCGAACTTTTCCAAAAACTGCCTTCTAAAGTGGTGAGTCCCACTGACTTCAAATATTATTGTTTAAATATTTAATGCCACCAACAATAGGACATGCAATGCTTTACACAAAGTGTTTCTTCTATATTAGTTTTTCAGAAATGTTTTTAATTGAATCCTGGTTGACATTAGTTCTGCTTACATTTGTTTGTAATAATATTCAGTTTTTTAGTGACATTGTTATGTCTTTTCTAGCATTACCCAGACTACTATGCCATCATAAAGGAGCCAATAGATCTGAGAGCAATCGCTCAGAGGATACAGGTAACCACTTCCCTCCCTTACTCTCATGTTGTATATTAAAATGTATAACACAAAATATATTCTAAAACCAAAAAGACTTCTTTCAGAACTTGATGGTTGCATCATTTACACTGTACAAATATAATTAATGTCCACAGGCTGGATACTATAAAACTGTTAATGCTATGGCCAAGGATGTTGACCTGATGGCCAAAAATGCCAAAACATACAATGAACCAGGATCTCAGGTTTTTAAGGTAAAACAGTTTCTCCTTTGTTTCTTTAAATGCATTGCATAACCCTGAACATCACTTGTTGTTTTCTTAATGCACAGGATGCTAACACAATAAAGAAAATTTTCATCCAACGCAAAACTGAACTCGAACATGCTGAGCCTACTAAATCTAGCCTCCGCATCAGGTAATCAAAGAAAAAAATATTATGTTTTTGTTTATACATAAAAAAAGTAGAAAATTGTTCTCAAACAAAAATGTTTATTTCTTTTTAAATGGTTTGTATTTTTCAGAAATCGCCGATCTGGGCAGGGCGATCGATTTCCTGGTGCTGCTCCTCAGTACGGTTCAGAGAGTGAGGATGACCCTGTTCTTTCAGGTAAGCTCATTGCTTTTTGTTTCAGAGAAATCTCATGTGTGCGATCAACAGTACTGATTGTTGCATGTACATTTGCAGGATCTGTGTGCTATGACGAGGGCGAGTCAGAGGCCGAGAGCCAGAGTTCAAGTATGGAGATGAGCAACCCCATCTTCCAACTTTACGAAGCTGTGAGAGGAGCCAGGAACAATCAGGGACAGGTTTTCTCTGAACCTTTTCAGCAACTCCCCTCTCGCAGAGAGTATCCTGATTATTATCAGCAGATCAAAACACCAATTTCTCTGCAACAGATCAGGTGAGGACCAGTCATTCTGTAAAGTCACAGCTAAAACAAATGTTCAAATGTCCAAATGTTTCACAAAGGGTTCAAGTACATTTAAAAGCCTTTTTGATTTATAGGGCGAAGATGAAGAATGGTGAATATGAAAGTGTGGAACTGATGGAGGCAGACCTCACTTTGATGTTTGAGAATGCAAAGCGGTACAACATGCCAACCTCAAGCATTTACAAACGAGCTTTCAGGCTTCAGCAGCTTATGCAGGTGATGACCCAGAAATTATTTTTTGTTTGATTTTGCTGGAACATGTTTTAATTCCCAAATTAATCTAAGAAAAAAGGTTAAACAAATGTGTAAAGTGTATTTCCTCAATTGTTTGCACAGGCGAAGAAAAAGGAACTTGTGAGGAGAGATGAAGAAGATGGAGACAGCATTTTATCCTCTGATGCAGGGAGCGTCAAAAGGAAAAGGTTTGAAGAGTAACTATTTTTTAAAGCAAATATTCTCCTGTGTTTTTGTTGTTGCTATAAATGCTATTTTTATTTATGATTTTGTCCAGCCATAAGAAAAATGTCAAAAAGAACCGGATGAAAGCCCTGTATGCTGCCGTGATCGAGGCCAGGGAGACCAGTACCAATCGACGTCTCTGTGAGCTTTTTATGGTTAAACCATCCAAGAAGGACTACCCTGACTACTACAACGTCATTCTCGAACCGATGGACCTGAAAACCATCGAGTACAAAATTCGAAATGAACGCTATACCACAGAAGAAGAGCTAATAGAAGACATGAAGTTGATGTTCCGTAATGCTCGGCATTATAACGAAGAGGGATCTCAGGTGTGCTATGTGTTTTCCCTCAGGACAAAACATTAAACTTTTATTTAATTACTTTGCTATTAACACAAACAGAATAACTCACCCGACACTCTAATGTCTGTGTATGTAGGTGTATAATGATGCAAACGTTTTGGAGAAGATCCTGAAAGACAAACGCAAGGAGTTGGGACCTCCACCGGAGGAGGAGGATGTGGGATCACCTAAACTGAAAATAAGTAAGAGTTCTCTGTTCTTGACACGCCGTTGTGGATTTACTCAAAACCAGGTGTGCTTTATTTTAAATGTGCATGTTTGGCACAAAGCAATTTGTTACTCATAATTTAACAGTTTTTTTACATACATTTTTATACAGGCAGAACTTTATTGCTTCTCATTCTGTAATTTTGTTTATATGCCCATCAAAAGGCATAGATATTATGGTATTGTCTGTATGTCCATTAACTTTACATTGTCTCGTCCATAACTTCTGATCCACTGAAGAACATTTAACAAAACTTCTTATACATATGCATCATCACTACATTGTCATGTACACTTTTCATCACCCCAGCGCTAAAGTCAAGGTCATAAATCAAGGTCAAATTGTATACATGGTCTTTGCTTGTCCATGCCATTGCTATGGATTGCTGTATAATAGTTTGTTGATGGCTGTACAATTTTTTGACTTTCTGTACTTTAAAACACAAAACCCCACTTCTTAGAACATTATTTCTTCTCAACATTTTTTTGTATGGAGAGCTTTCATGTAGCTTTTCTTATTTGCTTTTCTTGGTCCTAACTTGTTTTATGTACCGACCTCCTCCCCTGATCAGTCTTTTTAAACATGTTTTTTGGTTTTAGGAAAAAGTGGCGTTTCTCCAAAGAAGTCCAAATACCTCACCCCTCTCCAGCAGAAGTTAAATGAGCTCTACGATGCTGTGCGAAATTTTACCGACAGCCGAGGTCGACGTTTAAGCACAATCTTTCTCCGTCTGCCTTCCCGTTCCGAGCTGCCCGACTACTATGCCACAATCAAGAAACCCATCGACATGGAGCGCGTCCGAAGCCATATGGCAACAGGCCGGTACCAAGACGTCGAAGCTCTCTTTGAAGACTTCGCTCTCATGTTCAACAATGCCTGCATCTACAATGAGCCAGAGTCTCTGATCTATCGAGACGCTCTAATGTTGCATCGCGTGTTGCTGGAGACACGAAAGCAGCAGGAGCGAGGGGAGGACACCGGTCCTCCTGCTGTGGGATCTCTGGTGCGAGAGCTCATCAGGAACCTGTTTGTGTCTGTAATGAGCCACCAAGACGAAGAGGGTCGTTGCTACAGTGACTCGCTGGCTGAGATCCCCGCTGTGGATCCAGCTGCCCCGGAAAAGCCACCACTCAACTTTGATATCATAAGAATGAATGTGGAGCGTGGTCGATACTTGAGACTGGACATCTTTCAGGAGCACGTGTTTGAAGTGCTGGAGAAGGCAAGAAGGCTACACAGGTATGGCATCACCTCTTAAAAAGCTGTTTCAGGCTTTATCCAATAAAGCAAGATTTATAACATAATCTAAAACTACAGAAATGGCAAGTAGAGATATATATTCTTAAATATATTTTACAAAGGATGTATAGAATGGCTATAAAGTGGATACAATCTCCACAGTCTGCATTATGTTTCACCTGTGGAGCTTTATGTGAACTGGTGCTCAGTGCAGACAGGAGGATCAAAGCATCTTTTAGTGCTGTTCATATTACACCACGTTTTCAAGCATCTTGGATCACACACTGATAGAATCCAGGAATCAGTCCTGAGGCAGTAAACAAGTTTCAAGTTCTTTAGTTTGATTATATGTTAGAAAAAAATGATAGATTTTACTAGGGGTGCACCGATAAATCGGCCCCGATTTCCTTAATTTGGGGAAATCTGAAATTGGCCGATACTTGCACGAGAAACCGATTTTACCGATTTTTTTGTTGTTGTTTGTTTAGTTTTAACAACAGTTGTCTGAACTTCATTTATATTTCAGAGCACTACCTCATGGCCATTTAAAACAAGTCTGTATTGTTTCTAGGATATTATTCAAGGGTATATGTTTCAGTAAAGTAATACTGGAAAATTGAAGGTGCATTGTGAACTTATAACTCCTGACAGAGTCGCTTATAAAACAAAATCGGTATCGGCAGGTCAGACTTTTTAGAAATCGGTGATCGGCTAGAAAACTGCAGTCGGTGCACCCCTAGATTTTACTACTGATATAATAATCTTTTTTAAAAATCTCTCAATGTGATATGGGTTTATCTATATGCCCATGTTTAATTAGTGTTTTTAATTTTAGTAGAAGTAGTGATTATTAAAAAAAAGTGAAAATACAAAAATTTATAAAGCACAACCATATGAATCTTGTTTCTAGTCAAGAGATAGAATTTGACCAGTCTTTATATTGATCCCACTGTTTTGTTGTAAAGCAAGAAAAAAAGCAAGAAAAGTGATGCAACAAAAGGTAAAACAAGCAGCTTTAATGCATCCTTCTGTATTACAATGTTTTTTTTTTCTGGATTTGCAGGACAGACTCTGAGGCATTTGAGGATGCAGTGGAGCTTCAGCAGTTTTTCATTCGAATCAGGGATGAGCTTTGTAAGAATGGAGAGATTTTACTCTCCTCTGCGCTCAGCTTTTCAGTAAAACACCTGCATAACGACGTAGAGCAAGAAAAGCGGGAGAAAATCCCCAGAGAGATCGAGGAGGATAAGCAAAAAATAGCAGAAGAGGAGGAAAACAAAGGTTTATGAACTTCTGGCACAATACACTGGTGTAAAGATTATTAAGAAATGTTGTTGATGTGTTTGTTTTTTGTTTGAACTCTTGCATTTGTCCCATGTAAAAGACAGGAAAGAAGACTTGCCCAAGGAGGAGTGGCAGTCTGAGTCCGAGTCAAAGCGTGTGTACATTCAGGACTGCAGCTTTGAAAACAGGACTTACCACGTAGGAGAATTTGTCTATGTGGAGCCATCAGAACCAAACCTGAAGCCTCATATTGTCTGTATCGAACGTCTGTGGGAAGATGAAGCAGGTAACAAACTCTGTAACTTTCTAGCAATTTATTTTTGAAAAACAACAATTTTGATCTAAAGTATACACTAAATACAAAAGGTGATGAACAACAAATATTATTCAACCACTATTTGAGATTTTTTTAGCATTTAAATATATCTGCCTTTACATAGTCTCAATCTCTTACTTGTATTTTCCTACATTTACAAACTGCACACTACAAGGAAACTGGAGTTACTAATATCTGTGTCACAGATACTGGGAGGACCCTCTTAATGTAGCAAATTCATGTCCAGTTTTAGCAAACTGCTTCAAGTAAGCTTTTCTCCAATTTAAAAATAATTAGACTTGTGTTTCACAGACTGTTTACTTTAAGCGTGGTTTTTACCACGTCTTAAAAAGCATATTCACAGAGATTTCAGATGCTGTTTCACTGCCACATCAAACATCTTTTAAAGGTTCTGCTAAAATGTTTGAGGATGCATATTGTAGCATTTATGTTGTAAACTTTAGAGAGCACTGCATGTCAATCATAAAACTAATGATAGCTTAGAAAATATGTAAAATATTGCCTATATACTTTTTTTTAAAAAAATCTAATAAGTAATGTTCTCTTGGCTTTGTGTCTGAAGGTGGGAAGTGGCTTCATGGCTGCTGGTTCTATAGACCCAGTGAGACCTTTCATCTTGCCACTCGCAAATTCCTGGAAAAAGAGGTCTTCAAAAGTGACTATTACAACAAAGCACCCTTCAGCAAAGTTTTGGGCAAATGTGTGGTCATTTTTGTGAAGGCAAGACCCTTCTCCAAACCTCACCACCTATAGAAAACAAAAGTGTTTTCATTAAACTAATCGTGATTCTCTTTCTCGTTTGTGTAGGATTATTTCAAAATGCAGCCCGATGGCTTTAAACCCGAGGATGTCTACGTGTGTGAGTCACGCTACGCTGCCAGAAATAAGTCTTTCAAGAAGATCAAAATCTGGGCCATGCCTGAGAGTTCTGTGAAGTTGGTACCACGGGAGAGTCCGCTTCCCGTTGTCCGTGTTGCTTCAATGTTTGCCAAGCCTGACCTGGAAAAACTCACAGTGTCATACATTGACAGTGGCAGTTTTGTGGAAAAGGTGAGAAGTTTTCTAGACTTGCATACATTACACAATAAGGATAATATTTTTTGTTGTTGTTTGTTTCATTTTAGTAACATAAGTAACAGCAACAAGGTTTGTCTACTTTTTCTCAGAAAAATTGCAGAGAGCAAAGACAAACTATTTGTTGCAGATGGACAGCATTAATATTAAGCTACCGTTCATTCAACCTTTATTTATGCAGGTTAGTCTCATTGAGCCTCGAGGACTCATTTACAAGAGGGACCTGTTTTAACAGAGAATGAGTAGACAATCGTAAAAGAAAGCATATAAATTGAAAAATAAATGGAAGAAAACTATATTTATTATTTAACCAGGCAAATCCCACTGATATAACATATCTCTTTTGCAATGGAGGCCTGGGCCTGAAGGCAGCCTAATATGCATGTTTTTGATCTGTGGGAGGAAACCGGAGTACCCGGAGTAAACCCACGCAAGAAAGAGAAGAACATGCAAACTCCACACAGAAAGACCCCAGATCCAACTGGGGATTGAACCCAGGACCTTCTTGCTGTGCTAACCACTGAGCCATTGTGCTGTTAAAAAAAAGAAACAAAAAACAGCTAAATTGGAAAGCCAGTGTTTCCCCTACCATTATACAAGCGGTGCGCCCCGTCAACAGAACTGAGCACCCCGTCTACTGAACCCCACCCCAAACCACATGTCGGCACTGACGTAACGCTAAACCAGCGGCTCGCAATGCAGGTGTGCTAGCTAAAAAGCTAAAGGCAGCCTCTTCTCATGCTGAATCCTCATGCTGAACGCACCCCCACCACTCGAAAATTGTCAGTACAAACAGCGCACGGCTCAGATGCTCAGATGTGTGTCTGTCTCTCTCCCCCCCCCCCCCCCCCCCAAAAAAAAAAAAAACAACAACAAAAAACAACCTGTTGGTTCAGACAGCTCGCGGCTGAGATGTGTCTCGGTCTCTCTCCTCTCACACACCCTGCTCTAAAAATGTAAAACTGTCGGTGCAAACAGCACGCAGCTGTCTCCGTGTCTCCCAACCACCCTCTAAAACTTTTGGTTTAAACAGCGCGCTGCGCAGCTTAGGACGTGTCTCCGTCCGTCTTCCCCGCCCCTCCCCCCGGCAAAAATCATGGACGAGATGAACGCCCCGCCATGGCAAGTTATCTAGGGGAAACACTGAAAGCGATATGTAATACTAAAAACAAGAACATGTCTGCGTTGGTTTTTCCCATGAACTTAGCAGATGTTTAAAGTCCTTTAGAGAGGTCAAGGTCAAGAGCTTAAAATTTTTTTGCAAGATATTCCATGAAACAGGAGCGGAGTAGGAGAAGTCCCTTTTGCCAAGGTCAGTCCTCACTGAGGGAACACTGCAGGTAATAATGTCCTGAGAGTGCACGCTGTAGCTGCACTCACACAGTGACATGTAGGAGGAGATGTATGAAGGCAGCAGACCAAGAAGTGATTTAAAGATGAAAATGCACCAGAGAGAGTCTGTGTGAAGTTAATGATGACCAGTTAACCAGGGAGTACAGGGTGCAGTGGTGGGTACAGTAGTTACAGCCAGTTATGAATCTTAATGCACCATGATAGACAGCATCCAACATCTTCGGGGTGCTTGTAGGAGTGTTCATGTAAATAATGTCACCTTAGTCAATGGAGGGAAGGAAAGTCGCAGTTACAAGGTGTTTCCTAGCACTCAGAGTTAAACAGGATCTATTTCTGAAAAAGAAATCTATTTAACTTTCAGTTTCTTTACCAAATTTTCCACGCGGAGCTTAAAAGAGATGCAAATCGACCAAGATACCCAAATATTTGTAAGAATCGACAAACTCAATAACATGATTCAAAGATAAAATAGATGGAAGAACTGCTGGAACCGACTTCCTGTTTGAAAAAAACATCCCTTTGGTTTTGTCTGCATTTAGCACAAGTTTGAGATGGAACAAATCTGACTGGATGTACTTTGGATGCCATTAAACCACCTAGCCTGTAAAATCCAGAGGCTCTTACTGTAAATAAAAATCCTGTAGGTATTGATAAAAAGGAAAAAACATCTTCAGAGGATTGTTGCTGAAGCCAAACATTACTACAGAAGATTAATTAACTTTCTGACTGATGACACATGCTTTGACACCGAGCTGCATGGCTAAGGAGTAATAATCTCCAAGTACAAATTATTGTGAAAATGTCCACCCTTCCTCTGTGTCTACACGTGAATTCATTAGGAGAGGGAAGATGTCCCAATGGAGATGAATGGATCTGAGCCTGGCTGCCAGCATTACGAACAGCTACGCTTCAACAGCATGTGGTTTAAAGTGGGTGACTGCATTTACATCCGATCACATGGTTTGTCAAAACCTCGGGCTGCCAGGTCGGTAAAAGTACACTACAGAGTAAAATAAATGAACTTTAAAAGGATGTTGATGCTGTTTTCAAATAATAGATTTATTAACTCTCTAATCTGCCCGCAGGATAGAAAAGCTGTGGGTACAGAATGGAGTTACCTTCTTCTTTGGACCCATCTTCATTCATCCTGAGGAAACTGTGCATGAACCAACAAAGATGTTCTACAAGAGAGAAGTGTTTCTGAGTCATCTGGAGGAGACCTTGCCCATGACTTGTGTCATAGGTATTTCTTTGACAGTGTTAAAAAAGTTCTTTTTTTTTTTTTTTTTTTACAGGGTTCACATGCTATGATTTAGACTCCAGTTTTTGTTTTCCATTAAGTTTACTGGTTCCCTCACTGCTCTATAGTTAAAATGCAGAACTATTTCTCTGACTGACCACTTTGTAATTTTGCTTTAAACTACAAGCCTTGTCCCTTCAAAGTGTGTGAATGAACAGTTTAACTTAAGCTCAATTCTGCCTCCAGGCAAATGTGCAGTGTCCTGCTTTAAGGACTACCTGTCATGCAGACCAACCGAGTATTCAGAGGAAGACGTTCTGCTGTGCGAGAGCCGCTACCATGAGGCCGAGAAACAAATGAAAAAGTTCAAAGGCCTGAAACGTTTCTCATATTCGTCCAAAGTGCTCGAGGATGAGGTCTTTTACTTCAGGTTTGTGAGTTAACGTGATGACTGTTGCAAAACAGAACCATCTACCCCAGACTGAGCGTCATCTTTTTAAAATTTGTTTTGATATCTGTTGTAGGAAGCTGGTTGTGCCGCAAAAGGAAGCTTCACCCATTTTGAACAAGAAAATTGATGAGCTTGAGAGTAAACTGGCAGACTTGGAGGATGCAGATGATGACATGGAAGAAATCGATGAAGATGAAGATGGTCCATCCACGCCTTCTTTGCCTCAAATGCAAACCTCTCTTTCAAGCGACATGGATATGATGCCCTTCACACCTTCCCAAGTATCCATACAATTTAAACAAACAAAAAAAAAACATTTTAAGGCACTGTTTATATAAATATTTACACATATTTTGCTTGTCTGCTCTATCATAAAGGCCACTCCTAAGATAAAAGGTTTAGCGAAGAAGGAAGGAGCCAAGAGGAAGATCAACATGAGCGGTTACATCCTGTTCAGCAGTGAAATGCGAGCAGTCATCAAAGCCCGACACCCAGATTTTTCTTTCGGAGAGCTGAGTCGATTGGTAGGCACAGAGTGGAGAAACCTCGACGCTTCCAAGAAAGCAGAGTATGAAGGTGAATTCAAGCGATCCAGCCAGGATCAATAGTTGTTTCTGCATGAGCTGAAGTCGACTGGAAAACTTATTTTTATGTGTTTCAGAGCGCGCAGCCAAAATAGTGGAACAGCAAGAGCGTGATAGGCCGTTCTACAAGCATGGCTCCCCTAGAGCAGGTACCCCTGTAGGGGCACTGATGGGGGTGGTGCCTTCACCCAGCACTATGGGAATGATAAACCAGACCATGACACCTGTGTCAGGTAACCCCTCTCAGAGACAGCACGAGTGTCTGACTACAAGACAGCAGGAAAGTGAGGCTGGACTGTTAAAAAAAAAACAAAAAACATAATCCTCATTTTCCAAACATTTGAAACTTGTTTTTGTTTTTCTAAAGCTGCATTTTAAAAGCATTTCTTTCCTCCTTTTAAAGCAGTTACAAGTTTTATGTTTTTATTTTCATTATCGTTGGCTTTCTGTGAGATACTGCACGACTGCATGATTGTTTTGTTTTTAACCATGAATTCATTTTTTGTTTTCCATTTGTTATACATGCTTTTTTAACATTCGTTCATTTTTAACTATTTGTTTTGGCAGCTACTTTTACACACTGAACCTTTAATATCTTCACTTGTTACTTTTGTGAGCTTTTTCATCGTTTATAGAGTTAGCTGTTTTAATTCACTCAATTTATAATTTTTTTAAATGTTCATCTGCAAAGCCTGAAAAAGGGAATTCTTCCAAAAATCTTTAGTCTACTTAGAGTAATTATTCAGGATCAATTTCCCATTTAGTCAAAATTGTTAAAAGCATTACTTTAGTTTCAAGTGTGGTTCTGTCAAAATCATAAACAATATCCTACCTGCTGAAGATGGCTGTTTCAAACCTTTCAGTTTGGAGAAAACATCTGATGGGATTGACAAGCTAACAACTAGGCCATGTTTGTGAATGAGAACTGGTTCTCAAACATTTCACCTGCTGAAACAAAATAAATGAATAAAAGTTTGAGTAGAAACAAGTCAAAACTAGATTACTGCTTTATTAAAACAACTGATATAAAAAAAAGAATGGTAGCTGTTCAGGTGAATTCTATTTTCAGTATTAAAAATATTGATATTGCTATATTAATATAACAAAAATATTAAAAAAAAAAAAAATAAACCACACACACACACACACACACACACACACAAATTGTCAATTCCTCAGACCTCACTCATATAAGTGCTCATTTATAAAATGTGAACATTGCACTGAGAGAACCTGAAGGATTTCAACACTAGTACTGCTGTCACATGTGTTTATAATCACATACACCTCTACTTCACATTGTCTTTACTTTTGAATAGCACAATGTTTTAAAAATATATATAAGCTATAGCTTCTGCTGCTGCTACAGCTAGCACTTCCAAGTGCTACAATTAGCAGGAATATAATGTTTCACAAAATATTAGCATAATGTAAATTTGGCAGCAATGTAAGAGTTAAAATAATAGCTTTAGCATGAACTTTATGAAACTTTTGAGATAAAAGAATAAACTTGTCAGTTTGGTCAAATATTTTTTTTTCTCCCAATGAAGGTTGTTTAAAGAACAATCTAAAACAGGTAGGATAATGATGTTCCATAACCTTTCCAATAAACCCCACTTAAAAATTTTGAGCTGTCCCTTTAAGTCCATTATTATATCAAATATAAAGTTTCTGTTCCCACCATATATAGTAACAGTCTGAAACTCCATATTTGAGAGACATCTATTTTTTTAGGTGTGTGTAAAAGCACTTCAAGCATGTAATAATTTTAATTTTTCATGTCTTGGGGTCAGTGTGTGAAAAGAGCCTTTCTGTGCAGTGGTAGTACTGTAGTGCATGTTTAGAGTCAGCTGCATGTAACTTATGCATGAATTTGTTGTGCTCTCCTCACCCTCTTCCCAAAGGCATGATGGGAGCTTATGGCCCACCTTACATGCCCATGCAGGGCCCGCATGAGGGTTTGCTTAGTGTGGCCCCAATGCCACATCACCTACCTCCTCACCATCTCCAGCAAGGTATGCCTGGATACCCTGGCATACCTCATCAGGGTAAGGGCCCACTGTCCCAGCTGCACCTGCTCAGTCACATGCAGTCGTGCCTCTCCTGCCGGAGGGGTTTACCTGGTCCACAGGCTGAACAGCCTGAGCTACACACTGATCTATCACAACTCTCATTCCACACTTAATACTAAAAAAAATTCCACATTCACACATGTAACGCATGACAAAACTCATACCATATGACTAATAACTGATATTTATTGACTAACAATTATAAAGGCTGTTGTAGATTTTAATATATAGCAAAAAGTTTAGTGTTTCATTTTTCTAAATATTCACAAATTAAATCCTGTTTAAACAGGTTTGATGGGCGGAGGGATGAATGGCATGGCAGGAAGTCCAGGACAAGGAAATTTTATCCAGCAGGTAAGCAGAAAACAGAAAATGTTTTTGTTAAAATAAGTAGACAGATTAACTTGGCGAAGAAGTTGGTCTTCTGACATAACTGTTTATCTGCTGCGAGGGAAGCCAAATAGACTAAAGTGAATTAGAGCCATAAATCTTATATGATGGTTGAAGTATTTTGCATATGGTGCTGATTTATCAAGAACATTTGTTTCATTTTTATTAGCCTGGGATGTTCAGTCCAGGGCAGCATGCCCCTCCACCATATCCAGGACAGGGCCAGCCATCTCATTTGCAGCCTACCACTCCCATGTTTGTGGCTCCACCTCCAAAGACACAAAGGGTGCTCCACTCAGAGGCCTACCTGAAGTACATTGAGGGTTTAAATTCAGAGTCTAGCACTGTCAGCAAGTGGGACCAAACGCTCAAAGGTGATGCTTCTGTTTGCCTATTAAATGGTTTTATGTCTGTCTTTGTGTAAACATGTCTTACGAAATCTGATTCAGTTTGAACATCTTTTTTTTTTATATGAAAGAAACTCGATAACATTCAATATATTGTATTGTTTGCATGTCTTGACATGCATAATTTTACTCACATGACTTTTGCTTTAATAGAGAATATCTTCCTCCCACAACAGCTCAAAGACGAGATGCTCACTTGACTAAAGAGCAGGAGAGTCGACTTCCAGCACACTGGCTGAAGAGCAAAGGAGCTCACACTACCATGGTGGACGCACTGTGGCGTTTACGTGATTTAATGCTGAGAGACTCGCTGAATATTTGTCAGGCTTACAACCAGTGACCTCCTGAACGTAACCACTCACCTCAGTTAACTATCCTTTATCTTCAAGTTGTGAACTTTAGACCATAGAAGCAATATTTTATAGTGAATCGTAACCGATTTTATATTTATTGGCTTGAGAAATGAGCTTCTTAGTGATTTGTGTGCGTTTTTACACTATTTAGAATACTAGTTCTGATTCATGTGACTTTTCTTATTGATGCAACCAGAATAAAATTCGGAATACGTTGTTTTGACAGTGTGAGCGTTTCTTTACGCTGCTTTGATTTTGAACACGTTAAACTACTTTGTGTTTTTTTACTTTTAAAGAATTTCCGGTGTGATGTCACTTCCGGGCGAAAAATCAAGTCTGTGCCATTCTCTTTAGTGTTTGCCTTGTCCTCCCAAGCTCACCTCCTTTATGGGCGCATGTTGACTATAAAGTAACAAAGACACCAACGCTTAAAACTTGCCACCACCAGAAGCAGACGACTTTTAAGCACAGCTTCTTATGGAGTAACAAAAACAGGAAGAAAAGGAGCGACGAGGTGAGGTTTCTTCACCGACCTGTGTGTGTTAGCTAGCTGCCTCGGTGGTCTTGACACCGGCTGCTCCCTCGTACTCGCCGGCCGGTAAATCAATATAAAACGATATGACCAGACTATTTAACTTGTGTCAAGCACTGCTACCGCTTAGTTGTAAGTTCGCCTTCAGTACTGCTTCATTTTGAAAGCGTCTGTTTTGTTTTTGTGAAGGTAAACGCACCGGTGCTACTAGAGAGAAGGCTGGTTTGCTAACGTGGCTCGGATTAAACCCCGGCGGCCCAGTATATTTTGGAGATAACGTTACAGTTTGTGTGTTGACAGTGGTCTCAGGCATGCATAGACTGTCTAATCGTGTGAAATACGGATAATGTCAGATGTACAACTCACAAATACGTTTTTTGAGTACTTTTTAAATTATTATTAGCTCGGCTAACTACTAGCTTAACTGCTACTAGCTTACCGGTTGATCCTGCTAAAACACCAATGTTTATTTTAGGTACAGTTCCTTACAACTTTGTTTGTTTTAGGCCTATAGCCAGTGGCTGAATTGCAAACAAAATTAACATCAGTTAATTACAAAGCAAAAGAGAAAACGTGATCTGCTCAAACTGTGCAGCTACAAACAAAGGGGAAAAACTGCCCAAATTGTTTTGTTTTTTATACCTCTGATTTAGTCTACATAGT
This sequence comes from Nematolebias whitei, assembly GCF_014905685.2. Classification (NCBI taxonomy): domain Eukaryota; kingdom Metazoa; phylum Chordata; class Actinopteri; order Cyprinodontiformes; family Rivulidae; genus Nematolebias; species Nematolebias whitei. Next base: position 29,126,080 of record NC_056504.1, read on the forward strand.
TTCCCTTGTTGTAGCTCCTGTACTTTTTACTTTATGAATGATTTTACTGAAACAAGGTTAACACATTAAAGTCCATTTTGAAGGATGAAAGTTGTATCAAATATTCACAGCTGAAGAATAGATATCTTTTCTGCAATTCTCAATCATTGGCTTTTTTATTTATACTTTTCATATAATGTTTGTGTAACAACATTCCAAGTTTTAAACAAGTTTGGCCACAAACACTTAACACAGTAGTGAGCAAAATTTTAGGACGCAAATACAATCCCAGTAAAGAAAAAGTTGGGATATCCTGATGCATGCTCAATAATCCAGAAAGAAAAATCAAAAAAACTAAAGTCGGGTCCTCTGGACGGGTTCAATAAACAAAAATTTTACAAAAAAAAAAATTCTTTCCACAGATCAGCTGTGTCAACTCTTGAAACTGTGCTTGTAGTCAACCTACTTCACATATGGGAGCAATATTATAGGCAGAAACATGGGTGTGCTATGGGGTCTCCAGTTTCTCTTGTTGTTGCCAACCTGGAGGAGGTAGAAAAGAGAGCCATGACGTCCTTTTCAGGGACACCAAGTCATTGGTTCAGGTATGTTGATGAGACCTGGGTTAAAATTAAATCTCAGGAATTCCAACATTTCACTGACCACATCAACTCTGTGGATAAATACATTAAGTTCACATGAGAAGATGTAAAAAATGGCAGGTTGGCTTTCTTGGACTGTGAGGTCTCGGTCTCTGATAGAGGACATTTACAAACTTGGATGTACCGCAAACCCACCCACACAAACCAATACTTTTGACTCCCATCACCCTCTGGAGCACGTGAGGATTCATAAGGACCATGTCCCACAGTGCGGACAGCGTCCCCACTAGCTCAGGAGCCAGGCAGAAGGATAAATCCCACACAAGACAGGCTCTAGAGCAATGTGGATATACTAATTGGACCTTCCTGAAAGCAGAGAAGAAACCCAAACAGGACTCCAGCCAACCATCAGGTGAAAAGGAGGAACCTAGACCAGTGGTCATTCCATATGTTGCAGGAGTTTTAGAGAAACTGAGACATTTATTTTCTAAACACAACATCCCAGTGGCTTTTAAACCCCAAAATACATTACCTCAAAGACCGTTCCATCACAAAGATCCAGTCCCTCGGCACAAACGGAGTAATGTTGTGTATGCTGTTCAGTGTCAGGAGGGCTGTGATCAGTCTTACATCGGGGAAACTAAACAGCCACTGGCCAAAAGGATGGACCAGCACAGAAGAGCAACAACATCAGGCCAGGACTCTGCGGTCTACACTCATCTCCAGGCCAGCGGTCACTCTTTCAGGGATGAAGATGTTCACATCCTGGACAGAGAGGATCGATGGTTTGAGAGAGGAGTAAAGGAGGCCATCTTTGTGAAAAGAAATCGTCCATCATTAAACAGGGGTGGAGGCCTCTGGGTTCAACTGTCCCCCTCTTACAATGCTGTTATTACTAGTATCACTCCTGTGAATAGTAAACAGCCATCAGTGTGCTAACGATCCATTGTTTGGCTGATGGCCCTCCTTGATCATGTGAATAGCTAGTTTTGAATATCAACAACAAACTGGTTGATCCACTAGAAGGTGCTATTTTATTTATAAGACTGAGCTGAATACAGCTCCTCAGACTGAAGAAGTCTTTCGGATGAAAGACAAAACGTTTCTACATTTTTGTTTTTTTTTACCCGTCCAGAGAACCTGACAACTCCTTTTAAACTTGGGATGTTGTGAAAAATAAACAGAATGCATTGATTTGCAAATTTCATAAACCCATATTTTATTCTTAATGAAACTAATAACATTTTTTTACAAACCGGATTCCAAAAAAGTTGGGACACTAAACAAATTGTGAATAAAAACTGAATGCAATGATGTGGAGATGGCAAATGTCAATATTTTATTTGTAATATAACATAGATGACAGATCAAAAGTTTAATCTGAGTAAATGTAACATTTTAAAGGAAAAATATGTTGACTCAAAATTTCACAGTGTCAGCAAATCCCAAAAAAGTTGGGACCAGTAGCAATAAGTGGCTGGAAAAAGGAAATTGAGCTTATAACGAACAGCTGGAAGACCAATTAACACTAATTAGGTCAATTGACAACATGATTGGGTATAAAAAGAGCTTCTCAGAGTGTCAGTGTCTCTCAGAAGCCAAGATGGTAAGAGGATCACCAATTCCACCATTGTTGCGCAGAAAGATAGTGCAGCAAACATTCTGCAGCAATCACAACATCATGGCTACGTAGGAGAAGGATCCGGGTACTGAAATGGCCAGCCTGCAGTCCAGATCTTTCACCTATAGAGAACATTTGGCGCATCATAAAGAGGAAGGTGCGACAAAGAAGGCCCAAGACGATTGAACAGTTAGAGGCCTGTATTAGACATGAATGGGAGAGCATTCCTATTTCTAAACTTGAGAAACTGGTCTCCTCTGTCCCCAGACGTCTGTTGAGTGTTGTAAGAAGAAGGGGGGATGCCACACAGTGGTAAAAATGGACTTGTCCCAACTTTTTTGGAATTTGTTGACACCATGAAATTTGGAAACAACAGATTTTTCCCTTAAAATGATACATTCTCTCAGTTTAAACTTTTGATCTGTGATTTGTGTTCTATTCTGAATAAAATATTAGATGTTGCCATCTCCACATCATTGCATTCAGTTTTTATTCACAATTTGTTTAGTGTCCCAACTTTTTTGGAATTCTGTTTGTAAATTAAACTACATCTTTTAACAAAAAAATAAGGAAAATTAGAATTTTTTTGACGGCAACACTCCTCACTCTTTTGCACAGGACTCTTTATTGGTAAGTGTTTGGCTGATTTATTTTAATAAACAGACCGTTGAGAAAAATGCAAAGCCTTCAGAGTTTTAGCATTTTTTGTCCACTGAGAAGCTTCTGCCAAATTTTAACAACTATTTAAAATTTCACCTCTTTAGCAGATTTTATTGTTTCCCTCTAAAATGTTTTCATTATGGCCAGCTCTGGATCATACAACTCAACATACTGCCTCTCCAGAGAATTGAGCTACCTTGTAAGTTGGTTCCATGATCTACTGGAAAGTTAAGGGCCACTTATTATATTGAGATTGGAAACTAAATTTGATACATTATGGTCTTTCAGAATCACAAGCTCAGGAGCACGGCCCAATTTTCTAAATAATCTGTGCAAGTAAAGAGGGAATTTAATTTGGAAGAATGACTTTTTCATCTTTTCAGTAAAGTTAAAAAAGATTTTAAATAAGTGAAACACAACAAGCTTGCTCTGCATTTGCATGTTGTTAAGATGCTTTATTTCCTTCTACTGTAGTTTCTTTTGTTTGCAAATTGAGTGATTTATTGAGGCTCACTGTGTATTTTTGACTTCAAAGTTAAATTTTGTGGCCGTTCAGTGACAGAATCTTAAACGTATCAATATATAAAACTGACAAAACATGAAGAACGTCCCAATGAATCCCATCCATTTGTGTTCTGTTTTCCATAAATCTTAGGCGGTGTGTGCAGGAGGGGGTACACTTCTTGTAACAATGTTGTTATTGTTCTGAAAATGGATAAGTTTATTAGCAATAATTTTTGCAAAATGCTGTAATTGGTATATCTGAATATTTCTGTCCTATAGACTCTCCTCCTGGCAGAGCTTTTATTCAGACCTCTTCAATTCACAGTCCCTTCCACATCGTACATTTCCTAGCTCGACTTCGGCCTACAAAGCTAGAGCAACAAGGATGTCTCAGCTCCAGTTTCCATGTCCTGCTAGTCCCATGCCTGCTGCCTCTGCCCCGATGCAACTGGGTCAGCCGCAGCCCAGCTACAGCATTCCTTGTGCAACAGGCGCCTTAGCATCGGAGAGTGCCAGTCAGCCTGTCAGGACCTCTGCTCTCCCAGCAGGCTCTGCCACTCCTTATAATACCACCACAGGTGGGTTTTATTAGTATTTACGGTATATTAGTGCATACTTCCTATTGTTTTTTTTTTTTTTTAAATAAATCATAATGCACTGTTACTTTCAAATGTTCATTGTGTTAAAAGCTGAGACTTTACAACTAACTGCATCCTTCTTTGATTTTTTTTTGTGTTTTTATCTTCTTTCAGTATCTAACATGGCAAACCCTAAAGAGAAGACCCCCATGTGTTTGGTGAATGAGTTGGCCCGTTTTAACAAGATCCAACCGGAGTACAAGCTGCTTTCTGAGCAAGGACCAGCTCATTCCAAGGTACCGTGAGTAAGAAGTGGAATGACACACTTCTCTCACAAGACACAGGTTAACAAGAACAATGCAAAATTTTTCACAGTATTTTTAAATTAAAAATGTTTGCCACAAATTCAGCTAACTGACTTCTCTGATTTCAAGTTTGTTATATTTTTTATATATTTCTTATGTCTAATATGAAAACTTACTGTTCACAAAGAATTGGTTTTATCAATCAGAATGAAAGATTATAGTTTCTCATCTCTTCTTTTTTTAAAATCACTTTTCACTCATTCCTAATGAATTATTTTACCACAGCCCATCAGACAGTGTAAATAAAAACAAAGTTTAAACCTTTGTAGCTTTTCCCTTTTTAAAATTACAGAAGAAAACATAAGTTATCATTAATAAAATACTGAACATCTAGGCAGCTGCTCTGTAGCTGTGATGTTTTCTGCCAGGCATTTGAGAGGTGAAGTCGTTGAACTCAAGTGGACAGTGAAACTCGTGTTTGTTTGTTTTTCATCAGAGGAAAGTTGCACACAATAAAACAGCGTCTGTAGACAGGAAGTTCCTTGCTGAGCTCTACAGTCAGATTCTTTCACTGCTTCACATTAAAGCTTGATCAGTTCCTTTCAACAGCAAATAAAAATGAAGTTCCAAGTTTCTTTTTTTTCAGCTTTAAAGTTGACAATTCATTGTATGAACCCTGCATTTATCTGTCCTGTGTTCAATAAGTGCACAACAAAGACTTCCTCTCAGCATGTAGCTGCAGAATGCAGTAGGGTGAAGCTGCTTTTACAACGTGGGTTGACTTAACTGACCACGCAGGCTCTAGTGTTTGAACTTGTGTCCCACAAACAATTTAAAGTGGTGGAGACTTCTTCAGTGGTCGTTTCACCAGATAAAATCAACTAGAAATCAGCTGAACAAGAAACCTTGTGACGTTTCAGTCTTGCAGGATCTTGTTGCACGGGATCTTACCTGCTCTTTTGCTCGGCTCATTCTAACGATAAAGACTCTGTTTCAGATTTTTTCAGTGAGGCTCACACTGGGAGATCAGCACTGGGAGGCAGAGGGGACCAGCATCAAGAAAGCTCAGCATTCCGCTGCTGCATCTGCTCTCGCTGAGACGACACTTCCCAAGCCCACCATGAGGACACCTCGCAACACAGGCAGGAACCCAGGTGGGCCGCTCCCACTGGCTCTGTCGGCATTTCCTTCCAATTAACTTTTCGTGTTCATAATTCAATCTGTTTTCTTACAGCAGATGGCATTACACATACCATGGAGTTGAATGCTCTTTGTGTGAAGCTCGGTAAAAAAGCTAATTTTAAACCTATTGACCCATACCCAGGGATGAGACCGCCAAACTTTAACTATAATGTCCGTGCTCCTGGGCCTTACCAGCGCTCTATGCAACAGTGAGTTCAAATCACATGGAATTGTGACAGAAAAATGTGTTTAATTTATAGTTGTTTCACAAGGAAAATAAAAGTACAGTTATATGTCCAGGTACTACTATCCATTTCCTCCAATGGGACCAATGATCTACCAGATGGAGCTTTCCATCGGAGGCCAGCAGTTCATTGGGAAGGGGCGTACGAGGCAGATGGCCAAACACGAAGCTGCTTCTAAGGCTCTGAAAGTGCTGCAGAAGGAGCCCATGCTGCAGCAGTGTCCAGTGGTGAGACAAACGGCACACACTCGGCATGAAAACTGTATCAGACAGCTGTCATCTAGTTTTTAAGAGACCTTTTACATTTTTATTGTCTTTCACAGATGAACGGTGAACCGGAGGAGGAGAACTTGAACAAATCAGAAATCAGTCAAGTTTTTGAAATTTCCCTCAAACAGAACTTACCCGTCAACTTTGAGGTTTGTATTTATTTTTTATTGTTCAACAAACTTTGCTTTTCTTTTTTGTTAAATTAACAGAATGTGGTTGTCGTGTTTGCTTCTAGGTTTTAAAAGAAGATGGCCCTCCACACATGAAAAGTTTTGTAGTGCGTGTTTCAGTTGGGGAGTTCATGGGAGAAGGTGAGGGGAAAAGCAAAAAGATTGCCAAGAAGCTGGCAGCAGCGGCAGTGCTGAACGAGTTGAAGCGGCTACCCCAAGTGCCGAGCGTGGAAAAGAAGCTGCCACGCATCAAAAAGAAAACCAAATCCATCATCAAGGTGATGTACCTTTAGAAGTTGAGCTGGGATGAGTCAGAGCAGACCTAAAAGTCTTCATTAAGTAATGATTAACTCATCATGTCAACAGCTGCAGACCAGCCCTGAGTACGGCCAGGGAATGAATCCCATCAGCCGCTTGGCTCAGATCCAACAGGCGAAGAAGGAGAAGGAGCCTGAGTACGCCATGGTTACAGAGCGAGGTCTGCCACGACGCAGGGAGTTTGTCATGCAGGTGAGCCAACTGCAGTTCAGCTGTGCTAGCAGCAAGATTTAAAAAGTGTTGAATATCTGATTTTCTCTTTCCTTACCTGCTTATTTATTGTCATTCATTTTTACCTTTATATTCTGGTCCAGGTGACCGTGTGCGGCCAGTCCGCAGAGGGAATGGGACCGAGTAAGAAGGTGGCAAAGAGGAACGCAGCAGAGAAAATGCTGGAACTCTTGGGATATAAAGTGCCTCAGCCTCAGCTTCCCAAACCAGCTCTTAAAACGGATGAAAAAGTACTGCTCAGTCATTATCAAGAAAGCCAAATATTTCAGATGTTTTAATCTTGTTAAATCCTTATTCTTTAATTTGTTTTTGTTTTCTTTAGACCCCAGTAAAAAAGCCAAGTGATGGGCGCAAAGTGACCTTCTTTGAACCGGGTTCTGTAGAGGGGGTGGCCTTGGGTAAGTCCTTGTTGAAACTGTCTTGTCTGGATTCAAATATTAACCTTCTCTTACAAACACTGTTTTCATGGAAGGTTCTAAAGAAGAGGACTTCCGCCTGCCTTACCTCAGCACCCAGCAGCTGCCGGCAGGTATTCTGCCCATGGTGCCTGAGGTGGCCCAAGCAGTCAGAGCCTGCCAGGGATCTCAGGCCAGGGACTATAGCCGAGCTTTGCCCAATCCAGGCAAGGCCACCATCACTGCCATGATTGCCAACGAGCTGCTTTATGCTGGGACATCCATGACAGCTGAGACTATCCTGAAGAATAAAAATAATTTGAACCAGCTGCCTCACGGCCCTCTCACCAGGCCGACTGAGCAGCTCGGCTACCTTGCATCTGTGCAGAATTTGCAGGTGATAGATCAGCCCACATGAACGCATGCATTTATGTTTGTTTGTTCAAATTTATTTAAGTATATAATTTCCTTTTCAGGTGGATTACACAGACTTTCCCAAAAACAATAAGAATGAGTTTGTGTCTCTTATTAACTGCTCCTGCCAGCCTCCACTCATCAGTCATGGGATTGGAAAAGACGTAGAGTCCTGTCATGATATGGTTGGTAATATGAAAAAAGGAACCTCCACAGTGCATCAGTATAATCCTGCAACACTCAGAAGGTGCAGTCGACCTAAATACATGGAGGCTATCAGAAAAACAATTATTCATAAAGAATTAAAAAAACAGTTCTTGAAATATAAATCAGTGCCTTTAAATCCGGTTTGCTTGTGTTGTGATGTCTAATTGAAATTATAAATTAAATTTTACAACAGGTTAATTAATTTCAGTGTAACGCCTGTTTTCTCATAGTACAATACAACTTTATTTATAAAGCACTTTAAAACAGCACTGTTGGCCAAAGTGCTGTACAGTAATGCATACAAGCATAAAAAACTATAAAATCAATAGATACCATAAAAGTGATGAACTACCAAATCATAAAATGGCAAACAGTAAAAACAAAACAAATAACTTAAAAATGGCAAAAGTAACATTTCAAGCTGAGTTATAAGTCAAAGAGGAAAAATGTGTCTTCAGAGAAGATTTAAAAACAAGAATTGAGCCAACTTGTCTGACGTGCAAAGGCAGCTTGTTCCACAGTTTAGGGGCAGCGACTGAGAACGCTCGGTCACCTCTCAACTGAACTTTGGTACGACCAACAGCAGCTGATCTGCTGACCTGAGAGAGCGTGAGAGAACGTACAGCTGGAGCAGGTCAGACAGATGCTGTGGGGCAAGACCATGAAGACATTTGAAAACAAATAAAAGAACCTTAAAATTAATCTGGAAAAGAATTGGGTGCCAGTGTAGTGATTATAAAACAGGTGATGTGCTCTCTTTTTCTTGTACCAGTTAAAAGGCAAGCAGCAGCATTCTGAACCAGCTGAAGTTGAGTCAGTAATGACTGGCTCAGACCGACATAAAGTGAATTACAGTAGTCCAGTCGAGTTGTGATGAAAGCATGGGTTAAAATCTCAAAGTGATGGGACAGAAATGATTTGACCGTGGCCAGTTGTCTCAAGTGATAAAAACTAGACTTGATCACTGTTCTATTTCGTATAGGCTTCACCCTTTAAGAGCTGTCGCTTAGTGGGTTAAGGGCGAACTAAGCTAAGCAACACTAAGCAACAGCTCTTAAAGGGCTACGCCTATACTCCTAGAATCTGGGGTTACAGTACGTAACCAACAATTTAATTTGTGCATCTAGTTTAAAATCATTGTCCAGCCTCTCACCCAGGTAAGATGCTGTCTCAGTGAGATGCTTTGTTGAAGGACCCAGATCAGCATGGACTTTGGAACCATCACTGGGCTTGAACAACAAGACCCCGGCCTTTTTCCTCATTAAAATGTAAAAAGTTCTGTGACATCCATGCTCTGACTTCTGCCATACATTCCAGGAATAGATTCACAGAGTACCGTTTATCTTGTTTTAATGGCACATACATTTGGCTGTCATCAGCATAAAAATGAAAAGAGATGCCATGTTTCCTCATAATATATCCCAGAGGTAGTAAAGAAAGGGAAAACAGAAGGGGGGCCAAGTATAGATCTCTAAGGTACTCCACATGTGAGAGGCGCTACAGAGGACTCCACAGAGCCAATATGCAAAACGGAAGGGGTCCAAGTATAGATCCCTAAGGTACTCCACATGTGAGAGGTGCTACAGAGTACTCCACAGAACCAATGTGCACACAAAAGCTTCTCTGTTAAGTAGGATCTAAACCACAGTAGAGCAGGACCCTCAATGCCCACCCAATAATGGGTTGTGCGTTTAAACTACTTCCTCTTTGGTTATCAAACAACAGTTTGGTGCCACCATGTGTCAGAGGCATCTTAAGAATTCTCTGATCTGAGCAAACAATGTTCAGTATTAAACAGTTGATCTGTTGTTTTAGGAGTTGCACTTCTGATTTGGTTTAATTTGGACAGTTGAAGCAGAAAATCCAGACTGAGGTGCCGAACAAGGTGCATTTCATTGAGGAAAGATTGCTGCAGTAACTATGATTTTACAATTCAATTCAAAAATACTTTATTAATCCCAAAGTGAAATTAAATGTTGTAACTCGTTATCTTTGTTTCATTAAGAGATGTTACAATTAAGCCTCAGTGGTAGAGCCTCCTGAAAATTTACTAATACTTTTATTTTTCATGATTATTAAGAGCTAGGTAAAATAACAAATACATTAAAACAAATGACAATAATTGTAAATAGAAAATAGATGTCATTACATTTAATGAAAGCAAATAAGTTTATGGCTCATTTAAAAATGTTTTTTTTTTTTTTATTAATCTGTTCGTCTTATATAAGGAGAAGTTTTGTTAGAAAAATAAGTTGGTACAAAAATGTTACACATATGTTTTCAGAATAAAACGGTGCACAACAAAAAAATAAATAAATCAATTCATTTTTAATGTGCTTTAGGAGAAACTGGGCATGTACTGATGGATACTAAACAACAGAATTATGTTGTTAGCACAACAAGTCATCAACCAACCTGCTGCTGAAGTTGATGAGATTTGTGAAGGAATTATGCTGTATCCTACACTAGTATACATTTTCTGTCTTCCTGATTTTTTTTCTCCCCAATTTTGATGCAAAATTGCCAGGATAATAAAAGCTGTTTTTAACTTCTACAGGCTGCTCTGAATATATTGAAGTTGCTCTCTGAATTGTACCTGCAATCAAATGAAAGGACAGGAAACGGACCAACGTCAGGGTAAGTTGTAAAGAAATGCTGAGCTGAGCTTTGAATGTTTTTATAATCAACTGTTTAAACTTACTAATGGTCAGATTTTCTTTTTTAGTGTTAAAAAGTACAAATATAAAAGTAAACACAATCTTAAGTACTGGAAGTGGATTCAAAAATCTAAATGTTTGACTTTGGAAAGGTGCAAATTATTGTTTCTAGTTTTGCAACATTATAAGCACAAGAATTGAGTTTAATTTCTAAGCTCTTTTTTTAAAATGTATTGACAATTTAAGGATTGAATCAGTTTATCAAATAATTTTTAACACACACCTCCTTGCATTATTTATAAAACTAAATTCATTACAGTCTGATTGTAAAAACTAAACATGACCTGTGTCCT
>NC_056504.1:29136869-29187800 GCF_014905685.2 Nematolebias whitei
CCCCCCCCCCCCAGATGCGGCAAGCAGGAACTGGAAGGCGACTTGCACCTCAAACAGACTAACTCAAGCACATTGGCACAGACACTTGATGGCAAAGCTTAGATCAGGTTTGGTTGTCTGTAAAAGCACTAGAGAAAACTCACAACACACTGTAGGCTCAAACCTATCACTGTTATTCAATATTGTTACAAAATGTACACAGTTAAACAAGATTGATAGGAAATTAGTTTCTTCTCCTTGATGTTGTTTAATTGTACACATTATTTATTTTTCATTTGCTTTGTTGGAAAAAAAAAACAAGTGGCTGCATCCTGGTCATTGAGTTTGAGGTAGTTGGTTCAAAAAATGTGATTTAACTGTGAACTTTCTTTTGTTTTTGAATAGAAATTGTTTCCTGTTGGTGATGCCCACTGATTCTTGTTTTTAAATGTTTTACCCCTAATGAGAAAGTTTGGAAAGAGATTTCTGAAGGTTTGGGCCTCATCTTTGTCTAGGGTGCAGCTGATGAACCTTCGATTTTCCCACAGTGCTTTTTATGTACAACCAAATAGAATATGTGGCTAAATGTAGCTTGTAATGTAATGTGATGTCTCTGTTGTGTGTGGCAGGGACAATCCCCTTTCCTTTTTCTGTCATTTTCCCTTCTCCCTCCCCACCCTTCAGAATTAAACTTTTGTGCTTACGAGCACAAAAACAAAAACTTCAGCTCTATTGTTCTTTTTGTTTTTTTACTGGTACTCTATTGTAATTTCTGATGGTACAATATAAACCTCTCAACAATCTGCTAGTCTTTGGTTGGTGCCAGATTATGTTGGTCTAAAAGTTTTTGATTTATTGCAAACAAGAAACTAACCACTATTTATTATGTTTTATCTTCAAACCTAAATTGTTGGGTTTTTTTTTATTTGAAACTAAATTAATTTGGTATAAACTAAACATTTTTTTATCATCCTAAATCTTCATAATGGCAGAAAATGTATAAACTGTTTACCATAGTCTTGAAACATTTGGAGTTGTAACGCAGTGGGACTTGGTCTTCTGTTGGATTTAAGGGGAAGTATCTCATTGAACTGTAACTGTGGGAAGACTAAATGGCAACATAAAATGTGAGAAAATTGACAAGTTTTCTGTTTCTGTCTTGTTTTAATTTTGAGACAAAATTTCACACCCAATGTATTGGAACCGGTTCAAAATTCAAGCCACAAAACTAAACCTCTGATTACAACAATTCCATGCTCAATAATCCAAGTATAAAATCCTGGGAAAAAAGAAACTGCACATCCTGCCAATCCTGCACAAAAAAAGAAACTGTCCAGATGACCTGACTGAAAAATGTTGGATTTTATACCTGGATTATTGAGCATGGACTTTGTTGTTTTCAACCAGTTTGACAAGTCTGTCAACAAGGAAGAGGGCTGGCAACGGAGGAGGGGCGTACCAAAGAGACCATCTAATCACAAGCAGAACTGGTTTGTTCCACTTTGGAGTAAGCTGTTGGGAGGAAGAATCAGTTTTGTTGTGCGTTTCCTTGCCTGATGAAGCCTTCCGGATTGAAGGCGAAACGTTTCAGCACAACAAAAGAAACCGTCCAGATGACCTGACTGAAAAATGTTGGATAAACCTCTGATTCATTTGAGGTAATTGACATTCCTTCATTTTGAAGACTTTAAGGAGGAACAGTGTAGCTTCCGTCGTGGAACTGTGAACCTTGAGACATTTTGAAGAGGAGGAACAGTGTAGCTTCCGCCCTGGTCGTGGAACAGTGGACCAGATGTTCTGAAGCGTGCCCAATAATCCAGGTAGAAAAATCAGTCCGGTCCTCTGGATGGATTCTTGTGGAATCAGTCAAGTAAACCAGATCTTTACCGCAATGTTGCCAAGGGGGTTGTGGAAGTTTGACTGTCCAGTCTACGTGTTTTGTGAACCTGGAGAAGGCTTATGACTGTGTTCCTAGACTTATTCTGTGGGGGGTGGGGGCGCTGTGGCAGTTTGGGGTGCCTGGGTTGCATTTATGGTCCTTACCAAAGCAGGTGTGTCCACATTCTTGGCACAAAGTCGAGCTCATTCCCAGTGCAGGTTGGACTCCACCAGGGCTGTCCCTTGTCTGATCCTTTTAGTGATGTTCATGAACAACATCTCCAGATGCAGTCGGGAGAGGAGGGTATCTGGTTTGGGAACCTCAGGGTCTCATCTCTTTATGTGGATACTGTAATTCTGTTGGCATCTTCATGCCAAGATCTTCAGCGTACACTGGGGCAGATCTCAGCCTCTTGTGAAACAGTTGTAATGAGCGTTCTTTCAAGTCTGAGGCTATGGTTCTTGATGAAATGGGTGGAATGCCCTCTCTGGGTCAAGGTGGTCGAAGTGTCTGGGCGTCTTGTTCACAAGTGATTGTAGGAAGGAGCGAGATCTGGATCTATGGATTGGAGCCTCATCCTCAATAATGAGGGCGTTGCTTTGGTCTGTTGTTGTGAAGAAAACTAAGTCGAAAGGCAAAGCTCTCAATTTACTAGTCTGTCTTTGTTCCAACCCTCACCTATCGTGGTTTGGCTCATAACTGAAAGAACAAGATCCTGGATACAAGAGGCCGAGATGGGCTTCCTTTGCAGGTTGACCAGGCTCAGCCTTAGAGATGAGGTGAGGAGTGCCATCATCCGGTGGAATCTTGATGTAGAGTTGCTGCTCCTCCACACCGAAAGGATTCAGTTAAGGTGTTTCAGGCATCTGATTAAGATGTCTCATGAACGCCTCCCTTCAGAGGTTTTCTGTGCACACCCCACAGGTAAGAACCAAAAAAACACTGGAGGGATTGTCTTCCCTGGAATGCCTTGGGGTCCCCCAGGACAAGCTGGGATATTTTGCTGGGAGAGAGGGGTGTCTGTGTTTCTCTCCTGGACCAGTTGCTTCCACAACCTGCCTATGGATAAGCAGTAGAAGATGGAGATAATATATTTGCCAGCCAGTCACCAACAGTCACAGTGCATAGACCATTTAAGTGTTTGCTCTGGAACCAATTTCTCTTGATGCAGAAACTTATTTTTAGCTTTTAGACCTGGTTTGAGGGCTAAAGCAAACCAGTACTTAAAATTGAGGGTAACGAAGATACAACTACATGTAGGTTATTTTGGTTTCATACATCTGACTATGTTTAGATGTCTACTGGCAAATTGAAACAACGCCAAGATCTTCAGGTTTTTATTCATTTTATGGCATTTGCTACACAGCCATCTAAGAATGTTGGTTATGTACTGTAACCCCAGATTCTATGAGTATAGGCTTAGCCCTTTAAGAGCTGTCGCTGGTGGGTTTATCCCATCATGCAAAGCATCGCACTGAAAAAATTTAGTCCACGTCCACCTGTTGTGTGGGCCCCACCCAGTCCGTATAAATTGCGTTGAGCGGGTAATCGGCTCCCAAATAGCTTTTTCTTTAGCCATTTAGGAGCCAGTGAGGCCCAATGCTTAAAGGGCTATGCCTATACTCATAGAATCTGGGGTTACAGTATGTAACCAACGTTCTATTTCGTATAGGCTTCGCCCTTTAAGAGCTGTCGCTGGTGGGTTAAGGGCGAAGCATGATGTAGTCTCTGCCTCACTGGGTCCATTCGAACACCATAAGAAGTGTCCGCTTGCCCAAAAAACATCCTGTCACTCAGCTCTCCATGTGCGTAAATGCGCATTGCATTATTACGCGCACCATGCACAGACGCGCACTGCGTAGTTTACATGTTCTGAGTGCCTTAATACCCCGGAAAGGTTTTCAACGGGAAAGAGGAGAAGCTGAAAAAGGCTGTGAACAGAGCAGATCCACGGCTCTTCAATATGAACAGATTAATAATAAGTGAACTGATTATTAATCAAATAAACTGATTGATGAGACAGAAGTCATGAACTGATTAGTGACCATAGAACAAGAACAACAGTCATAACCTGTGACTTATAACAACATCTCACATGGTAATGCATGCAGTCAGATAAGAGTTTAAATGAGATTCCATGAAACAATAATATTCATTCTGTTAAAAGCACTAAGGACAGAATGTGTCATGGAACGAGCCAACACATCACATAAATAGAAGCGAATAAATGAACAGGGTGTTGACCATGCGGCCACAGTGCAAATATCCTGCATTGTTATACCATTATGCAAAGCAGTTGAAGATGCGATACCTCTGGTTGAATGCACCCTGAGGTTGTCAGGAGGCTCTAAATCTGATGCTCTGTGGGCTTGAGAAATGGCCTCACACAGCCAGTGTGACAGGCGCTGGATGGATAACGGGCGACCTGCAGATGCGTCTCGAAGTGCACAAAACAAATGTTGAGTCTGACGCAGTACCGTCGAGCGTGCTACGTAACACGTCAACACACGCATAGGGCAGAGAAGATGGAAATATGCTTCTTCTGATTTGTAAGGAGGAGGGAAAAATCCCTCAAGCAATATCGCTCTTGATTTAAATGAGCTTGTGATGTTTTTAGGCATAAATGCTGGATTAAGCCTCAGATCAGCTGAGCTGCCATCAGCCTGAATTCTGAGACATGACAGAGCGACAGAGAGAGCAGATAAATCACTCACCCTCTTAGCGGATGTTAAAGCCAACAGCAGGGTTGTTTTAAGAGACAAGAATTTAATCGGAACCTGATCTAGTGGCTCGAGTGGAGCTTTGATCAGGGCTCGCAGAACCAGCGTTAAAGCTCACTGTGGAGAAAGTGTGCATGATACAGGCCTGCACCTTTGTACACCTTTTAAAAACGCTTCATCAGTGGATGATTAAGAACTGTTCTGTCCCCGAAAACTTTGTGACAAGAAGAGATGGCTGCAGCGTACGTTTTAATCGTGCTGAACGCCAGATTTCTGTCAATCAGCTGCTGCAGAAAGGACGGCACGCCACCTAGTGGACATGAGGTGGCCTCTACACCTTTCTCCGTACACCAGCGCTGAAAAGCTGTCCACTTTGATGTGTACAGCGCTGTGGTGGAGGCAGTACATGAAACCTGGATCGTGCGCACCACATCTTGAGAGAGACCCATCCTCTCTAAAACGGATCCGCTCAGCGGCCAGACCCAAAGGTGCTGGCCTATTTCTGGGTAACTCCTGATCATTCCTCCTGTCTGGAGGAGAGCATCCTCCCTCCACGGCAGTTTCCATGGGCACCCCGATAACAGGCGTCGTAGAATTGAGAACTACGGGGCGTTCAGGCACTCTGGAGCCACCAGGACGGCTGTCAGTCCCTCCTCCCTAACTCGGTTCAGAAACCGTGATATCAGAGGGAGTGGGGAAATGCGCAAAGAAACATTTTGGGCCACGGGCTGTGAGCAAACGCGTCCACCCCTAGCGGTGGTTCGTCCCACAGGCTCAGTGAGAACCATAGTTGACACTGAGCATTCTCTCGTGTGGCAAAACAAGTCCACGGTCACTCGGCCAAATTTCTGCCACATCTGAGCCATCAGCTCGGGATAGAGGCTCCAGTCCCCGTGACGCGGACCGCCCCTGGACATCGCATTGGTCCTTCTGTTCAGAACACCGGGGATGTACAAACCGGATTCCAAAAAAGTTGGGACACTAAACAAATTGTGAATAAAAACTGAATGCAATGATGTGGAGATGGCAAATGTCAATATTTTATTCGTAATATAACATAGATGACAGATCAAAAGTTTAATCTGAGTAAATGTAACATTTTAAAGGAAAAATATGTTGAAATTTCACAGTGTCAACAAATCCCAAAAAAGTTGGGACAAGTCGCAATAAGTGGCTGGAAAAAGGAAATTGAGCATATAACGGACAGCTGGAAGACCAATTAACACTAATTAGGTCAATTGACAACATGATTGGGTATAAAAAGAGCTTCTCAGAGTGTAGTGTCTCTCAGAAGCCAAGATGGTAAAAGGATCACCAATTCCACCATTGTTGTGCAGAAAGATAGTGAAGCAATACCAGAATGGTGTTACCCAGCGTAAAATAGCAAAGATTTTCAAGTTATCATCATCAACCATGCATAACATCATCAAAAGATTCAGAGAATCTGGAAAAATCGCTGTGCGTAAGGGTCAAGGCCGTAAAACTACTGAATGCTCGTGATCTCCGGGCCCTTAAACGTCACTGCGCCTCAAACAGGAATGCCACTGTCAAGGAAATAACAGAATGGGCTCAGGAATACTTCCAGAAAGCAGTGTCAGTGAACACAATCCACCGTGCCATCCGCCGTTGCCAGCTGAAACTCTACAGTGCAAAGATGAAGCCATTTCTAAGCAAGCTCCACAAGCTCAGACGTTTACACTGGGCCAGGGGGCATTTAAAATGGAGTGTGGCAAAATGGAAGATTGTTCTGTGGTCAGATGAGTCACGATTTGATGTTCTTTATGGAACACTGGGATGCCATGTCATCCGGACCAGAGAGGACAAGGATAGCCCAAGTTGTTATTAACACTCCGTTCAGAAGCCTGCATCACTGATGGTATGGGGTTGCATGAGCGCTTGTGGCATGGGCAGCTTGCATGTCTGGAAAGGCACCATTATTGCAGAGAACTATGTTCAGGTTCTAGAACAACATATGCTCCCATCTAGACATCATCTCTTTTTAGGGAAGACCCTGCATTTTTCAACAGGATAATGCCAGACCACATTCTGCAGCAATCACAACATCATGGCTATGTAGGAGAAGGATCCGAGTACTGGAATGGCCAGCCTGCAATCCAGATCTTTCACCTATAGAGAACATTTGGCGCATCATAAAGAGGAAGGTGCGACAAAGAAGGCCCAAGACAATTGAACAGTTAGAGGCCTGTATTAGTCATGAATGGGAGAGCATTCCTATTTCTAAACTTGAGAAACTGGTCGTCTCTGTCCCCAGACGTATGTTGAGTGTTGTAAGAAGAAGGGGGGATGCCACACAGTGGTAAAAATGGACTTGTCCCAACTTTTTTGGAATTTGTTGATGCCATGAAATTTGGAAACAACTGATTTTTCCCTTAAAGTGATACATTCTCTCAGTTTAAACTTTTGATCTGTGATTTGTGTTCTATTCTGAATAAAATATTAGATGTTGGCACCTCCACATCATTGCATTCAGTTTTTATTCACAATTTGTTTAGTGTCCCAACTTTTTTGGAATTCGGGTTGTACACTGCTCTGATGGAGAGTAGATTTTGGTGTGCGACACTCCAAAACATTTATATGAGCTGCTGTGTGGGGTGGCCACAGCGCCCCAACAGCTCAAGACATGCATGTGCCTCCCCAGCCTGACAGGGACGTGTCTGTGTAGACTAACACGTGTGACGTAGGTCTGCTGACGGGGACTCCCTCCGACAGAACAAGAGGGTTTCCCAGTGTCTCAGGTCGATTCTCACGGAGGGTGGCACAGCGATCAACCGTCTCTTCTGCCTCATCGGGTCCACACACATACGAGTGAACCACCTCTGGAGGTGTTACACCATGTGAGCAGATGACATGTCCTTAATAACTTCATGACAGAAACAGCTGTTATCACTCTGCCAGTTTCACGTGAGTTGCACTGCTGCCACCTGTCTGGAAAAACAGGTCAGCAGCAATAGATCGTCCAGATAAAACAGAATTCTCCTCCCTGCTCTGTGTAGTGGCTGCAGAGCCGACTCGATGCATTTTGAATGGAAATGTTGTCTCACAGTTGAAAATTGACAAATCTAATATGGGTCTCATCCTTCCGGTCCATTTTGGGACCAGGAAGTGATGAGACCCTCACCTGTAATGATACCCCCATCACCACTGCAAACTCTTATCGGTTCCTCGGCACCACCATCACCCAGGACCTCAAGTGGGAGCCGACCATCAGCTCCCTCATCAAGAAGGCCCAGCAGAGACTGTACTTCCTGCGTCAGCTGAAGAAGGCCAAGCTGCC
This sequence comes from Nematolebias whitei, assembly GCF_014905685.2. NCBI lineage: Eukaryota > Metazoa > Chordata > Actinopteri > Cyprinodontiformes > Rivulidae > Nematolebias > Nematolebias whitei. Next base: position 29,144,743 of record NC_056504.1, read on the forward strand.
GGCCAAGCTGATGGTGCAGTTCTACACGGCCATCATCGAGTCCATCCTCAGCTCCTCCATCACGGTGTGGTACGCCGGGGCCACTGCCAGGGACAGACTCAGACTGCAGCGCGTTGTGCGCTCAGCTGAGAAGGTGATCGGCTGCAGCCTTCCATCCCTCCACGACCTGTACGTCTCCAGGACTGTGAGGCGAGCAGGTCGGATCACAGCTGACCCTGCTCACCCTGCACACGGACTGTTTGAACCACTCCCCTCAGGCAGGAGGCTTCGGTCTATTCGGACCAGAACCTCCCGCCATAAGAACAGTTTCTTCCCCTTTGCTGTTGGACTCCTGAACACTCATAATGCTACCTCATAACTTCTGCTTTGGTCACATTACATCTGTATTATAATTGAATACTCCATCTGTACTGTTCTCTAAGCTTTTTTATTGTTTTCTATTGTATGGGTGTACATATGGTTATGTTATGTTTTTAATTTTACTTTATTTGTGGGTGTACACAGGTCTTATGTCTTATGTAATGTTCTCATTTTTACTTAATTTTTACTTTATTTTTACTTTATTTTACTTTATTACTATTCGCACCTTATGTCGAAGCAATTTCCTAGTTTCTGAACCTCGTTCATTGACATGGCGATAATAAACTGATTCTGATTCTGATTCTGATGAGAGTAGAACCCTGTGTTTTCCTCTCCTTCTGGAACCCTAGAAATTACATTTTTTATCAGAATTTCTCGAACTTCTACATGGAGGAACGAGATCTATTCTGGAGGTGACAGAAATGTCTCTAAAGTTCCTCCAAATGGGTGTTTGAGCTGTAAACTGCAGCATGTATCCCCTGCTGATAAGACGGTTCATCCATCTGTCTAGAGCGCACGCTTGTTGCCACTCTGCGTAAAGTTCAGGAAGCGGGAACGCATTTATGCTGCGTCACGTTATTTACGGACGCCAATCACCGCCGTCATGTGTTGTGCGCTCAGGCTGCGGGCTCACATCCGTGCTGATGGGAGATGGCATGCGCTGAGGGAAGGCGTGCGCGCCCCTGAGCATGTGGAGCTGTGTAGGTGAGGGCTGCCGCGGGGGCGCGGCACTTCTGTGCTGCGTTCAGGCTGCGGGCTCACATCCGTGCTGATGTGAGCTGGCGTGCGTTGAGGGAAGGCGTGCGCGCCCCTGAGCATGCGGAGCTGTTTAGGTGAGGGCTTCCGCTGCCGCGGGGGCATGGCGCTTCTGTGCCGTGCTCAGGCTGCGGGCTCACATCCGTTCTGATGTGGGCTGGCGTGCGCTGAGGAGGCAGCGCACAACTTGGGCTGAGAGTGAGGTTTCCCACTGGACTCTGTTTGCTGAAAACATTCACTTTGGCTGCTGTGTCACTCACGCGCGCGTTTTGTGTTTTCTCGGGCTGCAGTGATTTAAAACCTGTTTGGAGGACACCGGCTCGCTTTGTGTGGAGGATGTGTGAGGATAAGCCGCTGTGAGATCATACGAACTGACAGTCAGGTGAGATCATACGAACTGACAGTCAGGCTAAAATCAGACACTTTAATTCCTGAATGATGTTTACGTTTTATTCCAAAACTCAAACCGTCATTATGCACACATACATCCTCTGCAATGAATCATTTTTGAATCTTCTCCCCCGTGAGCCCTGCGGCTTGTCGGGATGAGGAGGGCTGTACTCTGACGGGAGGGGCTGGCAGCGGAGCAAGAAGACGCTGCTGCAGCTGTGGCACGTCTCTGCTGTCTCGGCCACGGCACTCTCTCCAGTGGGCGGGGGGACGAGAGGAGGGGTGCGGCTTGATCAGATGGTGCACAGTCTCTGACACCTCCTCCAGCTTTTTTGATTTCTCGAGCATGTCCTTGAAAATTGGCTCAGAACAGCACGTCTGTCATGATGGGGCCTTCCAGCGAGTCCATCTGCAGCTTCTCCCGAAAGGGAGGGGGAGTGACAAGCCAGGTGGACCTCTGAACCATTGTCATCCAGGCTGCGATGCGAGACAGGCAGACAGCAGATGAGGCACACAGGTTGAGGGTGACGTCAGATGCCTTGCAGAGGGAGCTCTTAGTCTCCTGAGGCAGGTCTTCCCCTCCGGCCTCTGAGATGCTGTACGTCAGCGGCGTAACGTTATTGTTCGCTGTGGCCGCCTGTAACGTATACTGCTGAGCTCGGTTGGAGAGCGACATCACCGTCTGGTCATGCTTCCCCGAAGGTGTAGGACGCTGGTCCGACCTGGACATCTTTGCTCCGAGAGCCTCCGCCAGGCTTGGCTCCAAGGGGGCACCGAGGGATTTCCGCTCAGTAAAACCCCTCCACTCTGGTGATGGGCGCAAATGTGGAAACCGGCGCTCTCAGTCTACCAGGTCTGGCTGCAGCCTCGTTCCAGTAGGAAGTCACTGCTGGGAAACGAGGCCAGATGGGATCAGGACGGTGAGCCAGGGTGGAGCCAAAAACCGTCCCGCTAGATCATCCAATCTGGGCGGGGGAAGGAGAGGGACGGAAAAAAGTTCCTTCACGTCAGCCGCCTCCTGGATTATGCTGGGCAGCTCCGAGAGGAGGGCACCGACAGCTGGGAGCGGGTGGTCACCAATGTGAAAAGGCCCGGGGGGGGGGGGGGGTGTTGAGCATCCTCTCAGCCCCCCTCGTTCCGACACTACGCTCTCCAGGAGGGAGTGAGCAGCGGGGGTTGCTGCTGACGTCGCCTGTCCTGGAGGAACCATCTGATTCGCTCCGAGAGTCAGTGTTAAAAGAAAATGGGGTCGATGGCGTCGTCCAGCGGGTAGCGACCCGCCACTGAAAAATATTCCTTGGCACTTACCTTGAAACAAGGCTGCTCGTCTGCTTCTCCTCGGGGAGGAGAACTCATCGGGACAGCAGGAGGTTGGCATGGCGGGAACCCAGGCAGCCTTAACAAAGGTTGTGCCGGTCAAGCTGGACAACTTTCCTTCTTCGTTCTTCTGACAGTGCTATTAGCTTGCTAAAGAAAAAATGGGAGCCGATTACCCGCTCTTAAAGTAATTTATACGGACCGGGTGGGGCCCACACAACAGGTGGGCGTGGACTAAATTTTTTCAGTGCGATGCTTTGCATGATGGGATAAACCCATCAGCGACAGCTCTTAAAGGGCGAAGCCTATACGAAATAGAACTATAAATTTAAATACAATTCTGAAACTCATGATAAATATTACATTTTTTCTGTCTTCATTAAAGGAGTTAATAGCTGGCAATATTTATAACAGCCCTAAAATGACTGCATTAGTCCTTAATTATTCTGTAAAAACATGTTTTGTAAGTGATTGTATTTTACTGAATAGTATTTTTCTGAGGATCGTTGCCCCTCAGTCCCTTTATATTTTTGTACTCAGTCTTTCAGGCCATAGATTATGTATAGGGAGAAATAAAATCGGGCTGCTGAAGAGTAGCCTGGCTTTATAGAAAGGTGCTATAATAGTCCACTTACCATTTACACTTGTCTATAAGGATGGCTTTCAGAACCCATTCAACTCAATACTGTGGCTCCAGAGGTGAAGTCCGTCTTGACTATCAAACTGAACATGCAGGTGAGTTGTTTTATACATTGGCAGAAAACAAACTGCATTGGCAATATATTTGTTTTTGTCATTTAGCAGTGGTTGAGACTCGTAAGATTAGATGTTAATTTTACAAATGCAAATTAGGTGTGATGGTGCTGAGACTAATCTCTAACAGACTGATGAGATAATTTCCATAAATTTAACAGTTAAGAGTCGGTTCTCTTGGTAAAACATCTCGTGAATCACAAGATGATTTTTCATCAAACTTTCAGGAAACAACTTACATCTCCATCAACAACTTATTAACGTTTGAAGTCAACTGGAATCAAGATGGCTGCCGCAGCTAACTGATCTTAGAAACCATAAAATGATTGTAACTTGATCAGTTTTACACACATTGAGCTAAAATGTCAAGTGGTAGTACTGGTGTCACCTCAAAATATGTACTGTTAAATGTTACTCATTCACATTCTTTGGTTAAAACATTGTCAACTGTTGGAGTCAACTCTGTTAGCAAAATATCTAAACTCACTGGACATATTTTAACTAAACTGAAAATAATCCATTATCTTCACTCGCTTCTTCCTTTTCGGGTTGCGGGGGTCATTCATTGTGAGCATATGACTCAAAGATCAGAACTTCAAGAATGTGTTACACTCACTGCTTGTTTGAGCTGTGCATTAAACCAGGTGCAACATTTGGTCACATGTTCTCTTCTTGAACGTTTCCTCTGCAGTCCTGCACGTCTTGCCACCGGTGGCTATGGCAACGCCAGGAAAAATAAGAGAAATCTGACAGCAAAGATTTCAGTATAGGATAACACATTCTGACAGCCTGCATGGGAGTGTGAAATCACAGTTGTATTTTTTTTTTTAATTATTTTGATAATTTGTTTTAAGTATTTGAGTGTTTGCATTTATGTTCTTGTAAACTTACTTTTTGGAGACTTTTCATGGACTTCCATTTATTTTCTATAGCCTAACCCTGACCCTAACCCTAACCCCCTATCAAGACCTCCATATGGGGAACAGTTGGTTCCCACAATGCATGATTTGTTTTTTTTTTGGTAAAATTGGTCCCTACAAGGTAACTTGAAACCAAAACGCACTCGCACACACACAAACACACACACACACACAAACACACACACATAAAGCCCCTCCCTCAGCTTCTTTGCCCTAATGTGTGTGTGTCCACTTTTACTAGAGGGGTCAACTGAAGCTGGACCTATTTTACACAAACGTGCGTGTGCGTGTTGAGCGTCGGCCGCCAGGACAGAACACTGTTCTGACGATGGGGAGGAGAACCTAAAAGACGGTTGCACACTGCAAGAATACAAAAAGTATTTACATTTTTTTAATGAAAGCTAAAATTCCAAAATGTAGAAGCGGATCATCAACAACACATTGCACAGCCCTTGTTGTTCAAAATTCAACTGCTGCAACGTTCAAAGATCTAAGGTTTTGCACAAGCATGAACTGTTTCCATGGTAACGCTGATCATTTGAGTCATATCAGATAAAATTTTATCCATTTTCATTTATTTTGCTGCTTATCTGGAACCTTTTTGTGGGCTCAACACAAGTGATCTTCAAACACCACCACCCCCCTCATCTGCCTCTCCCAACTCCTCTGCCAACACCAATCTGGACACGTCCAGACCACTGTCCCTCTGAGATGTCCAGAAGTCCTCCCCACAAAATGCCCATCCATAAAGGCCTACTGAGCCCCCTCCCACCTGGCTGAGCCCAGTCAGTAAGAGTGATTATCAAGCCCAGAACTCTTATCAACATTTTCTTTGCCAAATGAAGGCCCATGTAATGTTTGCAGCAGCCTACATGGTGAATGTAATGATGTAATGTGAGATGATCACTGATGTGATGCAAAGCGTCAGGACGTTCAGAGGGCAGTGTGTGTTCTACAAGTACGTTTTAAATTCTCTGTTGTGTGATGTGTAAAAGACGAGACACTGAAGGACTGAACTCTGTTTTCAGTGGCTTTGTAGTGAAGGTGAACACATCCAGCTCATTTTGAAACTACCCACACTCGTGTAAAGTTAGTCAGCCATCTTTAAATTGCAACATCTCGTTTATCAAAAACATTTAATTAAGTGCCTAACATCCCTTGAAGCAATGTAAATTATCTGATGCCTTTCATACTGGAGTTTTAATTTGATTTTTTATCGCTTTTGAGCTAGATTTGAAAAGCTAGTATAGCTAATTTTATTCTTAGTTTAAACCCACTGCATGAAAAGCAGCAGGCAATGTACATTCCTTCAAGGATGTTCGACTGTTATGCTTATTTTATGCATTTTATACCTGGGCCATGATGTAATTTCTTTGTACTATCTGTGTACTTTGATGTTTTATTTGTAACAGTTACAATATTTCAAACTGAGGTTTTAATGTCATCCTTGTTGCTATGGTTACGTCACATGGAGGCTGAGCTGTCAAATCTCACCTCTTCAAACAGCACAATAAAATTAAACTGTGGACGTGTACTGAATCGGATTGTTTTATTTTGACAGAAGTTGTTAAATTTTATAAAGCCAATCAGAATAAAGTATAATAATAATGACATTATCAGATTAAAAAAATGAATTTAATGTAGATGTTGCTCCAAATTGTTTTAATAACTCAATTGTACGAAGTCAATCTAACCACAAAAACATGGAAAATGAACTGAGTGACTCTCAGTAGCTGCTGAAATACATTAGTTATTCACTGTCCATGGATTATTGACAGCTACTCCAAAAATTTAGTTATTATTACCTCCCAAATTACAAAGTTTTTTTCAAAATAAATCATTGTAATTTGGCAGTGTTTCTTGTCCATGTGCAAATACTGCAAATAAATTTGTAATTAAAATAAGGGCCACCAATATGAATGGAAGGAAATCATGATCTGCTGACATGAACAAGTAGCAAGATGTCAAAGCGCAAAGAAAAATATGTTAAATAAACCTGTGATAACGACTTTGACTCCACTCTGACCTGTTTTTTTTTTTTTTACTTAATTTTGTTAACACATTTGATTTTACTCTCATTATTTTGAAATTTCTTACTTGAAATTGGCACAAAAGTTAAGATTAGGTTTTTAAAAAAGATGTGTTAAAAACTGCTTGAGTGAAACCTAAATTTGGACTCTCGCTTGTTAAACGTGCTCTTTTCATACAATATAATCAAACTTTTCAAAACAGATTTTCCTGAATTATATCAAATAGTGCAGTTTGAAAGATTTTACTCCAGTAGTTTTCCAAATATATTGATGTGCAACTGTAAAGCGGCTATGTAAACAAAGCACTTTTGTATTTGTATTTTACTCAACATTTTTACTCAACAATTTTACTCAACAAAACTGAGCATTAATCTGTCCCAACACATCCAAATCATCACACTTCTTGATGGCCCTCCAGTGAACATCACTGCAGCTGTTTCCCTAACTAAACACATGGTAGATGGCATCCAGTCACAAAACTTTTTTAGCAATTTTTTCTGACAATTTTTTTTTCATATTTACATGAGAAAAAATGTGTAGAATTTATTACTTTAAGAAATGTTTTTGATCGGTCTTCACAACTTTTCTATGAGTAGCTTTAAAGGGACAAAAACATTCAAGACTGACAGCAAACAGAAGGCACGCCGCTGACAGACTTTACTGTGGAAGTTTTGCTTGTGCCAGACAAATATGGTTCTTCTTCATTCTTAAAACTAATTCATTCATGACTTTTATTTGCAGAAACTACTGTTTGCTGCTATATTAATGTTCTATGTGTTTAAACATTGATTTGTTTGCAGACTTTCTCCTAAGCATCTTTAGCTATTCTTCACTGTTTTGTGTGTGTGACACAGTTTCTGTCTGCATTGACCTCATTTGCTAAAATTGAATAGTTTTCATTTGATATTCAGTCTTAACATGTGATTCTTGACCTGCCATTGTGTATCTGTTCCTACCAAACCCAGCCGGTCGAAGCAGATGGATGCTTGTCCTGAGCCTGGTTCTGCTAAAGGTTTCTTCCTCACGTCACAAGGGAGTTTTTCCTTTCCACTGTCACCTTCATGCTTGCTCAAGGTGAGAGTCTGCGATGAAGTTAAACTCAAAGCAGTCTGCTTCTCAGATAAATAATGTTAAATTATTATTATTATATATGAACGTTTCTGTTCGGTGCCATGAGACGACTTCTGTTGTGACTTGGTGCTATATAAATAAACTGAATTGAATTGACTTGTATTTTCAGTCAGAGAACAGATGTGGGTCAGTTGTGTTGCAGCAGTACCATTCCCCCCCACCCCTCACCACCACCACCACCACCTTCTCTTACCAGAACACTGGTCTGACACCAACTACCACCAACTACCTTTATTTGACAATAAACTACCACTAGATGGCAACGTTGTGTCTCACTTGGATTCTAAGGAACCATCCTGTTACCCTTTCCTTCTCCCCTCAGCCTCTCCAGTGGTGGGCGATGGGAAGTCCTCAGTGTAGGGGTGTGAGGAGATGCATGGGGAGGCAGGCAGCCCAAGCTTCCTCTTCATTTGCCCTCCTTCTTTCTTCTTCATTGTTAGCCCCCCACACATCCTTCTCACATGCACCGATACTGTATGTATAGAAATGTGTCCGGCATGTGCAGAGGAAGTCAACAATTCATGGATCAGAATGTAAAGTGATCTGATTTATTTCATGTTGAGTCATTCATAGGGAAATGTCGCTTTTTTAAGAAATAGAAATATCTGAAGACATTTAGACACTTGTTTTTGTGTGTGTGCGTGTTGTTGTTTTTTTCCTTTTTTTTTTTTTTACATGACAAGTACTGGCTTTGTGTGAATCACAACCAGCCACGACGCCAGAGTTACAACATGCACAGAACAGTAGAACAGTAATACAGAAACAACAGCATAGAAAGTCAATGGGTAGAAATGTTACTTGTGAGAGTTTTCTTTTGCTTTTACAAAACAGATAGCCTCGAGACCTACAAACAACATTGTATAAGAGCTGGCTAAAGTCATTCAAATATCTTCTTTTTTAATATATATATTCAGTTCCCTGGAAACAGTGTGTACTTTACAAAGACTGATGGCTTAGGCAAGGTTGGGGTCCATCCCACTGAGTTATTAAACCATAACCAACATTTGTTGTGTTATTACGTTTGTACTGCTGTAGGATTCAGTTGTAGTCACATGCTGTAACACTCTTATTTCTATAGTGCCATAAGTCACGAGTGTTCTCCATCAAGAAGTCCTGAATCGACCCCAACCCTGTAAAACAGTGTTACATTTCAGAGTGTGCAGAACTGAGCTGCTTGCAAACAAAGCAATTCTCATAGGGTTTTGGAAACTACCACACACTTTTTAAAGGTCCTGTGGGTTTAACGCAACCAAAAAAAAAAAAAAAAAACACAACCCAAAAAACATAAAAGTTTTAGTTCAGATCTTTTGAAGTAGGGTTTTATAGAAAAACTGTGAACAAACAATATCTTACCTGTTGGTGATAGCTCCTTGGATGTGATCAGAGTTTTGAGAAGAGCTGAATTCTGACTGGTCTCACAAGCTAACGGCTAACCCGAACAAGACCAAAGTAGATTGATGACCTCTTGAATCAACTTTAATCTGGAAAACTTCTTAACAACCTTTGTGAACACTTTCTAAAAACGTTTATTCAGGTCCTCTGGATGGGTTCGATAAAAAATAAAAACAATTGTAGAAGCGTTTGGTTTTTCATCTGGAAGATTTCTTCAGTTTGAGGAGCTGTACTAAGCTCAGCCTTTTAAAGTACAACTCCTCAAACTGAAGGTCTTTCAGATGAAAGATGAAACATTTCTACAATTTTTTTACATTTTTCCTGAACCCACCCAGAGGACCTGACAACTTTTTTAGATTTGAATTATTGAGCATGTATCAGGACTGTTTTATATTATTTAACACCAGTGGTTCCTTCCAGATTATGATCCACAAATAACAGTGGTGGCCAGTAGCCAATCGAAGTGTACCAACAGCTAATAAGCCATTAAACAAGGGTATCATGGCATCAAAATATTTGTTCTAACCATCCATGCATCCTTTATCTTTACCTGCTTCTTCCTTATTGGGTTGTGGGGGTCACTGGTGCCCATGTCCAGCCATCACTGTGTAAAAGGTGGGGGACAGGTCTCCAGTCCATCACAGGGACACATAGACACAAACAAGACAAACAACCATTCACTCTCACTATAGGGACAATTTAGAGTTACCAATCAGCCTAATGCATGTTTTTGCTCTGTGGGAGGAAACTGGAGTACCTGGAGAAAACCCACACATGCACGGAAACAACATGCAAACTCCACCCAGAAAGGCCCCCGAACCGGGATTTGAACCAGGGTAACCTGCTCGCAGAGAGGCAGCAGCTCTACCAACTGTGCCACCGTGCTGCCCTTCTTGTAACATTATTACCAAAAAACATACAATTTAAAAATAGTTTTTACACTGTTTGAATTCTGTAGATCATCTCAGGACACAACAATTGGCATTTTATGACCTACAGTCAAGTCCTGACCACAACTCAGGGAACCAATGTTTTACACCATCATTTTCACATCACACAGTCTAGTAGAAATATTATATTTAATCTGCTGCAAAGTGCTACTGCTAGCTGCTGCTCTTGCAAACAGCCATCAAATTTCATGTAGATATCTGTGTGTTGTGAAACTGACAGGGATGCCAAGATTTACACAAAACTGCTCCCATAAATCACAGACTGTTGGAGATTGGAGCTGTTTTAAGACGGCAGCAGTCCACTTTGGTCTCGCTCCGAATAAAGTTTCTCCAAACTGAGGTCGTTCAAAGAGCTATACATAAACAGAAAAATATAAATGAGTCATTTACATCCACAGAACCCAACTTCAAATGATCTGAACTATTGCTTTAAAGATCTTTACAGCTAAATTTATCAGCTAACCAGCAATCAATTACTTTAGATGATAACTAAATTAATTTACTGTACACTTAAGAGTCTTATGAAACAGTTGGGAGTGTTATTAAAGTGAATGGATTTGTGCTTTTCATAGTTGTATTTTTTTAATAAATAAAAATAAACTAAAAACGGATCGATCGGTCTTTTAATTCAACTTAAACTCTTTCCACTGAGACCTTAGTGAATTAAAAGGCCCTGTAGAGTTAGTGTTCATCATTTTAAATGTCTTACAGGAAAATAAAGCAGATTATAATGTCTTAAAAAATGAAAAAGAAAATAAGTTTGAACTAATGAAAACGTAGGACGACTTGTGGCGGTATATCGTGTCACAGTATCACAGTCGAAGTATCAAACATGAATGTTTTCTTGTCTCGTCTAAAAGCTTCAGAGGATCAGTATTAGTGTCGGGATTTCAGTTTCCAGGCGTGTGAGAGTGTGTATGTGCACGGGTGTGGGTTTGCGTAAGACATCCACACAATAAATCTCAGTTTTCTACGGTAGTGCTTGCTGCCTATTCATGAAATATTGATTGTCATCTTTGTAGAGAGATATTTCAGTGAAAAGGGTCCCTGACTATAGTGTGTTGTAGAGAACCGAAACGACAGGACAGAATATCACATAAAGCTTCACGCGGGGCTGTGAGCTGAATGCCCTTCATCCGAACACCAAAGGCGGAGGAAAATAAACTCAACTATCAGGTTCTTTCAGTTTTTTTTCAATCACTCTGAAGGATAAGTCAGACTGGGATGTGTTTGCTCTTAATTCATGTTAAAAAAATGTGATTTCTCTAAGAGCCTTTTGGTTTGAAACCTGGTGAATATGTTGAATTCATTGGCCTTGACTCTTATAAACAAAAAAAAAAACCTATTCATGTTGATGTGAAACAAACTGATGGTTGTGAATAACAGGCAGGTAGAAAGATGTTTTCCTCGATGAACTGAACTTGTGTTTCTCCACACCGGGCTTGATCCTATATGAATGTAAACAAATCACCAACATCTGTGCAACATTTCCCTGAAACTGTTGTGCAACTGGATCACTTTTCATTTAAAAAATTTACTCGTTTAACCCTGAATGTTTCTTTTAGTCCATAATAATTTTCTCAGTGATCACCCGCCACCATGACAGGTAAGGAATTGTGTAACTGTGCCAGTGTGTGTGTCAGTCAGCAAAATATCTCATTAGCCAGTGAACAGATATCAATGAAACATCAGGAAGTAATAATCACTGAATGTAAATGTACAAGTGATTAACTTTTGAAGTCAGCAAACTTTAAGATGTCTGCCACGGCTAATCAACAACAGTCGCCACAAAAATTGGATTTTTTTTTTTATAGATATTGAGCTAAAAGATGGTGCTGTGGTAGTTAAGACTCATCGACAACACACACTCCAAGCACTAACAAATCGTTGGGATCGTTGTCGTAAACTTTGGCTTCAATGCAGCGAGTGTTATGCATTCCTCCACATTTCTTTCCTTTACGTTGTTTTTTCTGTCTCTGTAGCTTCATGTATTTGCTGCCTCATTAGTCTGAAGGCTTTGAGAAATGTAAAAACTTCATATTTTATGTTAATTTAGTTTGTTATAATGATATTAGTTTTTTTTTTTTTCAGATTTTGCATTGATTTTCCTGATCATATAATGAGACTTTAACCAGAAAACAATAAGTTATCAGCTTCAAATAATTCATCTGAAATAGGTTAGTGGAGACGTATCTAATTTTTATATTTTTAACAGCTTTTGCTGCGCTCAGGGTTGCAGAAATATTAGGGAAAATAACGAAAACAAGAACATCAACATACATGCGTCCCAAATGAAAAGAGTTCATTGTTTTCCATTAAGCTGCAGCCTCACTGCTTTAATGCTTTCCAGCAGTAACACACACACACACACACACACTCTCACGACTCACTCTGCCTCTCACAATCATTGCTATTCCTTTCACACCTCAGCTCCTCTCACTATGGGAGAGCAATATGAAACGGTCCAAGTCTGTGATTAAAACAGGAACTCAAATCAGGATTTGTGATTACATTCTAACGAGAACTAAAAAATAAATAAATAAACAACGTCAATCATCATCTGATGACTTTGGAATTTAATTTGACTTTCGAATAAAACAAAACTATATTCATAACAGCAGCGTATTTGGGTCAGTAAATGACAATATTCTATTTTTTTAAAATAAATATATTAAATAAAATATTCATTTTTATCTTGTAAGTAATTAGAACTTTATTGCATACTGGTTCACCGTGGGATCAAACCTCTTTTTTAAATATATTTCCTAATAAGGTGTTTAGTATCGTAGTTGACATAACAAATGTGCAAAAAAAAATAAAAGTTTTATGTTTGTTGTGTGATAAATTGTTGTAAAGTGGTTTTACATTTGCTATCCTTTGACAAATATACTATCATTGTTGATTTTCTAAAATAGTTTGATATGTTATTATTAATCATATATTTTTTATGTGCTTGAAATATATGGCATGAAGTTTAGCATTTAATGCATGCTTTCATTATCTTTTTGACTTATCTTTCTTAATTCTTTCTAGTAAAGGTCAGTAACCTAATTTTATTCTGCTGTGTGGAATGACATTAAAGGCAATTTTGTTCATAGTTTCATTCATTCATCCATGACTCATATGAATTTCTTACATCACATCTGTGTATTTTTGTAGTTTTTGCACCACCACACCACTGTTGAAGACTCCAATCCTGTGTTGGCTTTTATAAACGTAATGACACATTACGATGGGCTTTGCACTTTAAAGATTGCGTTTTTGGTGATTTTTCTGTTTAAAACTCAATTATTTCATAAGAATCTACTTGTGATTGTTTGTAAAGTGTGTGGGGGTGTAAACAGGCCATAAAATGATTTTCTGATTTTATGGTAAGAGTGAAAAGGCTAAATTATGCTATGTATGGTATACTGTAGACATTTCAAACATAGAAGGTCCTGAAATTGAAAACTTGATTTTACACACTGTTCATGCATGCACGCAGTTAGAAATAAGTTGAACATGCAACCACTGTGGATACCTGCCTTTGTAAAGATGCATGACTCTGAAAGTAAGTCTGTGTATGAGCATATGTTACATGCAGACTTTCAACACTATGATCAATAAAATCCTCGCTTAGCTGTTTCAAGCCATAATGGATGTCTCCTGTCACCGTGGAAACTAGATTGTCAGCCACACCAGTAGCGTTGTTGAACAGGTTTGTTGTGCCCATAAACGAGTTTGATTATTCTGCAATTAATTAGTGCTAAAATCAGCCAAGAAGATATTAAGTGCTATGAATATGAATTATTTTAGAAACATTTTAGAAAACAATAAAAAATATTTACTTTTTATTTTGTTAACTGATCTTCTGTTAATTTAAATAACAAAGTTCACTCTGACTTCGTTTCTGTTAGGCAGTTCATGACCAATGCATGTTAAAGATTTTCCACTAACACATCATGTTAGCAAGTTACAAAACCTTTGGAGGACATTCCTACAATAGGCATTTCTTTACTTGCTGTATTTTTTGGACTATAAGGCGCACTTAAAATCCTTTAATTTTCTCAACAATCGACAGTGAGCCTTATAATCTGGTGCAACTTATGTATTAATTCTGGTTATGCTTACTGACCTCAAACCGATTTATGTGATACATGGCGCTCAAAAACCTGTCAAAATGAACTTGTTTCGCTTAATGCGCCTTATAGTCCGAAAAAACTGTATATGCAAGCAGACAAAACACATTGTGTGTTTTTACGTTTACTGGGTGGCAGCATGCATTCATGTGCATTTTGTAGAAAAATCAAGAGGAAACTCATGTCCACCTTTATCATAAAAACATAGAGATGCTAATACATTGTTCAGTGAAAGAAATGCCAAAGTATTCATCCATTCATTCATTAATTTTTAGTCTATTGAAAAGCATGATATATGTTAAAAACAAGAGTTCCGATCTTTTAAAAATGATTTCCTGTGGAAAAGTTATTAACAATTAATATTTTTTACCTGTTATTGACAGCTCTTTGAATAACATCAGTTTGGACTACTAGCGTTAAATGGAGATCAGACTGATGATGCAATGGCTAGTCTTGAGTTAGGCTAAGATCAAAAAGGATTTTTGTCATCTAAAAAAAGGCAACACTTGTCTCAAAAATTTGTCAGCAGTTCATGTGAACACTTAAACCTTTACACAGCTGTCAGATGAATTACATAGTTAATCTGGCTGAACTATTTACGATATTCCAGTGGAAAGTGTCACAGCTAGCTGCTGCTACCACTATTTGCACTTGCAAATAATCATAAAATTTTAAATAATTGCAAAACTGACTGCTATTTGAAGGTCTTTATAAAATACCATTTGCAAATATTTGTTGTGATTGGAGTTGTTTGAAGATAGTAGCAGTGCAATCTGGCCATGGCTTCACTCAGATCAGTTGTCGGTTTGTCAGTCCAGGCAGAATTAAACTCTGTTTCTCCAAACAAAGGTCATTCAAAGGGCTAACTACAACAGGTACGACACTGACTGTAATGACGTTTCCACAATGCTCGACTTTAAATCGTTTAAAGTGTTGTGTTAGGAGAGAGCGGACAATAAAACGAACAATGATCTGGAACTAATGATAACTTTAGACCAAGACACTTATCACATTTAATTATGACATAGCAAACTAGCAAATCACTTTCTATTAGGGACTTTCTCTTATCTATATAAAAATAAATCAGGTTTTAAGATTGTGTTTACATGAATTACTCATTCATATTCACTCCTTCACACACCCATATATCCAGACTCACACACCTCTACAAATGTAAATGACTAAGGCCAGGTTTGAGAATGGAGGGCACAAGTAGCTTATAGGCTTCTGGGTTCTCTCAGTTATCACCAAGAGTAAAAAATGAACTGGGAGTCAGTACAAGAATGTGGACTTTCTTTTGGAGAATATAGAGAAGCCGCCCCCTTTGGCTAAAATCTTTATTTTTTATTATTTTATATTAGACATAGATGCTGCTCAATTTCTATGTTGACTCAGCTTCTGTGAACAAACTCATTGGCTAATTGAGAGTGCTCTTCTTTTCTTTCTGTGTGAAATACCGCTAACAGGAATGAGCTGAATGAGGGGCAGTGACATCCTCCAATTTAAGTGTCTCTCGCAGAGTATTCGTCACACACATTAACCCAGAGCTTGTTGCCCTAATAGCAAGCTCAGGTAATTTCTGAAACTGGAGAGCCTTTATCTCTCCCTCTTTCTTTTGTCTCTGGCTTAGAGTGTTTTAGCTCATCAGGTGTCTTTATCACAAACACTTTGTCCCCAACTTCTTTAATGTGTCTGTTTTTTCAAGTACCTCAAAGGCTTTTATCCAAAGGATTTTGTCGTCCCCTTTCAACCTTTGGTCTACGTGTCAACTCAGGTCCTATATGATTCCCGTGAGTTTTTCCACGAATCCCTTCAGTGGGGAAGAGACAATTCTGACTCAGCATTTTCTGAGCTGTTTCTAAATGATTAGTCCCCCTCTGGTAGTGAATGTTAATACTGCGCTTTGGGCTGGCACTAGCCAGCAGACACTCTGACGGACTGGCCTCGGGGTTGTCCCGGAGGTGTTCATCGTCATCCGTATCGGCATCAATGTATTTACTGATGGACGAGTCATGGAAAGTGAAGACAGTTGGGGCCATGGCAGTGCTTTCTGGTGACTTTGGGGGTGTTCTGCTGCTGGCAGTGGTGTACACAGAAACTTCAGGGCTTAAAAGAGAGTGGTCTGACACAAGTGAGCTGTCTGAAAGTGGGGAAGGGCCAGAATCCCCGTCGCTACAGCAGCCTCCCTTAAGGCTTTTTGAGGAGTTTCCGGAAAAGAAGAATTTTCTTGGATTCTCAGAGGATGTGGACTTTGACACAGATGTTAGCATGGACTCGTACTGTCCTAACATTTGCTGGCCAACTTTTGTACTATTGTGCTGGGACAAACCTGTAGCTGGACCAAAAGTGAATCTACTGCTTTCCTGAAGGCCAATGTCTGGTGCTGGACTGTGGAGGAAGCGTGAATTCTCCTGGAAGTCTGTTGCACAACTGATATAGCTATCAATGCTAGATAAACTCTTCATGTCCCCCACTCCTAGTGCCGATGTTCCATAATTTTGAATGGTCCCAAGTTCTATCTCATCCCGGTGTTTCCCTACTCTGGAACCTCTGTCTTTAGCATTGAGGTTTGGTTGTGACCGTGTTTTTGCCATCTGACTGTACATTTGCTCTAGTTTCTCAACATTTAGCCTTTGGGGACTGGTGGC
The DNA here is from genome assembly GCF_014905685.2 of Nematolebias whitei. Taxonomy (NCBI): domain Eukaryota; kingdom Metazoa; phylum Chordata; class Actinopteri; order Cyprinodontiformes; family Rivulidae; genus Nematolebias; species Nematolebias whitei. The sequence continues at coordinate 29,161,508 of NC_056504.1, forward strand.
TTGAGCCTTGCATGGAGAGCCTAACTCCTGCACGTTGAAAGATCTGTTTGAGCTTGTCTCTGATGCAGCTCTCTTGGATGTCCATTTCCAGTGACTTGGAGAAAGGTGGTTGTCTTGAGGTCTCTCGGTCTTCTCTACTACCACATCCATGAGCTCCGCACTACGAGCAAAAGCCTCCTTCAAGTTCATAGAAACAATGCTACCATTTCGTTTCGCCCTTTCAAGGGCCTCCCTTCTTTTGAGAGCCTTTTCTTGCCTCTTTTGTTCTTTGTAGAATTCAGAAAAGTTATTTACAATGATGGGGATAGGTAGGGCAATTACAAGCACTCCAGCAATACAGCATAATCCCCCGACAATCTTTCCCAACAGAGTTTTGGGATATATATCTCCATAGCCTACAGTGGTCATAGTAATGGTAGCCCACCAAAAAGAAGCTGGAATGCTTTTAAACTTTGTATCCTCTTCGTCCTTCTCAGCAAAAAATACAAGACTAGAGAAGATCATGATGCCCATGGCCAGAAAAAGAATAAGCAGGCCCAACTCGTTGTAGCTCCTCCTAAGAGTGAAGCCCAGAGACTGAAGCCCCGTGGAGTGACGAGCCAACTTCAAAATCCGCAGAATCCGCATGATCCTAAAGATCTGAACCACGCGACGGACATTCTGAAATTGTAGCACACTTTTGTTGGATTCTGTCAGGAAAATAGTGACATAGTAGGGCAAAATGGCCAACAAGTCGATGACGTTAAGAGGGCCCTTGAAGAACTTCCATTTATTGGGAGAGGAGAGGAAACGGAGAAGGTATTCCATGGTGAACCAGGCAATGCACACGGCTTCCACGTGCGCCAGCTGAGGGTTGTCTGTGGACTGGCCAAACTCGTCAGTGCCCTGCAACTCTGGGAGAGTGTTCAGAGACAAGGCAATGGTGGACAGCACAATGAAGAGGATAGAGATGATGGCCAGGATCTGAAAGACAGAATCAAAGAGGTAACATGAGTAAGGACTGCAGCATAAAGGAAATCTGATACAATATGGTCATAACTCTAGAGAGTTGAGTACTTCATTCAAGTGAATAAGAAGAAGGTGCTGAAATTTGTCAAGTCTATGGAAGAATACCAGCATGTTCGTTCAAGTACTTTGAGAATATTGTCTAAGTGTGTCGAGAAAAGTATTAAGGCCAAACTATGTAAAATGTTAATTTCCCCCAGTTATACACATTTGCTGCACATTGAAATACATTTTTTAATTAAACAAAATGGAACTTGTAGCTTTTTCTGAATATTGCCATTTTAATGCAACTTCTGATTTTAACCATACATTGAATGGAATACATCATTAATTTTCTCACCACCTTGCTGCAAGGAAAATTTCCCTAAGGGGACAATAAAAGTGATGATGATGATGACTTCCAGTATATTTTATAAGGTCAGGATTACATTTGTAAAGTGATGACTTAAGTGAATGTCGATAATCTCAAAGTTTAAATAGACCTTCACTAAATGCCTTGCTGAGTGACTGGATAAGATATAATGGACTGCATTGACTTGGACTGTTTATTTATTTATATCTCACTCATCAGGCTTATACACATGAGTGAACGTGCTTAAGTGGACTATGAGGTTTAACAGCCACTAAATAAAATAATTAATCCATTACACGCCACCATGAAAGGTGGAAAATCATGTAATAACCTGTATATGTGTGTTTGTTGTTTGTCTGTTAGCAAAATATCTTATAAACCATTGGGTACATTTTAACAAAACTCTCATAATCATTGGATGCACAATATGCAACTTATTACTTTTGTAGTAAAACAATTTGAGACTAAAGTTGATGCTGAGTCATCCTTATGACGTAATCTGCAGGCTAACAGATTGTATGAGATATTTTTCTTTCAACTTTGACATGCAAGGTAGCAGCTGATTGCATGCATTCAAAAACAGGTCTCTCTTGTAAATGAGTCCTCGAGGCTCAGTGGGAACTAACCTGTATAAATAAAGGTTGAACAAAAAAAAAGTGTTTCATTTATACAAATTTTGACAAAAATAAATTAATCCAGGAAATTTTTCAAATTAGCTTTTGTGTGTCAAAGAAAAAAAATGTCCATTTAAAATCTACATCTTCTAACCAATACTTAACAATAACACTTTTCAGAAGATACACAAGACAATGTGCTGAAGTAAATGACAACATATGAGCTTTCAATGCTTTTAAGGAACAAGACCAGGATTACATAATTAACTCTTGCGTAGAATAGAAACATTAACCCTACATTTCCAAACAGCACAACTTAGAGAGATGAGTAGGAGGTTGTTGCTAGAACACTGAGCTTGTTTTGGCAATAGCCCACACGCAAAAGGTTAGGATGTTATATGATGATATAAATCATGGAATGGTTGAAATATTTTCTGCAAAAGTGAAAGCAACAAATGGCATGAGGCGAAGAGAAATATTAAAGGTTCTTGTGGTACATTTGTTGCCATAATATTTTAAACAAAATCTTCAATGGTAGTCTCGTGTAAACCGGGTGATTCAGCACACCATCTCTAGATTAAAAAAGTAATCTAAAGGTTAGCACTGAATATGAGGTTTTATAAACCAGCAGGTGAGGGTCAGAGAAACTAACTCAAAAAGGGATGGTAGCAGCCACTGAGTGACAGCAAGGACATTGACAAAGTGCCAATAATTCAGACTCTCTGGAGTGTAAGTGATGGCTAAAAAGGCAACATTACCAATGACCAATCAGAGCAGGAGGACACTGTTGCCATAGCTTCATGGCAGACATGAATAGCTCTATCTGTTTATTTCCATCCTTCTGTGTGGCTCCCTACTGCCCTGCAGGAAATCTATTTGAAACAAACACTTGAGAGGGGCTGTGACTGAAGGGTGAGGGGTTGTAGCCGACAACGGTGGCGAAAAACTGAAAGGGTAGAAAAGGGGCGGGGGTGCAGTGGACACGATGACAGTATTAAACAGAAAATGATTTCTATAAAGTAAATAACAGGGTTTATTGCTTGTGTTATCTTGCTGTACCTTTGTAAGCACCAGGTATTAAAGGTCACCCTCTGGGTACGAGGCACATCAGGCTTGTAATAAGCCCGAGGAGAGATAGAGCCGCGCTGCTAACAAATCCCAAACTTGAAGCCACTGGAGATTGCATTCACGGAAGGGCAGGACAAAAGAAGGGACAGAGGTAATAGGATTGCAAGGCTATAAAAAGGTTACTAATGAAGGTGCATCAGTGCTGCTGTGTAATGTTTTGGTTATGAGGTTAAGTTCCACTAAGGAAACCCTACACATCTGAGGTGTTCCTGCCTCTGTGCTCCTTGTGCACTCGATCGCCCCAGCTCATTGAGGATTGTTCCTGTGTTGTTTTTGTGCTGCTGTGAACTAATTTCATAAATCTCCGGCCCTCCAAACATGAGCAGAACCACAAATAAACTTATGAAGCATGAATGTAGCTCTGGGCACGAGCCTAATGGTTTCAACACAACACCTGGACACAGAACAGATTTTCATAGCAGCAACAAGTGAGAAGTTTCCCCTTTAAATCTTAACATTTGAATTTTATAATTACAGCTTATGAGATCCAAAAATAATAGAGGGAGGCATTTATGCTTGGAAGAGAGGGGAAGACAACATGTGTGCGAGAGATAGATACAGGACAGATTGACAGGAAATCCTACTGTGACACTAAACCGAGCTAGATCACACTGGTTTGTGTCCTCATGACACATATGGTGTGTGGCTCAGCAGAGACAACAGTCCCCAGAGAGCTCCATCGTCGTTAGGAGAAGATGACACCTGACCTCGTTAGGCTGTTTGAGGAAACTAATGTAAAGGAAGGATGCTTTCCGTCAAAACTCAACCTAGATTTGTTTTTGCAAAAGACAAAATGTATATTTTTTAGATATGTCTCTGACTGCACTCTTCTGCTCTCCAAAAGAAAGCACATTTAGGAGTCAGACAATTGCACATTTATGCAATTCATTCTTATAGCTTGCTGTGTTTGAGACTTAATATCAACTCAACACAGGGATACTCATTGCTCGGCTCCTAAGCCACATGCAGCTCGCCATGCTTTATTGGTGGCTCGCGTGACAGGTTTCAACAATACGCCAGCACAGCCAGTACAGTTTAAAAACATGCTGGCGCATTGCGCAATAATTGTGCATGTTGGCTCAGGCTTCTTTGATGCGGTGTTATGAATAATATTGTGTTAATCAACTTGTTGAAGAGGAGGCAGGTCCGACTGGCTGGTAGAGGTTAAAAAAAAAAAAAAGTCCTGTTAAGCTTCAGATGGATCAGCTGATCATCGGCCGCGCGCATCTACTGACCCGCTGGTCAAAAGATGTAAAAAATGCCCTGTTAATCTCAGATCAATCAGCTGATCATCACCGGATGTGCGCATCCGCTGACCCGCTGGTCAAAAGACGTAAAAAAAGTCATGTTATTACCAGATGGATCAGCTACCGGCCCACGTCTCCGCACTTGCTGTCATCTGCGGAGAAGGTAGTAGGAGCATCTTACAGAGCCAGTTCTAGGCATGGTTACATGAGGGGGCAGGCGGAAATGTGAAGGGGGCGTCTTTATCCGTACACATATTACAGCATATTCATTGTTGAGCATGGACTTTGGTATTCATTGTTATTGTTGACTTGTGTTTTCTTCATGGGATTGGTGTAATAGCTAAAAGATGAAATTTTTACACAGTCAACATTTTCAACCATGAACACTATCGAGCAAAAACAGAGAAACTGACTGACCCATGCCCATCTTGAATGCCTCACTGTAGTTGCAACAACAAAGTACAAATACAAGATGAAGAAAGTCAAGGACATGCACCACAGCTTCCACTCATGTCAGTATAAGGTACATTTTGTTTAAACAGATAATGTGCTGACTGTGTTTCTTTATTGCTCATAGGTGGGTTGTTTATTATTTTATTTAATTTAAGTGACTTGGGGTGATATCGCGGCTCTCCGTTTGACTTTGATCTGTCAATATGGCTCTTTTGAAAAAAAAAAAAAAAACGAGGATCACTGTCTTAGATGCAATGGCTTTACCTTGTCAGTTTCCCTACAGCTGTGATGGTTTTCCTCTTTAGATGTACAGCAGTTTTTGAAACACACTAGTCATAAATACACATGCAGACTTTAGTAAAGTGAGTAATTAAGTGTGCATAAATCAGGTCATCGTGAATTCATGACCAAGTTTAAAGAGCGTTGTTCAGAGTTTACAAAATTATTATTTATCAGAGCATTAATACTAGAACGCCACATAAAAAGAAACTTTAGTGTCTACTTGTGTGATACCCATGACTTGCTTTGGGAGACATTCTTGCAGTTTTGTGTATTTCAGTGCTATGTTGGCTTCAAAGGTCTGTGTTGTTTTAGATGGCTTGCCTCTCATGTGTGAATTTTTCCCTGGTTCTCCAAACTAAGATCATTCTGACTACTGTCTGCTTCAGGAAAGTGTTTTCTCAAAACCTCTTCTCTAAAACCCAGTCAAGAAAATTTCCAAACTAAGTTCAGCACAGTGGCACCTCCAAAGACATTTGAACTCACAGATCCACCAGTATTCAGATTTGCGTTCCCTCACTGGATTTAGAGACACATTGTGCTTCAGCAGAGGAAGCTCTTGTTCCAGTAAACCAGTATGACACCAGCGGTCACCCAGAGAAACACACAATAATGTCGGGTACAACTCTTTAACTCCCACCGACCCTTTCAAACCATTCTAAAGAGGTTTTGGTAAAGTATCTGTCCTCGGTTGAGTAAATCCAGGTACGGCTTGAACACTAAGATCCCCAGACAGCTGACTTCATTTCCCATCATTCTCTGAGCCACATCGGAGGCCACAGGGATCCCATGCAACAGTCTCCCAGCCTCGACTAGCCACTGTCACCATGACAACCCCCTTGAAGCTTGACAGGAGGTGGCTACGTGGACCTGCTTGTGAAAAGCAAGTCTGACAGAGTCTCCTTCTTTGTCTCTCCCTCCCTTCTGTCCCCAATTTGTCCCTTACAGAGAGCAGTGAACCATCTGTACTGCTGTAGTCTCTGCTCTGTCCTTCAGTGTTTCTCCTGTTTGTCCTCTTTCGGCACAACTTATCAGTTCACTTGATTAACATTGGCCTTTGGCTGCGACGCTCCACTTTTTTTTTTCTTCTCAAAATAAAATGATTAATGAGTATTATTTTTAGAAAGGGATAAGAGAACCCTATAAACAAGTCTGTGAGGCGCTGTTTTTATGTGCAGATGTTTCCAGCGTGTACCACACGATTCATCTTTAATCGTTTCAGCAGATTAACGTGCTTCATCGTTACCGCACTACTGATCGTCATTCTCCCCAAGACGTTATTGTCAGTGGTCAACAGCATGCGAGCAATAATGTGGAATAATTCACACCCCTGCTTCCGAATGTGGAACGGCTCTCTGTGCCTCTCTGCCTGCGAACGAGACGAGGTTTCCATAGAGACGGGAGGAGACTGAGTCTTCCACATTTCCCCCAGCATGATCGCTTGAAATACACAGACACACATTTCGCACCGGCTCAGCCGTAGTCTCCCCGCCCTGCATCCCCTCCTAACTTTGAGCAGCAGAGCCTCGTTCAGCTTCACCTCCAACATCTTGCCAAGGTGAACCGGTTCGGATCTTGCGGTTCTTCTCGGGAGATTCTGCTAGAAGCTCCGGTATCATGACCTTGTTCCTGCGACATTAAAGCTAACCACCTGGAGTCATTCTATATTTATTTCATCAATACAATACATGAATATTGAATGATGTTTGGGAAACAGTTTTGTTTCAAGATCACACATTATTGATGTTTTTCCAGACAACTGAACTACAGTTGAATGACTTTGAATCAATATACTGTAAACATTTAGGCAAAATATAATAATAAAGATAAAGGCCTAGCATAACATTATAAAAGTGTAGCATTTTCGTGAAAACTTCATCATCACAAGATGGTACACTCAGAGTAGGTTTTTTGTAATAACTCCCAGCTACTACCATATCAAATTTGTTCTCAATAGCTGAACATTTTAGTTACAGCCATGTTGTGTTAGCTGATATTGAAGCGCTATGGTGGACATCTTGAATTAGATTGACTCCAAAAGTTAACAAGTTGTAGATGTCTATCAAATGAACACTTTCTGAGCGATTCACTGAAATTCATCCTGTATTTAATAAAATATTTTGCTAACAGACAAACAGGATTGACTCCAACAGTTAATCCCAAAGATTTGGGCAAAGATTTTGAGCAAATAGTAGCACGTGGAGTATGCTTTATGAATGGCTCTCAGCTATAAATCCATCACATTTAAGCATAATATCTGTATAATTGCCTGAATTATTGCCATGTTTGTAGTTTTTAAGGTCAGTTGGCTGTTGTAGCCATCTAAAATTGGATTAGCGCCAAAACCTAAAGAAATATAAAGTTCAACCTAAAGGTTATTTCCGAAAAGTTTCATTAAAATATGTCCAGTGGTTCATTCGATATTTTGCTAACAGGCAGACAGAAACGACTACAAAAAATAATAGCAAAGTTTTAAATAAATATGTTATGCATTTTGTTAGTGCTACAACTATGTGTTGGGGATCAGTCTCAGCTACTACCGCACTGAACTTTAGGTCAAAGTGTGTACAATTAATTGAGTTATAGCCATTTTGGTGTTTTTAAGGTCAGTCGGCTGTGGCAGCCATCTTGAATTTGCACCAAAAGTTTTACATGCCCAACTCGTTATTGCTTTCTGTAAGAGTCATTAAAACCTGTTAAGTAGCTTGAGGTATTTTGCTAACAAATGCAAGCGCAGACATGAGCAAACTTATTTTTGCTGACGTTTCAGCAGCAGGTGATAGAAAGCATTTTTGAAGCTAATGTCTTTTTTATTTTTGCATTCCAGCTTAGAGCTCTAAATTACACTATATACTTTGAGATCAGTGAAGTCTGAACCAAGTCATATTTGTCATACTTTTCTCTAACTCATGCAGTCCTCGTCGACACAAAGTGGCCCACAGTTGCTGTCAGGAAACCACTGGAGGTAGGAAATCTACGCCTGCCCCATCCATCTTCTGAATGAATCCCACCTCCTCTCCCTTCTCCCCTCCTCAATTATTCATGCATTTCAGATGAAGAGAATCCAGACTTAGCATCTATATTTAAACCTCGACTGGTGGTTATATAATTAGAAACAGTATAGGATGTGGCCTGGAACACCAAAAGGAGACCAGTTTTCCAGAGGAACCATGTCATGAGGAGCAACACAGCTGAGGCAGGTGGAAGGAGGTGAAAGAGGAATTGATCAGTGTGATGTGGAGACTCTTCTGGAGTGAGGAAACCAGAATGATGAAACTTTACCTTCTCCTGCAGTGCATTAATTGCATATGAGATTACTCTGAAATAAACTGCTCTTGCTGCGGCGTATAGAATAACATGTTGCCAAAAATATAAAAAGGCAAGACTATCATATTGTTCAGGGAGGGTGCTGCTGGATTAATGAATGTATGACGCAGTTCACGCAGCCTCGCAGTCCATGATCATTTATTTATTAGAGAAACCAGAGAACATCCTGGTTATGCTCTGCAGACATCGACGCGGGAAAAAAAAAAAGAGGTAAACATGTGAAAAGGATTGATTTGAAACGCAAACAGAGACACAAAACTCAAAAAACACAGGCAATCGACAGCAACGTCTGAACAGAAGGCAGCTGCAAGTCTCACAGAGATGACAGTTGCCATGGTGATGGTGACAGTGAACTTTTAAACATTTCAGAAATGGCAAGGAAAGGGGGAGAGAAAGCACAGAAACCTTCATAACCAGAGAAACAAAGAGTTGCACGACACCGGCTACAAGATATGAATGTCATGACTCTAGTCACAGAGCAGGGGGGGCACACAGGGCAAGATTAGTCTTTAATCCTGCACTCCAACACATGCTTACTGCACGCATTCAGCTCGCTAACAATGGCACAGTCCACGTTTCAGAGTCAGTGGCCATTCAGTGTTAATCCCTTTAAAGTCACTCTCAAGTTAACATGGAAATCCTTCCAGTTTTAGTAAATGGACAGCTTTTAGTGCATGATAATTGTACTTAAACTCCCTCTGGTGTTTTGCTCCCCACAATCCAAAATCGATGACATGGCATACAGCACATACCCACAACATATAGCATTCTGCTAAGAACAGGGAATATCCGCAAAACATTATTTTAAATTTGGACAAATCAGTTTGAAAAGAAGGATCTGTTTTAATGTAAATCAGCAGGAAGAGAACAGACCGTTAAGCCCCGCCCACCCCCGACCTGTTGTTATGGTGGTTTAAAGCTTTGCATTGATAGAGTACAAAAGTAATATTAAAGCTGATGCACCACTTCAAATAATTCAGTCTTAAAACGTTATAGAGATTTCTAAAGGAAACAGAAATATCATTCTTCATTTTGAGCCACATTTCTAAAGTAACCACACACTCGTTACCACAGCGGCTGGTACGACTTTGTTGTATGAACTAATGCTAACTGTCATCTACATTAATCCTGTTGGTGGAAATATTGTTTGTATATTGCAGTAAATATTGGATTCTCGTGATCTTTGGGTCCTCAGTGGCCACTGCATTAAAAACATGTCTGATTCTGTTGTGGCCGTCACTGCATGGGTTCAGGAGCACTTCTGCAAAACACGGTTCACTGTGCCATCCACAAATGTAGATTAAAGCTCTATCATGCAAAGCAGAAGCTGTATGTGAACATCATTTGGGAACCCTGTCTTCTCACGGTCAAACCTAAATTAAAATGGACGCAAAGCGGAACACTGTTCTCAAAATGTAAAGAGATCATCCAGAATGTTATAGGCACTCTGATATTATCAGATGCAAAGATTTGGCGCATAAACAAAACAAATAATCTGACAAAGACCCAAGACTGTTGGACAAGCTGGAATCCTACATCAGACCAGAATGGGACAAGTCCTATTAAAACCTCCAGCAGCAGGTCTCCTCAGCTCCTGGATGTTTACAGACTGTTGTTAAAAGAAGAGAGAATGCTTCACAACATGGCCCTGGCTCAGATTTATTGAGATGCGTTGCTGCTATGTAATACAAAAGTACCTTGTTTTTCCGCAAATAAAACATTACAGCTTTTACTTTCAGCATTTGAAATGTGTACTATGTTCCACTGTGGGGGGAAAAGGGTTTATGAGACTTATGTTTAAAGTGTAATGCAGTAATAATACATTCTTGGTGTGTCTGCAAGACTAAAGCCTGCCCCAAATGTCAGCATATGACACATGTCCAGGAAAGATATCTTGTCCACCACAGAGACAGATGACAGATGTCTTCCTAAGGTCCATTTAGAAACCTTCATTTTATACCATCATGCCTGTTTTGGTCTGTGAAAGCAAGCTGGAGCGCCTGGCAGCAAAACGACCCAGCAGGATTCAAACAGGAGACCTTGTTGCTGTGAGGCGACAGGGCTAACCATTCACCCCAGAAGCAGTTTGTGCACCAGAAATGGGTTACAGTTACAGAAAAATGCAAAAAAAATAAATAAAAATTGTCCACTCTTGAAGAGCTGAAAACTAGGTCAGGCCAGCTAACGTTTATAGCTAAGCTTGTCCAAGTGTCTGTGACATTTTACCTCAGAATCTGATCAAAACTGAATGTAGGGGGAAGAAAGGCCTTTAGAAAGCTTACCTGTAAGACAGTCTACACAGGCTGCTTTGGCAAGTCTCGACAGGTCTGCTGCACCTAATTACATGTTCTACGACTGGATAATATCTGTGCGGAGTCAGGACGTAGCATCAGTCGGTGCTTGTTTGGAAAATGCATTACTAATTCCAGATGACAGAAAAATATGATCCTAAAAACAGTGAGGGACTGCTTTTAGCAGGATGTTTTGTTTATGGTTTGTCGAGGGATATTTTATGTGTTCATTTGCACTGAAACCTAATGAGTGGGTGAAAGTGCTCATCAAGCTGAAAAGCATCTCAGACAAGTAATTAAGTGCTCTTTCTAAATAATATTCCAATCAGTGAGCGGCTTGATGACTGTCCTTCACTTTGGTGAGTTCTAGCTTCCTTACACTTAACCTCCTTCTTCTTCATTGATTCACCTGCCAACACAAGCTGCACGGTGATCACACATTGATGAAAGGTGCAAGAATAAAAACAGAGAGGGATTTCTGATTGTTGCTCTGTGCACAAGATGTCCAGGATTAAATATGCAGAGGATTTCACAAGGTTCTGAAAACATGCAGGAATAGCTTCGAGGCTACTCTGCTGCACTTTGATGTCAACTTATCGTAAAGAAAACAAATGAACAAAATGCAAAAATAAAAAAGAACAATTATGCATCTACCAATTCCCATAAAACTTCACTTTCCACAGACGCACGATAAGAAATATTCCTCAGCTATGATGATCATGCAGGTTGACAGCAAACACACAGCACCGCATCATGCAGGAATATATTTTTAATGCTTTGAAGCCTACTTTAAACAAAAAGCCTGACTAGCGCTGGCATATGAGGTCCAAGATAAACACACCTCAGCAGCGAGGGTGTGTATCCCTCTGACAGACAGAGCCTTGTGCTGGTGTGCACTGCTCATTCCAGGACTCTGTCCACTAAAAATGATGCAAACTCCTGTGATGTTGCAGCTGCTTGACCCATCGGCAGCTGAAGAGAAATCACTCTGCAGACGTTTATGATTGACACCTCTCCACCATGAATGAGGTGAGCTGTGTTTGTGCAGATTTGTTAAGAATGAACAAGAAAAGTAAATATACTGCAAACAAATCAAATAAGTACACACTAAGAAGGTTTACAGAGCAGATTTAAATAATAAACCCAGAAAAACTTAAATTCCTGGTATTCCTTAAAGGACTGCAGAGTTGACGAGACTGACTTGTGGTCATATTTTGTCAAACCTTAAAGTCTCGTGCCATATTGCAAGATCTCTACTTCCTCAGGTGGCTGAGGCAAGCTGAACTGGGAAGTTCAGTCCTCACCTCCTTCTACCTGTACAGGTGTGCAGTGGAGAGCATCCTGTGTTCCAGCATCAATGTGTGGCATGGAGGCTGCACGGAAGTCTGTTGGAGTCAGCCTCCCCACCATCACAGACATCTACACCTCCAGATGCAGGAAGAGCCACCTGCATCATGAAGGACCCCACTCACCCAACACATGCACTTTTTGCCCCGTTCCCCTCAGGCAGGAGGTTGAGGAGCATTACGTGTAGAACCACTAGACTGAGGAACATCTTCTACCCTGAAGCTGTTAGACTTATGAATCTCTACCCAGAAAAATCACTGTAATGACACTTTATCTGTGCTACTGATTATCAGTGCTGCTGATTTCTTACCCATAAGCTGCTGTATTCATACCCATCTGCTCACAGCAGACTCATGTTCAAGCTGCTGTTTAATATGCCATATTATATTACTTTGTATATTATTACTGTTTAGTGTATATCTCAGATCCTTGTATACTGTTTCTTTTTATACTTTATATTTTTACTATTTTTGGGTGTAACTGGGACCTTGAGTACACAATTTCATTCCACCTCACTTACCAGATGTGATAAGAATGACAATAAAGAACCTTGAACTTTAATCTTACATGATACGTTAGTACTTTGTAGTTTAATTGTTTGTTGAGGATAAAACTGACATGCACCAAATTTTAGCTCACTATCTGTAATGTTGACTGAGTAATAACCTTTTTTGTGTTTGCTAAGGTTGACAAACTGCGGTGGCCATCTTGAATCAGGGTGATTCCAGAAATCAATCTGTTATAGATGCACACCCATTAACTATTTTCTGAAAGTTTCATTTAAAACTGTCCTGTGGTTCATGTGATATTTTGCTAAAAGACAGGCAAAGTTCACCATACTAGTAGACATTGTGGGATATGTTAGCAATCAGAGTATTTGTTAGGGATGACTCTCAGCTACTGGTGCAGTACAATGTAGGTGATCAGTTGTAAACCTGATGGAGTTACTGTCACTTTTGCTTTCGCTAACGTTGGTTAGCTGTGGTGGTCATCTTGAAAGGGGGTTAACCCCTAAAGTTCGTCGGTTGAAGATGTGCAGCTAATGAACAATTTTTGAAAGCTCCTTTAAAGTTTGATTACTGGCTCATGAGGTATTTTGCTAACAGACAAATGCAACAACATGGGTTAAGACAGTACTGCCTTCACTTAAGCTGCAGGTGATCTAAAAGGATTACAGATATGATGTTTGAGCCTTGTCACTTGCAAAAAGAAGGAAACTACTGCTGCTGCATGAACTTTACAAAGTTGTGAAACCTTTTTAAGTTTGAATGATTTTCTCAGCTTCTACATTATTCATCATAAAAGAGAACTTGGTTACTTAACTCAGTTATTTTGATTGTTGCATAAATGTTACACAGGAGGATATATGCACAACAGAATATCGCATCATGCACCCAGTTACCAAACCACTACAAGATCAAAAAGCAGTTTTGCTATGAATGGTTTTGGTGATATGCATGAACTGTCACACTTTACTAATCATGTGTTAAAACCTGCTGAATTAAGCAAGTTGTAAATGTTTTTATGATGTGCAGAGGCAAATTGTTTGGCTCACCTGGAGGAGCTCCTAAAAATAGAGCTTGAACTCAGCAGCTGGCAAAATCAGGGATGAGGAGGTGTGTCACAAAAACATGGATACACAAATTATTTAACCGAATAAAAAAGAATCAACGTAAAGAGTTGATGCCAGAGTTTCAGACAAAGCTTATAGGAGGACGATTACGTGTTTGATATTGTGTGTGTTTGTTTGTTTACTAAAATATCTCATGAACCACCGGTTGAATTTTAATGAAACTTTCAGGATATGCTGTACATCTACAACTGATTAACTTTTAGAGCAGCCCAAATCAAGATGGCCACCACAGCCACTACAGCCAAGTGACCTTACAAAACAGCAACATGGATATAACTCTGTCATTTTACAGATGTTGAGCTCAAATCTGATCTGGTGGTAGCTGAGAGTTGTTTCCGACACAAACTAAGCGTGACATCTTGCACTGTTGCATGACACAAAATGTTTCTTGTAAAGATCAAAGAAAACTACACTTCCATTATTTACACAGCGTAACATCATTAAACACTGGTCACTGTTGGCAAAGTAAACAAGACTACTTTTTAGTCTGTTTTCTCAGAGTTAGTCCAATTGATTAATCTAGCTTAGCGAAGGCCCCTTGCGTTGATGTTTCCTGTCCGTCCTACATCTTTACTAGATCAGCTCATGGAGGGGTCAATCAAACTACTGCCAGCAGGTGTGCATCTTTCCCCACCCCTGCTCTCTTCATTGTCGTGGATGACCAGAGATTTTTGACATATTTTGACAGAGGCCATCTTTGTTAGTTTAATATGTATAAATGTAACTCTGCTATGTTATGTATTGAGAGCCTGACAGGCTGCACCACAGGGTGGTACAGGAACTGCACCAGTCAGAGCCTGAAAGCACTACAGAGGGTGATGCAAACAGCAGAGGACATCACTGGTAACAGTCTTTACACCATCCAGGACATCTACCACAGCCGATGTCTGCATAAAGCATGCAGCATCATTAAGGGCCACACCCACCCAGCCCAAGGATTCTTCCATCTACTACTCTCAGACAATACAGGAGTCTGCCTTCGCACACAAAAAGACTAAAGGACAGCTATTATCCACAAGCTGTCAGATTACTGAACTCTTGATAATGAACAACTGTCAATAAAATTCTACCAAGCCACATCTGTGACACCTAATATGACTAATATTAGCTTGTGACAGCTAATATATTTATTGCTGCTGCACTATGTGGCTGTATCATGTATGTCATTACCTGACCATCATAATTCAGTCTCATTGATACTACATGTGCAATAACCTGTCACACAACCTGTGTAGTATATTTTAATGTGCAATATATATATCATGTGCATTTGAGCTTATATTACTACCTTGAAATACTTATTCATACAAATTCATCCTACTTGCACCATTATATAATTCTACCATGTTGTTGTTTACTATTTTCTCTTTTAGGACCTTGTAAATGTTATAATTACTTTTACACTTTTTGGTACTGTATTTTGTACCCTTATTGCATGCTTTAGTATTTTGTCTTTGTTTATTCTATGATTTTTTTTTTAGCGAGTCAAATCGGTTCCTCTCATCCTGAACATTTCATTGTACTGTTAAACTTGTGTTAACCTGCATGAGACAAATCAACACAACTGGACAACTATGTGTTGCACATGTTTAGACTTAAAATTCAGACAGATCAGTTCAAAATTCTGGCAGCTTTGTGGGGCCCCAAAATATTTTTAAAAAGGCTGTATCTGGCCCACAAGCCACTTGTTGCATAGGTCCCCCACTTGCAGATTTCACACTCAGATAATATATTGCGAATGACTCTCAACTACTACTACATCAAATTTTAGCATGTATGTCACATTGAGACACACACACTTGTATGCAGACATGGGCAAAAACATTATTTTCCACCTTCACCTTTACGCGCTGGGTGATAAACAGCTTACGACGATGTAGGAAAAGCAGTAAAACTCCTCCCCAGTTAGCCGCTGGCCGTGCAGTGACGCTATATTGGGGTTTGCACTGATTTGGTATCACCAGCAGAGTTCTGCAGCATCGACCACTGACTCTTAGACCGCCCAAGGATTTTATTACACCTTGGAGTGAGACAGCATTTTCCCAGTCAGCCTCACCTCTGCTTCACAACTTGTGTTTCACCCCCTCTGTGACGCTAAAAGAACCCTCTCTTTAATAATAAATTACCAAAGTCTTCTGTTTTCGTCTTTACTTTAAAGAGAAACGAGCTGATTGCATTTTTTAAATTCTAGCTGTGTTAAATATTTTAGTTTAGCCATGCACGTTTTCTCCAGAGCGTCTGTATGACAGCATGGCATTGTTTGTGGGGCTGCAAGACACTTGGAGAGGATTAATTAGTTTGATTTGCATGTTATTGTTATTTTGTTCCTGCTTTACAAACGAGGTTGTTTTTTACTTTTGTCTGCCTTTGGAAATGTGGATAATTGTCCTCTATGCTACAGCCCTTTAAATGTCAATTTAGTCCAAAGGCAAAATAAATAAATAAATAAATAAATCTGATGGCTAAATCTGAGTTCAAAAAGTTATGATTAAAGAGTTTCCCCCAACGAGGGCTCAGCTGATTCTAAAATGTTCAGACTCTATAACTCCAAAATAGACATATACCAAAACATATACTAAAGTATCCCACCACTGTATTTACATGAATGAAAACAACAAAAGCAACAGTATAATGTCATATAGTGGTCTACTTTTTACCTAAACCTAAAAAAAAATTAATGCACCAGTTTACTGCAATATGGAAATGGCTATAGTCAGCTTTCTAATTATTTAATATATAAAAACTATTTATTTTATGAGTACAGTGCCTTGCGAAAGTATTCGGCCCCCTTGAACTTTTCAACCTTTTGCCACATTTCAGGCTTCAAACATAAAGATATAAAAATTTTTTTTTTTTGAAGGATCAAAAACAAGTGGGACACAATCGTGAAATGGAATGAAATTTATTGGATGTGTCAAACTTTTTTAACAAATAAAAAACTGAAAAGTGGAGCGTGCAATATTATTCGGCCCCCTTGCGTTAATACTTTGTAGCGCCGCCTTTTGCTGCAGTTCCAGCTGCAAGTCTCTTCGGGTATGTCTCTATCAGTTTTGCACATGGAAACACTGAAATTCTTGCCCATTCTTTCTGCAAAACAGCTCGAGCTCAGTGAGGTTTGATGGAGAGCGTTTGTGAACAGCAGTCTTCAGCTCTTTCCACAGATTCTCGATTGAATTCAGATCTGGACTTTGACTTGGCCATTCCAACACCTGGATACGTTTATTTGTGAACCATTCCATTGTAGATTTGGCTTTATGTTTTGGATCATTGTCTTGTTGGAAGATAAATCTCCGTCCCAGTCTCAGGTCTCTTGCAGACTCAAACAGGTTTTCTTCCAGAATGGTCCTGTATTTGGCCCCATCCATCTTCCCATCAATTCTGACCATCTTCCCTGTCCCTGCTGACGAAAAGCAGGCCCAAACCATAATGCTGCCACCACCATGTTTGACAGTGGGGATGGTGTGTTCAGGGTGATGAGCTGTGTTGCTTTTACGCCAAACCTATCGTTTTTCATTGTGGCCAAACAGTTCAATTTTGGTTTCATCTGACCAGAGCACCTTCTTCCACATGTTTGGTGTGTCTCCCAGGTGCTTGTGGCAAACTTTAAACAACACTTTTTATGGATATCTTTGAGAAACGGCTTTCTTCTTGCCACTCTTCCACAAAGGCCAGATTTGTGCAGTGTATGACTGATTGTTGTCCTATGGACAGACTCTCCTACCTCAGCTGTAGATCTCTGCAGTTCATCCAGAGTGATCATTGGCCTCTTGGCTGCATCTCTGATCAGTCTTCTCCTTGTTCGAGATGAAAGTTTAGAGGGACGACCAGGTCTTGGTAGATTTGCAGTGGTCTGATACTCCTTCCATTTCAATATGATTGCTTGCACAGTGTTCTTTGGGATGTTTAAAGCTTGGGAAATCTTTTTTTGTATCCAAATCCGACTTTAAACATCTCCACAACAGTATCTCGGACTTGTCTGGCGTGTTCCTTGGTCTTCATGATGCTCTCTGTGCTTTGAACAGAACCCTGAGACTATCACAGAGCAGGTGCATTTAAACAGAGACTTGATTACACACAGGTGGGTTCTATCTATCATCATCAGTCATTTGGGACAACATTGGATCATTCATAGATCCTCACTGAACTTCTGGAGTGAGTTTGCTGCACTGAAAGTAAAGGGGCCGAATAATATTGCACGCTCCACTTTTCAGTTTTTTACTTGTTAAAAAAGTTTGACATATCCAATAAATTTCATTCCACTTCACGATTGTGTCCCACTTGTTGTTGATTCTTCACAAAAAAATTTAAATTTTATATCTTTATGTTTGAAGCCTGAAATGTGGCAAAAGGTTGAAAAGTTCAAGGGGGGCGAATACTCTCACAAGGCACTGCATATGTGTTTATTTAATAGCAACAATGCAAATTCACGTACTACCTATAAAAATGTAGACTATTATATTATATAGGGCAAGGTGTGCTCCCCACTTTTTCACAATACAGCACTGCTATGATTAAAAACATTGTAAAAAACCTACATCGCACAATTAGCTTCTGTCTCACCTATTTTCTTGCTCCAGTTCGCATCTCTGTCCGATCGTCTCAAGCTGCATTCAGCTCTGGGCGCACCACTCCTGCGCCCCAAAATGTCCTATCTCTTGTATTGAAGAGGAGCTACCTCGCATGTACAACTTTTAACGAGAATCTATGGGCAAAGATTTTTGTGCCCCAGGGTGGAAATACGTCACCAGTCAGACAACGTTGATGAATGAAACTTTACTCATTAACTATAGAATATTTATTTTACACAAATAAAAAAAATATATATTTTTAAATATTTTTATATTATTATGTAATTTTTATTATTATTTTTGTGTTATTCAAGGTCATGTGATTCGTGGTAAGTGGTGGGGCAGTGCCCTTGTGCCCTCTATTGGCCAGCCACCAATAAAGCAGTCTTAGCAAACACAAATGGTTATAACTAAGTCAATTAAACACAAGTTAAGCTAAGTATTGGCATGGTAGTAGTTGAGACTGATCCCCCACCTCTACTCTGAGCACACCACATCTATGTTTAAAACTTTATCATTAACTGTTAAAGTCAGCTATGTCTGTCTGTTAGCTAAATGTCTTGTGAACCCCATGATGGATTTAAACTTTTTTCATAGAAGATTAATTGAGCTCATTTTACATCCTTCAAATATTTAGATCTGTTTACAACCTTTTAGCTCCTTTCACATTTTGCTCTGGTTCAGCTTCTTTCAACTTCCTTGTACAAAGTTAAACTTTTTTGCAGCTACTTTCAGCTAAATTCAGCTGTTTTTAAGCTGTTTTGTGCTCCTTTTAGATTATTTCTGCTAACTACAGCAGTTTTGTGCTTCTTCTAACCTCTTTCTGCTTCAGCTTGTTATGCTCCTTTCAGCTTATTTCTGCAAATGTCAGCATTTCCTACTATTTCAACTATTATATAGCTGTTTATGCTAATTTAAGCCTTTTCAGCTAATTTCCCACACATTTTTTGCACTCATTTAAACTTTTTTCAGTCTAATTTAGAAAAAAAGTACTCTCTACTTCCTTTTGGTAATTTTTGCTTCTTTTTGCTTTTTAGCTACTTGTTAGCTACTTGTTAGCTACTTTTTAGCTGTTTTGTTTTACTAATTGCAGCATTTTTCAGCTAATTTGTACTTTTTCATGCCAATTTCTGTTTCTTTCAGCCTAATTGGGCACATATGTACTTTCTGCTTTCTTAGGTCTTTCTACCCAGTGAAGTTACCAGCTGGTTTATGGCTTACCCCACTGCAGCCTCTCCTTTAAGGGGTATCACGAACTGAATCTAGCACTTGAGTCTTACCCAGAGTAACCTTAGGTTAGTTCTACTTAAGGCTGTGTTGAAGGTGACTCATCCAGATTGTTAACAACCCCCATCTATGAGTCACACCCTTATCTCACCTCGTGACTCGCCCAACTTAGCAGCCGGAGTTGGATCGTCATTCACAGGGAAAACTCATATTCTACGGTCGCTCACCTTCGGTTGTAGAACTGCTATTGTTATTGAGCTGGTTATTTTTAGAATCTAGGACTAAGATTCTAGAATGTTTAATCAAAGCTGAGAAAACCTTTAAAAACCTCCGTCTTTAGTTACAATATTGAACCAAGCTTCTTAAATCCATGAACACGAAGTGGTGAAATGATAGTCCAGAATCTTACATTTCATATTTTGCTTTAATTAATGATTTGCAGGGGAACAGTGTTATAGCAGAAATCCAAAGTGATTATTCAGTTACATAGCAAAGTCAGTAGTCAAAAGTCCACTTGTTACTTGAAAGGTGTTACTGTTGATTGTTGGTTGATGTCCAAGGGGCGAAACATTCCAATCATGTTGTAATTCCTTTGCTCCAATGAGCTGAACCAAAGAATTATAAATCTGTAAAGCTCCGATGAGTAAAAACAGAAAATTATAAATCCATAAGCTCCGTTGAGGAAAAATAGAAATATATTAATCTTCACTCTGTTGAGCCAAAGTAAGGTAGGTTCAAGGGAAGACTTTTGCTGCTCTGAGACCCCAGAGAACACTCAGAAACCCAAGATCGTTACTGGACTCGATGAGCCGTCAGCTGGCATCTCGAGTTTACCTCATGTTCCAAGAATCCTCCGGAGTTAAATCTCAAAAATTAAGTTTAGTTGGGAAAAAAAATAATTAATTAAGTTTAGTTGGAAAATAAAAATCAAAAAATCAAAAATTAAGTTTAGTTGGAAAAATCAAAAAATTAAAAAGTCAAAATCTAAAGTGTGTTCAAAAACTCTATCAAACAAAAAGGAGAAAAATCAAAAAATACAAAGGCATTTTCAGAAACCCATAATGCAGCAAAAATGGGGAAATGCTCCTAAAATGTATTAATTAAGACTTTAAAAATACCAAATTTAATTTAACATGTAAATTCCCATAACTCAAAATATTGTCAAGAGTCCTAACATTTTACTGGTGTATATAACTATAAGTGATTTTAATTATTTAAATTTATTTTAGGACAGCTATTAATATGTGTCATACCATCTCTTCTCGAAGACCCCTTGTCAAAGGGGATCCTTGACTGATGAAACTGGTGACAAGCATCCCTCAGTTGCTTTTGAAGAATATTTCATACTGTATTCAATAAAATCCAATCTTGGAAACTTGAGTTGGCTTTCAGGTCCGGGCTGAGCTGAGAAAAATTATTTTCCTCTTCGGATCTTCAAGTTCCCTTTAGTTACTGAATGCGTCAATGAACTGCCCTTTAAAACTCTCCAAGTGCTTCAGCACTGATCGTTAATGCTGAGCCTTTTTATACATTTGTCTGCTTATTGCGTAATTTCTGTATAGCAACAGTCCTGGATACGGACTATTCTACAACGTCAGATCACATGTTCAACGTCACTGTCATTGCTAAAATTATCTTTGATTGCCACTAGGTCTGTCTTCTTGTTTTTCTGCAGAGAGCTTCTTCACTTAAGGTAACTTGTTCCTGTTTTCTGTAGACAACTTCCTCTGTTTCTACAGATAACTTCCTCTTTTTCCTCTTACTGGCCTGGCCATCTGTTCAGACTACCACTTCCTGTGGTGACTTGACACACAAACATTAAGCTGTTAACTTGACCTTTTGACCATCAATTCTCTTCAGTTTTAGTCAGTAATTAATTAATTTATTCTTAATCATTTAAAGTTAATTCACTTTCAATATAAGAGTTCCCAATAATCTTTTAATTTAAGCTCTATAATATCTTCAACATTGATTGATTAAGTCTTAATTCATAGGATTTCACCTCTTAACACATAGTATATTAGAAAGACTTCACACACTGTTACATACTATTACATAGATTTGTTTCAGTAAATAAACCTTTCTTGCTTTTCCAGAACACATACTCGAGGATCTGTGGTTTATACTGCTCTTAACCTTATTTTAGGTCATGAGAACTGACTTCATACCTCAACTGAAATGCACATCACTTGACACTTATGTCATCTTATTCTAACTTTTTCAGCTAGCTTTTAAGTATTTCTTTTAGCTAATTTCAGCTATTTTCAGATTAATTAAAGTTTTTCTTGGTAATTTCTGCTACTTTCAGCCTAAATAACTTATTTATGTTAATTTTAGCTTGCTATGTTCCTTTCAGCTTTTGTCAGCTCCTTTCAGCTTTTTATGTCCTTTTAGCTTCTATTTAGCTGTTTTAATGCAAATATTAGCTTTTTTAAGCTAATTCCACACTTTTTAGCTTATTTCAGCTCTTTCCTTCTGGTAGTTTAAGCTTCTTTCTGCTTTTTCAGCTACTTTCAGCTATTATTTGCTTATTTCAGCTATTTTTTTAGCTAATTTTACTAATTTTTGTGCTAATTTCTGCTTATTTAAACCTAATTCAGAAAATATCTGTTCTTTCTGCTTTCTTCTGCTAATTTAGTTTTGTTCCTTTCACTTGGTCTACATTTCAGCCTGTTTTTGTTTTTTAGCTAATTTCAGCTGGTTTTCAGCAAGTTCTTCTGAAGTTCTTCTGCAATCAGCATTCACACTGCATTGTCAAATGAATGGTGCTATGTAATATGCATTAATTTAGGGAATGCTATGGGTCTTTTTTTATTTCTGCCATATACAAAGTACAAAGTATAAATTAATGAAGTGACAAGCCCAAGATTCAAACCTTCTCCTCATGCACAGGTTAAAATGAATCAACAGTTATTCATTTTCAGGCAGTTTGTTATGGTTACAAATCCTAAATGTGTAATTTTGTTTTCAGAGATTCAGCTGTCCTTCTACACAGCAATTTTCTCTTTTATGTTTACTCTCTGCAGCTCTCTTGATGATAGTCTTTAAAGTCCACCCCTCCCACTTCAAACGCTCACCTCCTCCTGGAGACAGTGACGTCTTTTCAGTACGTGTTCACATAACAGCTCAAATTCAAATCGAACGAATAAAAGAGCTCGCTTTGCTGCTTTGAAGCGGCAAAATGTGATTCTTGACCACGTTCGATGTGTCACAATCCTTTATTCTATAGAGAAAATGCATGTTTTATTACCCTGTGACAATCAACCAATGACCTCCAGGACTGAAAAATCAAGCCAATGCAGAAGTGCTACAAAAACTGCAGCCTCTTGCTGACTCCCAAAGCAAATTATTCTCTACAGGCTGAAATTTGAGATGCCAGTTTAAAAAAAAAAAAAAACTGAAATAAACAAGCTTACAGCCTTTAAGCAAAACACATTTTTGGTCTTGTCTGCTTATTTATTTATCCATCATCACTTTAAAAACATCAATGAGATGTTTCTTTCAGAAATGTGGCTCCATTCTTTAATATGTTTGAACTTATGTTATTTATAAATAATTGTACATATATATTTTTAATTCAACATTTTTGCATTTGGTGTTTGAAAACCTGTTAAGTGTACATCTGTAGATGATTTACTTTTTTGTTGGTTCGTAGGAAAGCACTGTTATAAAATTGCAACTGAATATGTTTTTAAAACTCTTAAAGCCATTTTGACCTTCTTGTAAAACACTGTCAAGCCAAGGACTCATGAAAGAATGTATACTGTACTGTAAGAGGAAGTGAAGTTTACACAAAAAGTATGCAGCACCAAAACTTCAAATGTTCCAAATAAATCACACAAACAACAGTTTGGATGCTTTGTCTGATGCAAACTCATCACAAAGAATACATCGTATATTTCATCAAATTATAGCAAGAATATGAAGAAAAAGAAACACCCAGAGAGCGCACACCTTAGCTTTGACCCAAGGGTCAGTCACGCAGTAACTTTTTGTGCACAGACAGACAAGAATCCTTTAAAAATTCCTGGAAACATTTCCTGGAAATGTCATGAAAATTTGAACCTCCAGAGGACCAGGGTTAACTCTTTTTAGATTTTTCTACCTGGATTATTGAGCATTCATCAGGATGTCATGAAAATCTGTTTATAACATTTTGAGTAATCTAGTGCACAGACAGACAAACCAACATGTATTGTGACACGAAGTATTAAATATGACTTCAGAGTAACTCTGTTCTACAAAAAAGCTTCTTCCTGGAAAAAGTAGTCCATGCATTTGTTACAACCCGACTAGCTTGTAACACACTTTATGTTGGTGTCAGTCAGGTGTCCCTTTCACGTCTCCAGCTCATCTAAAATGCTGCGGCTCAGCTGTTAACAGGAACTCGTAGGTTTGAGCACATTTCACCAGTTTTGTCCTCCCTTCACTGGCTCCCTGTGTGTGTCAAGACAGATTTTAAAATTGTCCTGTTGATCTTTAAGTGCATTAATGGCCTTGCACTCTCATACCTCTCTGACCTACTTCACCCATATGTTCCTTGGGTGCTGAGATTATCTGATCTGACTTTTTTTGGTTTTGAACCAGTTTGACATGACTGTCAACAAGGAAGAGGGCTGGACGAGAGGAGGGGGCGTGCCAAAGACACCATCTTAGCACCAACATAACTGATTTGTTCCACTTTGGAGTAAGCTATTTGGGATAAATTCAGTTTTGTGTTGTGTTTTTCCTTGATGGATGAAGCCTTCCGGATGGAAGGTGAAACTTTTCAGCAAAAAAAGAAACTGTCCAGATGACCTGACTGAAAATTGTTGGATTGTGTACCTGGATTATTGAGCATGGACAGTTTTTTGGCACCAATAACATGATAAGGATGATGATATCAAGAAGGTTAAATTGCCTCTGTTGGTTTTTAATGACTATTTAATTTAATTAAAAAAACAAGACGTGAATATGATGCTTTGTTATTTATATATTTAGTATAATTAGATGATATATTTACATATATATTATTTTTCAGATTTGATTAAACTAAAACAGTGACAAAGTAAAGCCCCGTCATGACACTGTAGGTATTCTCTGTCACTATGATGAACACTGATGAAAGTGACAGGCTAATATTAATGACCCTGTGTAATTATTCTGAGGTTGTATGAGCTTCTAATAAAACTAACTGCTTCACTGTGATGTGCTTGTTGCGGTTCAAGTCTACTGGATTACTACAGTAATATAAGTAACTTTGTAATCCTCGTACTAGTTTTCTCATGTAGGTTCATGGTGAACTCAGCTGAACTGTAGAAATCCAGAGTTGAAACAAACTTGTTCAGTGTCTCTGAGAAGTGCCCAGAGAGTATCTGAGTTGTGATTTGATGTTGCATAAATTAATGAAAAAATAGAAGAAAAAAAATTGGATATTTTAATATTCCATTTCATTTTATGTTTTTGTGCAGATGGGCATTTTTTCCCCTCTTTAAATGTAATAACACTGAAGGTCTTGAACTGAAATACTCTGTTTTCTTTTTGCTCTTGATATTGTACAGATTGTAAAAAGCAAGTTCATTTTATTTAATGAGCTGTTAATGAGTTTAGGCTCCAGGGGGGAAATTGTTTAAACTTAAATAAATTAAACTTGAGTTATGTTTTGGAAGTTACTTGCTTTGTTTTAACTTCAATTATTTTAATCTATTACATGAGGACTTGCAAATACAACTTCATCAATCCTCCACATATTAACACTGCATGTAGAAAAATATGCAAACCTGCAGCAGCAGAAAATGTACAAACCTTCTCCATATTCCCAAACATTCAGCATAGTAACCGTTCTTTTTATTGTTAATATTACTGTGTAGCCTCTTCCCCTCTTCCCCTCTTCCTCCTGACCCAGGACATAAAGTCATTAAGCTCATCATTCATGTAAAACAAATAAAACTCATTGTTGCCTCAGTAATAATAACTTGTTAATATTCATCTGAGAAAAAAAATGTTTTCACCATTTAGTTGCATAAAACTACGGTATGTATTTTTTGAATATTGCTGTGACCTTTTCATTTTACTACCAAAATAAAATAGTCTCACAGATTTCATGTGTTTTTAAGTGTTATAAAGTTAGTCTTACACATACAAAGTATGCAGGACTTGTTTTAGTTTTCTCACAATTTTAGCTCAAATAAACTGTTGTAGCAACTTTTTTTACTTCTGCTATGAAGATTGTGATTAGCAGAGTTTTGACTTAATAGAAACAGTTAATTTCAGGCTTTGGTGAACGTTTGACTTGTCCCATCCATCCATCCATCCATCCATCCATCCATTATCTTTTACCTGCTTCTTCCTTTTCAGGGGGTCACTGGTGCCCATATCCAGCAATCAGTGCGAGAGGCAGGGTACACCCTGGACAGGTCTCCAGTCCATCACATGGACACATGGAGACAAACGAAACAAACAATCATTCACTCTCTCACTCACACCTAGAGACATGTTAGAGTCACCAATCAGCCTAACATGCATGTTTTTTATCTGTGGGAGGACATCCATGCATTCACAGAGAACATGACTCCACCAAGAATGATCCCCGGCCAGGATTTGAACTAGCGACCTTCTCGCTGAGAGGCGGCAGCTCTACCAATGTCACCACCCTGCCGCTCAACATCTAAATTAAAATGGTTATTTTCTTATTTCATTTTTTTTGCTGAAACACCTAAAGTAGATAAGACACAAAGTCCAGATCAGTAAAAGCCATATAACCACAAAATTACACTATCCACAAATAGTTTGGGGTTAATGCAAAGTTAAAATTACAATAAAGTAACTTGTAAATATTGTCAT
>NC_056504.1:29188200-29205352 GCF_014905685.2 Nematolebias whitei
TATATATATATATATATCCATAAATATATTTATATATTTCCCAGTTCAACTAGTAGTTTTGTGTGTGTGTGTGTGTGTGTGTGTGTTTTTCACCCACAAACTTTGATACTTTTACTGTACACTGCTTTACAAATTACAGCTGAGATATCCACCATCCGTTGAACCAAGACGGCACATTTAGCAGCTAATGAGCCGCATATGTTCTCCAGGAGCTGACGGAGCCCAGGAATAAGCTAAAATATTGGAATCACCAGTACACAAACTACTTGTACATGAATATATTGGTGGGTTTATTATAGCTGAGTGGCTAACCCACTTGTTGACTTCAGAGTATCAAACTAAACTCTGTCAACATCCTTCCATTTTCTTTACTCACTTTTCCCATCTCGGTCATGAGGGAGCTGGTGCCTAACTTCAGCTGCTGTATCTTAAAGCTGCTTGAGAATTTGGTTTGGGAACAACTGATAGAAGAAAGTAGTTGACAAAAAAACTGATGGGCTGAGAGCAACAAGCAATGACACAAAGTCAGTCCTCTATAGGACATGGGGGATGTAAAGGTCATGGATGTTTTTCACTTACTTATGTCAATTGTTATATAAACCATATGTGTATGTGTGTGTGTGTGTGTGTTAAAAGTTGTTTTGTCTTTGCAAAGTGGAGCCTGCAGAAGCATGGAGCCCTTCACCTGATAAACTCAAGGCCCTGAGCTGGAAAGCAGAGTTGTCTTGACCTCGCCTTTGTACCATTACAAAAGACACTTCTTTATACTGCCTGTGGGCAGACCTTGTGATCCAGGTATGATGCAACATCCTGTATGCCAGTTTTCAATGCTGCTCCTATTGCAAGAATAAACCTGGGCAAAAAAGATTTTCTCCTTTCCTGTGTGGCTTATCTATTTAATGAGCTGATGATAGGATAATTAAATTGTCCAACAAGGAGACCATGAGAGCTGTCTGGGCACCAAATTCCTGCAGGAGTGTCATCTCACACTTATCTTCATGTATAAGAAATTAAGAAATCAACCCATTTATTTCAAACTAAATTTAGGGAACCTTGTTAAAAAATTATTACAAACCTATTTATTTGAGCAGTGCAACGAGGCACAGTGACAAATATACTGGACGGTTTTTATGCCCGCCGTAAAAACATAATCAGAGCTGTGCTTACCACATGGCTAAATCATAAAACTTGTACAATAAATATAAAACAATATGCAAAAATTATGTATCTGTACTTTATGTCTGAATATAAATTAAGCAGGTGCAAAACCATTTACATATTTTACACTTGCAAACAATGAATATAGACTAACAGAAAATGATGCAGCTTTTCAAAAGACCCAATTACAAATAACTAACAGAGTTTTAAGAATCAGAAAGTAATTCAGTCTAAAAAATGCCAACGTAAGTTTATCTGAAGTTGAACCTTGCACTCTAGCGTTGTGTTTTTTTTATGACCTACTATATGTCATCTGACCAGCTGTGACTACACACCTGTCACAATCAGCCGTAAATTCTCGTCTGGTCCTTCTGTGCCGTAGATTGTGCAGCAGACAGATTTATGAATATCGCTGAACCTCGTTCATATGTCATCTTTAGTGTGACATGAAAGGGGCATAATTGGAATTTGCTGCCTGCCATCCGATGCACACTGGAAGACTGGGAAATTGGTAATTCTCCGAGAAGAACCAAAATGACAGCAATAGTCAACATTAAAAGCTTTTTCAATAAACAATTTAAAGCGTAGCATTTAGCTCCAAACATGTCAAATAAGCAACAAACAGACAAATGCAGTATTGAAATTGGGACAAACAGGAAATATTTTTGTATAATTTTCGTAAATAATTCCTCCTATTGTCATCGGAGGTCATATTATTAACAGACAACATCCAAATCTAAAATGACATTATGTATTTGCAGCTGCTGGTGGAAAAGGCTTCTCCCAGTGGCAGTCTTATACTGTTAGGTTTTGGCCAGCGGTCAGAGACAATCTTATTTTATTGCGACTCAAATCTGATTTGAGCAAGAAACAGACAAAGCAGCTTTCACAGAATGTAAACAAAGCGATGGGGTGGATGCTTTAAATTGGTCCCCGAGTCTCCCGGAGAATAATTAATGTGACATTTCCCTGACATTTAGTCAGAGGTTTGGCAGAGGAGCCTGAAGACGGGAGGAAGGAAGGAAAGATATGAGCCCGCGACGGCGACAAAAAAAAGAGAGAACACGGGCAGCAACACGGGCTTTGTCTCTGAACATCTTGACAAATAATGTGCCGTCAACACACCTCCTTTTGTTAGCTTTGTACAGACATGAGTGTACAAGAACTAAGCAGAGGCGCAATTACACACAAACACACATGCAGAAACAGAAATAGACTGATGTTCAATACTCGCTCCTTCAGCAATGATAAAACTTTACTTTTGTTGCTTGGTAACCACGAGTTGTGTGCTCATCTCTTAACGTTCGCCATCTGTTTATGGGCTGTTGCATTCCCGTCTCTGAACCGGGAGAATTGATGAGCCAACACTGAGTCTGCGGTGGAAGCTGGACCACTCAACAAGCCCACAGTTGCCTATTAAAAATACCTAAGACAATACATCAACCCCTAGCAGGGCTTTTAGTAGCTCGGTTTGTGGTTTCACATTGCCCTTTTAACCCTCCTGTTGCCCTTGGGTCAAAATGACCCCAGAGGCCCAAGTTTTTAAGCTAATTAGGAATTGATCAAATCTGTGTTTGCGAGGTGGCGATTACTCTGTTTTTACATGGCCTCGTTTGTCGGGCAGCGTAACATCAATGCCAAATGGATACGCCAAGTGAATCAAGGTTGTTACTAAATGTGACTTGATGGCCTAAAGAGCAGAAGACATATTCATCGCCGAGCTATGGATTATGAGAGATGCTGATTTGAAGTCAACACTGTGCACAAGCAGCCATCATCATAACAGCCAGCGTTCATGTTCCTTAAAGTGATAGATTAGATCTTTTGAAGCAGTTTTCTGTGGGAAAGTTTTGAATTGTCAATATCTTACCTGATGTAGACAAATGGGTTTTGCAAATTTTAAAAAGTCAAATGTAAGACTTTTAAAATACATTTTTAGGACCACTGTGACTCAAACTGAATACTCACACAGCGTGCTTAGCAAGAAATAACATCACCGTAAAACCTTCCAAGTAACAAATTTGATTGTCTTTCATTAAATTCAGTCCAATTCATTCAGTTTGACAAACCAGTTCCAGGAGCAGAGCAATTGGACTCTTGCGAACAAAGCGAAATGTCCAGAATAAATTCCTTCTGACAGAGCGGCAGCATGAAAGTTTCATTAAAGTGTAATAACATCTGAAGTCCTCAGACTGTAACACACAGAGGGCAGAAATTACATTTAAACAAAAGGTTGGTGGAAGAAGCAGGTTATAAGACTAAACACAATATATTTGAAGACCTAAAATGAAGAATCTGGATTTATTTAAGATTTTCTAAGGCCTAAAATTAAGATTATACAATTGACTACTTTGTATGAATTTTTAAGTCCCTGCATAAACCCCGAAGACAAAACTTTAATGACCTCAGTTTAAAGAAACAGTGTTTTAATTTTGAAAAGATCGACAAGCTAAAGACTAGCAGGTCCAAGACCAAAGCTCCACAACTTCAAGCTCCAAAGAATCATAGCAATTCCTGCTAGAAACATTTAAATCACCATCAATTTCACATTACAGTAGTCCCTTGTTTATCGCAGGGGATCTGTACCCTGAAGCCCCATGATAAGTGAAAAACCATGAAGTAGGAATAGTAGTACAAGCAGAAACCCTTCCCACACTCTTGCAATATTCTAAACAATGTTTCTAAACTCTAAACGCTCTAAAAGAGCACAGAATATCATGATTTCAGCTCTCTGCTTCCGCAGCTCTTTGCCACCTACAAGCACTCTTGGCCTCGCCCACTTCTCCACTTTGTATGGAGAACAGCTGATCAGCTGCAGCAGGAAGTTTATCCTGCAGTAAGGGCTGCACAGAGGTGCAGGAGGAAGCTTTTTCTGCAGCTCTGGGCTGCACAAAGGTGCAGCAGGTGCTAAATAATTTAAAATGATTTATTTTAAATTAAAATTCCATAACAATGGTACGGCTCATCCATCAATCAGCCAGTTGTGTGTCATGTCCAGTCTTATTTTGAAAAAACGTGATAGAGAGAGTCTGCGATAAACGGACCGTGAAGTAGCGAGGGACTACTGTACATGACTATTCTTAAAAAACTCACAAAATACTGCCCACACCAGTCACTACAAATGTAGTACAAAGGTATTTACAACGGTAGCAATCCACTTTGGTCTAGGCCCTGCTCAGACTAGCCATTAGCTCATCAGTCTGGCCAAAATTAAAACCCTGTTTCTCCAAACAGAAAATGCCATCCACAGGGTTTATGGGCTTAAAACGTCATAAAAACAGCTTGAACTGTCAATCTGTTCAGAATTTAACTCCATTTCTCTAAACTGACGCTGTTCAAAGAGCAGTCTACAACAGGTAAGACAATTATCATTCATATCCTTTCCATAAAACTCTGCCTCAAACGTTCTGAACTTTTGCTTTAGGCACCCCAAAGTGTTTTTTTTTTCCCTCACATTTTGATGAGCAGATGAAATGAGAATGTGAGACATTAATGTACGGTTGTCTCAAAGTGGGCTTCTCCCCTTTGTAGGCTACAGTGCTTCCTTCAGCTGTAACACAATAAACATTGATTTTGCATCTCTTTGATTCCAGCGAAGAAGACATTTCCCTCACAAACACACACCTCTTGTTTCACTTTTGTTTGTGGGATACAGCTGACATTTCTTACAAATCCTGCAAGGCATCCAGCTGTAGACGTTGCAAATGATTAATTTTTCATCTCCCCTACAAGCTGCAAGTCCAAATCAAGCTGCAAGTCCAAATGAGGCACGGCTCTCCCCTTAAAACAGCCCTGGAAACAGTGTGCTCTTTGATACCCTGTAACCAGCCAACCTTGAAGAGTGTGATCAAAGGCTTTTTGTCTTGTTTAACACTGCTGTGGTCTCACAGGTTGCAGCTGCAGGTGTGGTTCTCAGAATGGCCTGTTGACAGCCAAACGTATCTTTTACCCTGACGAAGGGTGAGCACGGCTGATAGGAGTCATCAGATGTGGCTTTCAAAGATAAGGACACAATGTGCACCGGGGCAAGGCCTGCAATTACTCAACACATGGCTGACAGAAAACACTGGGGCTCAATCAGTCTTAAACAGTGCTTCATATTCACACACAAGTCTCTAAAGTCCAACAGCTGCAAACACTAATGAAGTCCTTCAACTGCTTGTTCTTTACTGCTGATTATAAAATGTAAGGTGCATGTCAAAGATTACTTCCATCAATGGCACAACGCCTCTCACGTGCATTGACATGTCTGAACTTTTCAAGCTCTCAATTCATTTTGACTTGTGTTATTGCACACAAAGCTGCTGTATAAATCAATATCCCAGCCTCCTGCAGAAAAATGACAGATTTACTGGGCTCGCTGTGATTCACCGGGCGGTTGTCAAACAAAAACAACTAACAGAGTGTAGAAAAGCATCTGAAAAGAAGGGAGAAAACTTCAGCCACATCTATTCAACTTGGAGAAAAATGTCCTCTGAGTCATATTTAAATGATTTACTGGTGTGAGCTCAGCGCAAACACGAGTATTTGTATGGATCTATGCGTCTGCGCATGTCAGAGTCTGTGTTTGTGTAAGCACCGTACGGTAAAGTAAAGACAGACAGAGCTGTGGTTTAAAAGCAGGCTGGTGATCAGTCAAAGCACCGGGTAATAAAGGCTTGACAGGAGAAGCAGATAATGACTTTGATGTTATGGTTTGATGAGATTGTTAATTAAGATGACTAATACCAGTTACAGTAAGATGTGTTCTTCTAGAAACACGACAATCGAGAATGGAAGTAAAAAAAAGAGTTTCTGATTGTTCGGCTCCACAGCCCCAAAATGACCAAAATACCTTCGGGATGTAAAACTTTAGTTTGTCTTTGTGTTATTCTTCTTTCCCTCCTTATATTTATTAAAAGTGCATGCACATAAAAGGTGGTGATTCTCTGCACAGGCTTTTTTACATTGCGTCTCTGTGCAAAGATGTAATACTGAGCAACATAAAACGAGTTTAGCCGGATGCAGCACCACTGATGTGTCAGTAAGACTGTATTCATGCTGCATTACATTCACATCTTAGGTCAGACGTTTGTTTCCAAGCTCCACATTCTAAATGCGGAGCTCGAAATGTTACACAACAGAACTGGTCTTCGTAAGACAGGCTGTGCAAAAATATTTGTAAGTCTAGAGAAATTGCATTTCCTGCTAAAATGCAGTGTGATTGCTTATTGTAGAAGAACTTGCTATCCATCCATCCATATTCTTTTATTTGCTTCTTCCATTTTGGTTCACATGGGTTGCCGGTGCCCATGTCCAGCAATCACTGCGCAAGGGGCGGGGTACACCCTGAACAGGTCTCCAGTCCATCACAGGGACACATAGAGACAAATGAGACAAACAACCATTCACTCTCTCACTCACACCTAGGGACAATTTAGAGTCACCAATCAGTCTAACATGCATGTTTTTGGTCTGTGGGAGGAAACTGGAAACCCACGCATGCACGGAGAGAACATGCAAACTCCACCCAGAAAGGCCCCTGGACCGGGATTTGAACCGGGGACCTGCTCGGTGAGAGGCAGCAGCTCTACCAGTTGCGCCACCGTGCTGTCCAAGAACTTGCTTAAATTTTTTTTTATTAAATAAAAATGAAGCTAAAATTAGCACACAGAAAACATGCTGAAATTTAGCTAAAATGGAAGAACAAACATAAATTAGCAGAAAAAAGCAGAAAGAACACATATATGCAGATTATGTTTAAATAAGCAGAAATGAGCACAAAAAATTGGAAATTAGCTAAAAAAGCTGAAATTAGAAAAAAAATGGCTGAAAAGTAGCTGAAAGGCAGAAAGAAGCTTAAACTACCAGAAAGAAATGGAAAGAGCTGAAATGAGCTAAAAAAAAAAAAGTGGAATTAGGTGAAAAAGCTAATATTAGCATAAAAACAGCTAAATGAGCTGAAATAGCAAAAGAGACTGAAACTAATATAATTAATCTGACAGGACCATAACATGCTGAAATTATCAGAAAAAAGTTAACTGGGCTGAAAGTGGCAAAAATTATCACAAAAATCTTGAATTTATCCGAAAACAGCCGAAATTAGCTAGAAAATGATTTAAAAAAAAGTTGGCTGAACAGGTAGAACAAGCTTAAATTAGTAGAGGAAAGCAGAAAGAACATGTTTGCCCTATTAGGCTGAAAGAAATAGAAACAAGCACAAAAAATTAGAAATTATCTGAAAAAGCAGAAATTAGCAACAAACAAAAAAATGAACAGCTGAAAAGTAGCTAAAAAGCAGAACAAAGCTAAATTACCATAAGCAAGTAGAGCGAGAGCACATTTATTTAAAATTAGGCAGAAAAAAGTTGAAATAAGTGCAAAATAAAATGTGGAATTAGCTGAAAAAGCTCAAATTAGCATAAAAAGCTAAATATTAGTGGAAATAGCAGAAAAAGCTGAAACTTGCAGAAATAAGCTGAAAGGATTATAACAAGCTAAAATTAGCAGAAAGAAGTTAGAAGAAGCACAAAAATGTTGCAGTTAACAGAAAGATCCTGAAAGGAGTACAAAGCAACTGAAAAAACAGCTGAAATAAGCTGAACGTAGCTGAAAAAAGTTGTAATGTGCATAGAGAAGCTGAAAAAAGCTGAAGCAGAACAAAATGTGAAAGGAGCAGTAAAAGGTTGTAAACAGATCTAAAGATATGAAGGATGTAAAATGAGCTCAGTTCATTTTCTGTGAGAAAAAAGTGGCAAAAAAGGCTAAATATTTCAAAAAGCTAAAGTTGTACCAATACCAAAAGTCATAGCACCCTTCTGAATGAGCTGAACGTTTTGATGTATGATTTGTTGAACTAGTACAAAAATTGTGGAACGAGAAAGATGCTACAAAACGTACAGAAAAAAAAGGATCACAGTGTGAATGCTTCATAAACATTCACAATATTAACTGAGCTGCAGTGGAATGCACTCAGTCCAAA
This sequence comes from Nematolebias whitei, assembly GCF_014905685.2. Taxonomy (NCBI): domain Eukaryota; kingdom Metazoa; phylum Chordata; class Actinopteri; order Cyprinodontiformes; family Rivulidae; genus Nematolebias; species Nematolebias whitei. The sequence goes on from NC_056504.1 coordinate 29,196,320, forward strand.
TATAAAAATAAAACAATATTTAAAAAAAAATAAGCCTTACCATTTGGGCTAAATGTTAATAATGTGGGTGGAAAGTATTTTACTTAAGACTAATATCATAAAAGTGAGAACTGATTTTTTTATTTGGTCAAGCATTGAAGACATCTTTATGTGCAAGTCTCAACTCAACTTACTCATTTGGCCCTTTTCACTGCAGAGGTGACTCAAAGTGCTGAGATCTTGAAATCACAATCCCATGTGATGATGTAATATCTATCTTGATATAAGTGATCTGTTAGTGCTTAATCTGCGTGAGATGAATGACTGTCAACCACTACCACACCAAACTGTTGTAGGCTGGTGCTGATTGATTGGTGGCCATCTTGAGTTGGGTTGACTTCAAAAAAGTTATTCATTTATAGAGCCAGTGATTACTTTCTAAAAGTTTTAGTAAAGTTTGCCCAGTGGTTCATGAGATATTTTGCTGATGATACAAATACATGCGTAGACACAGATGGAGGAAATTATTGGAGATGTTTAAACTTTTAAAACCATTTCAATCACCCTAAACCACTAATGTTTTTAAACTCTATGTATCCATGTTTGTGTTTGTGCACCTTAAGGTCTGCGTGTTAATGAAACAACTTTTGTGCTAAGAAGATTTTGTTCCACTTAAGTCTCGCCCAACATCCACAAATTACCTTTGCTGCGACAGAAGAGCTCGGCTTCTCCAGGAGGTCCCAGAGTTTCTTCCGCTTGTCCGCACAGCAAGTGTTGTCAAACTCTTCTCCCTCCCTGTCCTTCAGATTGTCCGCTTCTCGCTTGAGCTCCTCGTTCATCTGCTCCTTCTTCTGGTGGTACCTGGCCTGGCAACAGGACTCCAGGTAGATCTCATCGATGCCCCAGTAGTCGAGCTCTTGACTGAAGGACAGGGCGCACATCTCCTCCATCATGTGCAGCTTGCCCGTGCGGTAGAAGTTGAGGATGGACGTGAAGGCCCCCGGGTGCCGGTCGAAGAAGTACTCGTTCTCCTCGAGGTTGTAGTCATCGCAGACCTCCATCAAAGACTCGTGGGAGTTGCAGTCTCTCAACTTCCCCAAGCGTGTTCGTGGTAGCCTTTCCAACGTTCGCCACAGGACCTCATGTGGGAGCCCCCCAACGTTCAGCCGGACCCGGCGGTAACACGACTTGCTGCGGAGGATGTCCACTGGTTCCGGCGGCAGCGAGGACATCGACCGGGATCCAGCTTTGTTTAGCTCCAAGGACTTTTCCATGGCGACTTTGAGTTGAGGAAGCACAAACATCTGGGATTATAGACTACAGCCAATCTTCTCTTCCAATCTGATATCTAAAGGAATCATAAAAAAAATTAAAAAAAAACTATTAGTATTCCACATCTGGACCCAAACGTAGGAGTCATGTGATTCTGAACTATTAGATTAGATAGAGAACTTTACTAATTGGCTTTTATGTATGTGAATGTTCCTGTAAAGTGCCCTGAGACTTGTTGGGATTTGGTGTTATATAAATAAACTGAATTGAATTGAATTGAATTGAACTGTAACAATGACACGTTGAAGTTGTTTTTTTGTACTTTCGTCAAATACTTGGAGATTAAAAGCCCATTTTCTGTGCTCTCTCAGAAACACTTCAAGAAGGCAAAATTACTGACTGAATCACTCAAACCACTCGGAAGCTCTTATTTTTCTTTCTAGTCCTGCTTAATGTCCTGTGCCACTTCCTGATTAGATTATTAAACTGAATAAAGCAAAAAGTAGAGGATCCAAGAGATCACGTTTAAAGGTTTATGAGAAAGAAAACAAGAAACTTCAAGTTAACATCATGCTTTACATCAAACTATATAGAAATTCTTCTTTTTTCTTTCTGAAAATCAACTTGAACATTTAATTATGTGTATCCCAAATCAACCACAAAGCTTTTGTTAACAGAAGGTACAGAAATATTATCAATGCAACCAACAGACTCCTGTCTTATTCTATACAGCTCTAATCTGAACCAATCAGTAAAAATGAATAAATAAAAAATGTCCCAGCATGCTAATTCATGACCAGACTGGCACATTGTTTCTATTTTAGATGAAAAAAAAAAAAGTATTTATCTGTAAAGTTGACAGCATTATAGCCATTTTTGTGTTTTGTGTGTTTTATCATGATATTAGCTATGGCAGTCATCTTGAATTGGGTTAACCACAACAATTAAACAGTTGTAGATGCATATCCAGTGATTACATTAGAAAAGTTTTATTAGGATCCATCCAGCTCATGCGATATTTTACTAACAGACAAGCATGGTTGACTCTGAGAGTTAATGCCAAAGTTTTAAGCGGCAATCCCACACACATAACTGCATTTACATGTTGTGAATGACTCTCAGCTCCCACCACACCAAAGTTCGGCACAATATTTGTAAAACAGACTGAATTACAGGCATTATTTTGATTTCTATGATCAGTTGGCTGTTGTGGACATCTTTACCTGGGCTGTCCCCAACACCTAAATATTTTTAGCTGTATATTCAGTAATGTTTTCCTGATTTTTTTATTATTATTAAACTCCATCCAGTGGTTCATGAGATATTTTGCTAACAGACAGACAGAATTGACTCCAAACAGGTACAGGCACAATGTTGAATAGGTACCTTGGGCATTATCAGTATATTGGTTTGGGATCAACCTCAGATACGTTAAGTTTTAAGTCAATTTAAGTCAAATGAACGGAGTTGTAGTCATGTTAGTGTGTTAAGGTTATTAAGCTCTGACTGACTCCCAGAGTTAATCCCTTGTAGATGCACAGATTACTCTCTGTGAGTTTCAATAAAAGCGAACCACTGGTTCATGAGATGAAGACGTCTGCAGGAAACCGAACACACACAGAAACATTTCTTCCTAAGACAACAAAAATAACAGCAGCCTTTAAAATCCCACTGCTGTCCACAAACTGAGCTGCATTCAAAGGCTTCTGCTGAAGCCGTGATAAACATGTCCAAACATGGGGTTCCTGGCATGACTCACGCCCCCCCTATAAAAAAATAAAATAATAAAATCCAGCCTGCAGAGTCATTTTTCACTCATGGGTTTAAAACATGAAAACAGCTGAGATGATTTCAGGTCAACTAAGACATATAAACGAGCTGATTCTTTTCGAACACGTCTTAAAGATAATTCATCTTGCAAGGCTGCAAGGAGATTTTCTTGGTTTTGAATGTTGCAGGTTTTGTTCCTGCTCTTTGCTCCAGTGACGCCCATGCAGAGCTGCGGGTGGGACGCAGAGTGAGCGCTGTCCAGCCCTGCGGTGCTGAAAACACCGGCTCCTGCTCCTGAGGCAGGGAGGCTGACAAGAAAACATCTTCTCTATTTATGTTTTATCTTTTACGACTGTAGACGTGGCAGCAGCTGTCTGACACACACACACACACACACACACACACACACACACACACACACACATAAAGGCCTGTTGATAACGTGATCAAAGTTTCTTCTCAGACACAATTCTGTCAAGACACAAACACAAAATAAAGATGTGAATCTGGGATGTGTCAACTTGAGAACAGGCTGCGGGAAAAAGGAGAAAAATAAATAATCTGAAGCATCCTCCCTCTCTTTTTTTGTATCCAAGTCAGAGCTGTGATAAAGCAGTTCAGCAAACATCCCTCCCTCATGTGCAAACAGCAGCTCTGCAGCCAGAGATGGTTAAATCATGTGGAAGTGCCAATTTTTCGACCACTAAGTGTGAATGCTCCATATTGGGTGCAGCTGGGAGGGCTCGAGCTCTTACAACTGCAGGTTGCATTATGAGTGAAAGTCCAGAGATGGAAATGCGCTTTCAAATGAAATAATATGTAAATACCGTGGTGGGATGTTGTCATCCTGCTTTGAATCCGCAGCCAGAAACGGAGATGAAGCATTAACAAAAAAAGGGGAAATAAAAGAGAAAAAAAAAAAAAACACAGGAGGTGTCGATGTTGCCAGGGTTTAACCCATCTCCTCCTCCTCTGCCTCAGACATGGCAGCGTGCTTCAGCGCAGATCTTCAGCTCGACTCGGAGCTCATCCTCCGCGGCTTCCCGCTCCGCATGTCGCGCCTCTCCCTCCTCCTGCCTGTTTTCTGTCCCGGAGATCAACAAGTCCGAGCCGGCAGTCTGTTCGGACAGAGTACCTGTGGTTCCAGTCAGCTGTGTGAGGAGGCGCCGCAGCTCCGTGGAGGTGGATCCATGGCAGCCTCGAGCTCCACATCTGCTTAACTCTTCCTGCACCGCGTCCCCAACACGCTGCTGCTGATGCTATGCTGCTGCTGCTGCAAGGAGAGGAGGGGAATAAATGACACATTTAAATATACTCTTTAGAAACTATGGGGTCAAACACAAAACTGACTATCTTGAGCTATATCAAACGGTACAGCTGGGAAGAATCCATTCCAGTAGTTTTCAGGATATGTACAGGTGCTGGTCAAAAAATTTGAATATCATGAAATAGTTGATTTATTTCAGTAATTCCATTCAAAAAGTGAAACTTGTATATTATATTCATTCATTACACACATACTGATATATTTCAATTTTTTTTTTTTTAATGTTGATGATTATAACTGCCAACTAATGAAAACCTCAAATTCAGTATCTCAGAAAAGTAGAATATTGTGAAAATTGAAAATATTGAAGATACCTGTTACTCTAATCAGCTAATTAACTCAAAACACTTGCAAAGGCCTTTAAATGGTCTCTCAGTCTAGTTCTGCAGGCTACACAATTTGCTGACTTGACAACTGTCCAAAAAACGACCATTGCCACCTTGCATAAGGAAGGCAAGACACAAAAGGTCATTGAGAGGCTGGCTGTTTACAGAGCTCTGTATCCAAGCACAATAATAGAGATGTGAAGGGAAGAAAACTATGTGGTAGAAAAAAGTGTACAAGCAATAGGGATAACCACACCCTGGAGAGGATTGTGAAGCAAAACCCATTCCAAAATGTGGGGAAGAGTCACAAAGAATGGACTGCAGCTGGAGACAGTGCTTCAAGAACCACCACACACAGACATATGCAAGACATGGGTTTCAGCTGTCACATTCCTTTTGCCAAGCCACTTGAATAAGAGACAGCGTCAGAAGCGTCTCATCTGGGCTAAAGACAAAAAGGACTGGACTGCGGCTGAGTGGTCTAAAGTTCTGTTCTATGATGAAAGTAAATTTTGCCTTTTCTTTTGGAATTCAAGGTCCCAGAGTCAGGAGGAAGAGAGGAGAGGCACAGAATCCACATTGCTTGAGGTCCAGTGTCAAGTTTCCACAGTCAGTGATGGCTTTGGGTGCCATGTCATCTGCTGGTGTTGGTCCACTGTGTTTTCTGAGGTCCAAGGTCAACACAGCCGTCTACCAGGAAGTTTTAGAGCACTACATGCTTCCTGCTGCTGACCAACTTTATGGAGATGCAGATTTCATTTTCCAACAGGATTTGACACCTGCACACATTGCCAAAGCTACCAGTACCTGGTTTAAGGTCCACGGTATCCCTGTTCTTAATTGGACAGCCAACTCACCTGACCTTAACCCCATATAAAGTCTGTGAGGTATTGTGAAGAGGAAGCTGTGATACACCAGACCGAACAATTCAGAAGAGCTGAAAGCAACTATCATACCATTCCACACCATACCACTTTATTTATAAAGCACTTAAAACAGCAACAAGGCCAACCAAAGTGCTGTACAGACAAAACAACCGGTAACACACAAAGCAATATACAAAATGAGGTAAATCAGAATATAGACATAAAAAAACGATGCAGATAATGACGACAAACCAGTGTAGAGCATACAGTATCAAAACACAGATCATCTGGTGTTGAAAGCTACTGAATAGTAGTGAGTTTTTAAACGGGACTTGAAAACTGAGAGGGAGGGGGCCTGTCTGACAAACAGAGGTAACTCGTTCCAGAGTCTTGGTCCTGCTACAGAGAAGGCCCTGTCACCTCTGCGCTTAAGACGAGTTCCTGAAACTGTGAGGAGCAACTGGTCCGCTGACCTCAGGGAGTGTGGTGGGACATATGGTTGTAGCAGATCAGAGAGATGGAGGGGGGGGGGGGGGACTGTTCAGTGATTTGTAGACATACATCAGTATTTTGAACTGGATTCGAAAGTGAACCGGTAACCAGTGCAGGGAGGCCAAAACTGGTGTAATGTGCTCTCTTTTGCCTGCTCTGGTTAAAAATTGGGCTGCTGCATTCTGGACCAGTTGTACTCGTGCAATGGAGGTCTGACTGATACCAAACAGGAGTGAATTTCAGTAATCAAGCCTAGATGTAATGAATGCATGTATTACTGTCTCCAGGTTATTTTTGGACAATATGGGCTTCAGTTTAGACAGCCGCCTCAGTTGGAAGAAACATGATTTAACAATCATGTTTACGTGACAGTTACGTTTCAGGGAAGGTCCATTATCACGCCCAGATTAGTGACTCTTTGTTTTTCTGACAGGGTTAGAGTGGAGAGGTCGATACAGTGGTTTGTGATCGTGTCGTTGGGAGGGAACAACATGACTTCAGACTTCTTTTCATTGAAACTTAAGAAGTTTAAAGCCTTCCAGTCCCTGATGTCAGCCAGGCAGTCGAGCAGAGCAACCTGGACTCTCATAACACCTGAGCAGTGCCACAGACTGATCGACTCCATGCCACGCTGCATTGCTGCAGTAATCCAGGCAAAAGGAGCCCCAACTAAGTACTGATGCTGTACATGCTCACACTTTTCATGTTCATACTTTTCAGTTGGCCAACATTTCTTATTGGTCTTAGGTAATATTCAAATTTTCTGAGATACTGAATTTGGGGTTTTCATTGGTTTTCAGTTATAATAATCAACATTAAAATAAATACACATTTGAAATATAGCTGTCTGTGCATAATGAATGAATATACAGTAAAATACAAGTTTTACTTTTTGAATGAAATTACTGAAATAAATCAACTTTTTCAAGACATTTTAATTTTATGACCGGCACCTGTATATATGAGCAATTCCAAAATGCAGGTATGTGCTCAATGTAAACAATGCAAAAATTAAACATGTCATCATCATTGTGTGTTCCTGTCCACTGATGAAATTTGTGTTCTGCATTTAACCAATCACATGAAACAGTGGAGCAGCAAGCAGCTATAGGTGCTCATAGCAGGTATATGTGTCTTGATCATGGATGGTATATATAATAATAATAATATAATAATGTAATCACTGTATGTTTCCATACAATGGCGTAATTAGTCTCTGCATTTAACCCATCCACCAGTGGGCAGCTATTGAAGGCGCCTGGGGAGCATTTTGGGGATGAGGTGTGCTGCCCAGAGACACCACAAGATGTGCAGTGACCGGTGATCGAACCTGGGACTTTTGGGTCCCGGGCTGGCTGCCCTGCCTCTACACCATCTCGGCCCCCATATGCATGGTGGGGAATCGAATCTGCGACTTTTTGTTCACACGCTGGCTGCTCTAATGTTCCGCCACAATCATCCACAAAGCACATTTTCATGTACAATTTACTCCACAAATCTGTGTGTAAATACATACCAACAGATCAAAATAGGTGGACTGCTCCATCTCAAATGACTCTTCTGTGGAGGTCTTCATCATTGTCTTCAGTCACTTCAGCCGTTTACTGATGTAAACAAACACGTGATGCTCATCAACCGCTCACACATTTTGCTTGCAATTTTTTTATTTCAAGGCCACATTAACCATAAATGTAAGGGAGAAAAAAATGCAGATATTTTTTAGTACTTCTTCATAATATGCTGCTTACAATTATTAATAATTGTTAACATTTAAGTCAACAGTTGACAACAAACAGACACAACCTCCCCTCAGAAATTGTTTTGGCTGCTCCGTTCCTCAGGGTTGGCCACAGTGAACTAACTCGCACAAAGACTTGATTGTTATTTTTACGCTGGATGCCCTTCCTAATGCAACCACAGAGCAGATGGTGGCCTTGCTCAGGGGCCAAGGGTCATGTAAATAAAGGTGGAGGCAGGTGTGGGTGCTTCACCTCTCCCACCCACATTTTGATGTTGTTGGTCTGGGGGGGGGGGGGGGGGGGGGGGGGGGTTGACATACGTCTTTTTAGGAAGAAAGAGAGGTGTAGTGAGCCAAACCCTAAATGAGGCAGTCAAGGCTTTAGGAGTATTAAATTAGACAACGTGAAGACAATTTCAGATCAGACTGTCTTCAGCTCCAAAACACGAGTAATTAAAAAAAATTAATACTAAATAAAAATATCAGCTTACGCTTTGTAGAAATTCAAAACTAATGGATGATAAATGGTTGTATTTGTTGTACTTATAATTTACTGTTTAGAAAGTTTGGGACATGTAAAGTGAAAAAAACAAATACTGTACAGACCCACTTAGACAACCTAACAAAGAGCTGTTATAATAATAAATAAAACTTCCTTAATGAACATGCACTAGATTTTTAATTATTGTGCACTTCAAAATAATGGAAGTGATTTGTCATATTATGACCAAAAAAAACTAGTTCCATTCATTTTTCTAAAGAATAAAATTAATTAATTATTCTTTTCCTAATTTTTTATAAGAAAACAATACATTTTCTAATATTTTTTTTTGTATTTGATTGATGTCCATTGAGAACAAATGGAAAATATTGATGGGTTTCTGTTCTGAGTCAAATCATGGACTGAGGTGCGCTATAAGCAAGATTCCCTTTTGATGTCACATCCCTCTTTACGTGCATTCCTGTTGAGGATGCAGTAGAGGTGGTCAGGTTAAGATTAAAATCAGACACCACTCTGAGCAGCAGGACCACGCTTTCCACAGAACAACTGTGTCAACTCTTGAAACTGTGCCTGCAGTCAACCTACTTCACATATGGGGAGCAATATTATAGGCAGAAACATGGGTGTGCTATGGGGTCTCCAGTTTCTCCTATTGTTGCCAACCTGTACATGGAGGAGGTAGAAAAGAGAGCCTTGACGTCCTTTTCAGGGACACCACCAAGTCATTGGTTCAGGTATGTTGACGACACCTGGGTTAAAAT
>NC_056504.1:29210352-29220699 GCF_014905685.2 Nematolebias whitei
ATAATGAGACTGGACGAGTAGCTCTCGGCAAATTGCCGACTTCAAAAATAGCTCTTGGTTCAAAAAAGGTTGGGCACCCCTGGTATAGAGATTAAGGACTTGGTAATAGTTCCTCAAAATCCTATTCAGTCCGACCATTTTTTAATAATCTTTGAGTTGACATTAAATGACTACACAGTCACTGAGAGTAAATTTCATCTCAGCAGGTGCTTATCAGAAAATGCTGTAACCAAATTTAAACAATCTCTTCCATCAATGTTTTCCTCTGTCTTGCAGAGTAATGCATCAGAGAACAGTGACTTAGATCATCTAGTTGATCATCTTACAACTTCAATACAAACTTCACTTGATAAAATTGCTCCACTGAAAAAGAAAGTAATCAATCTGAGGAAACTGGCTCCTTGGTTCAATTCTGAGTTACGTACTTTAAAGCAGGCATCTAGAAACAAGGAGAGAAAATGGCGCTCTACTAATGTTGAATAATTTTATTTAACTTGGAAAGATAGTCTGCTAACATATAAAAAAGCTCTCTGTACAGCTAGAACTTTATATTACTCATCTTTAATAGAGAATAAAAATAACCCTAGGTTTCTGTTTAGTACTATTGCTAGACTAATTAAAAGTCCCATTTCTGTTGAACCATGTATCCCTACAACTATAAGTAGTGATGACCTCATGAGATTCTTTATAAATAAAATTATTTCAATTAGAGAGATAATTCAAACCATCCTTCATTCTACTATTTCTAGTCCCCTGTCAAATGAGACAACTTTAAAAATTTCACCAGAGCCTGATTTATGTTTGGACATTTTTTGTCCTGTTGAGCTCTCTGAACTGTCAAAAATAATAATCTCATCCAAACCACCCACATGCCTGCTAGATCCCATCCCAACCAGACTGTTTAAAGAGGTATTTCCCCTAATTAATGTCCACATTTTGGATCTACTTAATTTGGCTTTAATGGATGGTTATGTACCACAGAGCTTTAAGGTTGCTGTAATTAAACATTTGCTTAAGAAGTCTGATCTTGATTCAGAAATTCTGGCCAACTATAGACCTATATCTAATCTAACTTTCATCTCAAAAATTCTAGAGAAAATAGTTGCAGGTCAGTTGCGTGAACATCTACAAAGAAATAATCTGTTTGAAGAGTTTCAGTAAGGGTTTAGAGCTTATCATAGCACAGAAACCGCACTAGTAAAAGTAACTAATTATATTCTCATGACCTCAGACAATGGACTTGTGTCTATACTGGTCCGGTTAGACCTCAGTGCTGCATTTGATACAGTTGATCACAATATTTTACTACAGAGGCTTGAATATGATATTGGGATTACAGGAACAGCTCTAAAATGGTTTAAATTATTTCTAGCTGATAGATTCCAGTTTGTAAATGTAAATAATAAATCTTCTTCATACACCAAAGTTAGTCATGGAGTTCCTCAGGGCTCAGTGCTTGGGCCAATACTCTTTACTTTATATATTCTTCCATTAGGTAAAGTTATTAAACAGAATGGGATAAATTTCCATTGTTATGCTGATGACACACAATTATATTTGTCCATTAAACCCAATGAATCCAATCAGCTACTTAGACTACAAGCATGTCTTAAAGACATAAAAACCTGGATGACCCTTAATTTTCTCCTGTTGAACACAGACAAAACTGAGGTTTTGGTTTTTGGACCTGAGCACCTTAGGAATTAATTTTTCAGTCTTTCTCCCTTCTTAGATGGCATTAATTTGTCCTCCAGCTCTAATGTTAAAAATCTTGGTGTTATTTTTGATCAGGACATGTCTTTTATCCCCCACATTAAAAACGTTACTAGAACTGCCTTCTTCCACCTGCGTAATATCGCTAAAATTAGAAACATCTTATCTAAAAATGATGCAGAAAAACTGGTCCATGCATTTGTCGCATTTAGACTGGACTAGTGCAATGGTTTATTATCTGGGTGTCCAAATACTTCTTTAAAACATCTTCAGTTGATCCAAAATGCTGCTGCCAGAGTCTTAACCAGAGTTAGTAGGAGAGATCATATTTCTCCAGTTTTAGTTTCTCTCCAATGGCTCCCCGTCAAGTCCAGAATAGAATTCAAAATCTTACTTCTAACCTACAAAGCTCTCAACAACCTGGCTCCATCTTATATTACAGCTCTTATTGTTCCATATTTTCCTAACAGAGTACTTCGCTCTCAGACTGCAGGTTTACTTGTGGTTCCTAGAATTTACAAAAACAGAATGGGAGGCAGATCTTTCAGCTATCAGGCTCCTCTCTTGTGGAACCAACTTCCAATCTCTGTCCGTGAGGCTGACACATTATCCAGTTTTAAAACTAGGCTTAAGACTTTCCTTTTTGCTAAATCCTATAGTTAGGGTCAGCTTGAGTTTCCTGAGCTGTCCCTTAGTTATGCTGCTATAGGCTTAGACTGCTGGAGGACAAACTGACCAGAAATTTCACTCTGCTACTGTTTTTACTTACTCTGCTCAACCTGTTTTGTATTTGTAATTATTTTTTCTATCCTTAACATGTGTTTTTTTTTTTTTTGTCTTTCATAAACACCTGGACCTATACCTGGACCTACCATTCTATGTTCGTCTGTCTCTCCTTCCTGTCCTCTCAACCAGCTGGTCAAAGCAGATGGCCGCTTGTCCTGAGCCTGGTTCTGCTGGAGGTTTCTTCCTTTTAAAAGGGAGTTTTTCCTTTCCACTGTTGCCACTGTGCTTGCTCAGGATGGGAGACTGCAACAAAGCCAAGATTCAACTTGTCTGCTGGATTCCTTAGATAGAGAACTTTACTAATTGGCTTTTATGTATGTGAATGTTTCTGTAAAGTGCCCTGAGACAACTTTGTTGTGATTTGGCGCTATATAAATAAACTGAATTGAATTGAATTGAAATTTGTCTTTGACATCTGGCTCATAAAAACACAACACAAGTTAAAAATGTCATAAAAACTTTAAAAAGCTTTGCTAACCCAATTAAAAACATTCTAAAATACAGAATACATTAAAAATATGGAAACATCCTAGCAGACAATGGTTTGTTATGCGAGTCTACGTTTAAATAGGACCTTGTTAAGTACATTCACTGCAGAGGGAACAAATGACTATTTGAACCCATTTCTCTTTGCTAAAGGAACCACAAGTCTTCTGCCAGATGGTACCAACCTGAATAATGGTTTCAGTGGATGAGTTGGGTCATTGTAAACCAGGATTTACTTTTTTTCTAGAACCTGACTGTACAGGTCTGTAAGTTTCATTTGTTGATGACCAATGACTTTGCCACCTTGGACACCCGGAACAACTTGTTCCTGTCTCAGACTAGGAGGACGTTCCCATACCATGAGACAATATTAAATGAAACAACACTTTCAACCAGTGACCTGTACACCAACTGCAAAAGTTTTTTCCTTTGCATTAAAGCTCCTTAGCTTATACAGAAGGTGGAGACGCTGTCTGGATTTTTTGTAAATACAGTCAGTGTTGGGCTCAAAGGTCAACTTGTTGTCAATTATTGTTCCGAGGTATTTGAATTCAATCACCTGCTCTACTTCCTGTCCTTTTATAACAGAAGGCCTGAATATAGGTCTGGTGCTGGCTGCTCCCCATCTACCTCCCAAACAAAGTTCCTTGGTTGTACTGAGGCCAGAAAACTGTCATCAAACCAGTCAGAGAGCTGATCTATGAGCTGGGAGTTATATTTGATAACTGACTCACTAAAAAAATATGAAAAATAGACATATTTGAGATAAATAATGTGATTTAAAATATATATTCTTGCTGCTTTCTCTCTGGGAGTCATGTTTGGCAAAAACGAGCAACAACAGGCTGACTTAGTTTTCTGTTTTTTATTATAAATATGGTTTCACACACAGCAAACTTTATTTTTTACAGCTTAAAGGCAGACACTTTAAATATTAAAAGAGAATAAATAATGTTGCATTACACTGAAATATAAGTTTAGTTTATCAGTCTGCAGTTTGGAACTGATTTAACTTTTCATTTTCTGTGTCCTCTTCAGTCTGTATCTGACCTGCAGATCTCCGTCTGGCTGCAACATCCCAAAGCCGTAGCGACTGGGATTAACGGGTGGAAGTTTGGCATCGGGGTTACACAGCTCCAGATCAAGATGGGTCAACAGCAGGAATACAAATCTGTTGGGTAAAAATGCATCAACGAGTAAATAAAACTGTAGGAACACAGCCACTGAACAGCATAAATTATTCTGATGAATGAAATGACCTTTAACCTTTGCCTGACACATAAATACTCTGCTCTCAGCCTCTTTCTTACATTTCACCACAGAGTATTAGCAATTACTATTTCACGGCTTGTATGATGATGATAGAGAACATGAAAGCACGGCTGAATGATTAAAGGCGAGAATACTACGCAAAGATGGATTTTTCTGGTCAGCTCTGTTAATCGAGACGAAACCACTGAAAAGGCTTTGATCACAAATGCATCATTTTTTAACTCTAAGACGTGCGATGGAGAGCTCTGACGGGTGGATCGGTAAACTTACTGCCTGACGGCTGCAACAGCAAACTCTTTCCCAACGCAGCTGTTCTTTCCTGCGCCCCAAGGCATGGTGTAGTACTTCAGTCTTTTCCCATCCTTGTAGAATTCATTTCTCACCTTTTGGTTTTCAGTAAGGAAACGGTCGTACTTGAACATCTGTTAAGAGGAGATGAGGATAAAACACAGATGTGTGTTAATTATAAACTTACGCAAACAAATGTGGTTGTGTGTTCTGAATTGAATCTGTTAAAAAATAATGTGTAATTAAAATTGCTAGTCGTCAAAGATAAACAATAAACAAAGATAAATGAGCTCACTTTACCAGTAATCCCATCGAATCAAGAGTATTAATAACCTTATGTCACCAATTCACACTGTTTAATCCACCCAACTTTATGTGATATAATATTGGTAAAATGGAATATATGTTTTTAATTATAAACGCACTATTTATAATTTTCGAGGCCGATGCTGATTTCTCCAACAATCTATCATTGACATCATACAATGTTGTTTTTTTTTCATCTCCATTTCCATCATTGATCACCTATCTGTAGCCGGGTCACAGAGGCAACAGGTCCAGGAGAGAAACTCCTAGAATAGAATACAATAGAATAGAATAGAATAGAAACAGCCTTTATTGTCCCACGGATGGGAAATTCCAGTGTATCAGCAGCAACAGCAGCAACAGATAAAAAGATAAAAAGATTTAAAGCTTTCACACAAAAGTTCCTAAATGTTAATAAACAACACAATATATAAGAAATAAGATAAACAATATCAATAATAATGTTCAATATGTATTGGAACATTGAGAATGGCAGACTATTTACAGTACAGTATTACAAGCAGAGTGTATGTTTAAGCAGAGGTCAGCATGTATTTAGTCCTTATTGAGTTTGTTGGGAGCAGTGATGGTTGTAGAGTCTAACAGCTGCTGGGAGGAAGGACCTGCGGTAACGCTCCTTTGTGCATTAGGATGCAGTAATCTGTCACTGAACGAGCTCTCCAGTTCAGCAACAGCTTCATGCATGGGGTGGGAGACGTTGTCCAGCAATGATGTTATTTTAGCTAGAGTCCTTCTGTCTCCCACCACCTGCACTGGATCGAGGGGGCGTCCAAGCACCGAGCTGGCCTTCTTGATGAGCTTGTCTAGCCTCTTCTGACTTTATTTTTTAAATACCTTACGAATATTAAATATTAAACATGGATATAAATAAAAAATATTGATTCATCTTCATTCAGTAACAAATTTACAGCTAAAGTTGTGATAGTGCTAGCATGAATTTGCCACTTTGTTGGGATACGTTTAAAGATGGAATGCTTTTCACTAACGGACAAAAAATTGCCCAATTCTGGTCAGTTCAATTCAATTCAATCCAGTTTATTTATATAGCGCCAAGTCACTACAAAAGTCATCTCAGGGCACACTGAACAAAAACATTTATATACATAAAAAGTAAGTTTAACATTATTTATCTGAGGAGCAGACTGCTTTGAGTTTAACCATCACAGAACTCTCATCTTGAGCAAGCATGAAGGTGACAGTGGAAAGGAAAAACTCCCTCATGAGGAAAAAACCTTTAGCAGAACCAGGTTCAGGACAAGCGGTCATTTGCTTCGACCAGCTGGGTTTGAGAGGAACAGGAAGGAGGAACAGATACAGAATGGCAGGTCGAGAATCACATGTTAAGACAGAAATAGTATCAAATGAAAGTTGTTCAATTTTAACAATTCATTTAAGAAAATTAGGTCAATTTTTCCTCTTGTAGTCAAAGCTTAAGGCAGCATAACAAGCCAACCCTAACTATAGGATTTATGAAAAAGGAAAGTCTTGAGCCCAGTCTTCAAGGATTCAAGATTTCTTATTGTCATTCACATCGCATGTGGTACATGAGGTTGAACAAAATTGTGTACACAGGATCCCAGTTACATCCAACAACAGCAAAAAATATCAAGTGTAAAAAGAAACAGTAAATAAGGATCTAAGATATCAACTAAGATAAATGCTAAACGAATGCCAAATGGTATAATAAAAGATCTAAGATATACGCTAGTCATGCTAGTCTTAAAACTAGACAAAAAACTGAACAAAAAAACGGACAGAAACTGGAATTTGGTTCCACAAGAGAGGAGCCTGATAACTGAAAGATCTTCCTCCCATTCTGTTTTTGGAAACTCTAGGAACCACAAGTAAACCTGCAGTCTGAGAACGAAGTGCTCTGTTTGGAAAATATGGACCAATAAGATCTGTAATATACAAATGTGAGCTGGAGCTAGGTTGTTGAGGGCTTTGTAGGTTAGAAGTAAGATTTTGAATTCAATTCTAAATTTGACAGGGAGCCAATGGAGAGAAGCTAAAACTGGAGAAGTTGCTGAGCAATTGGTGCATCCCAAATTTTAACAGAAAAACACGGTGGGTCTCCATTTAAAACTACTGTATTACATAAACTCACTGCACACTGTATTAGAATATCCCAGTATGTACCTGTGGTTCTTGGTGAATCTCTGGGTCCATTTGAGGGCTGAGGAAGGGAAAGAGACACACTCTGTCCCCTCGTCTGAGGTGGTACTCCTTTCCGTTGGCCATGCGCAGAGTCTTATCCTGCACCGCTTCTCTATTGATCATCACGGCAGCGGTGAGCCGTAGGGTCTCGTTCAAAATGCTATCTGCAAAAGGGAAACGACAGCAAAGTGGATCATGTCAGAGCGCTGTCTTGGCTGGTTAAATCAGCTACGCCTTTGGGCAAAATTTGGAGAGTTACAACCATTTGAGCCAATATGAAGATGTGAAAAAGACAATCTTTATTTAACTGATCCAAAGGTCATTTGCTCATTTCCTGCAAGTGGAAATGGCTTTGGTTTTGTCTCGCTGAAGCAATTAAACCAAAGACAGAATAACAAAAATGAGAACTGTAAAAAGTCACATGCAGCAATTTTGTACCAAACACAGGTGTATGGGGTGCATCCAGCTGGTTTAGGGCAGGCCGCTGCAGGGAAGTTAACTGGAGGGTGGAAAGGCCTCTGATCTCTGACTGAACAGCTTCCATGGCCTCAGGGTGTGTAAGCAGATAGCCCAGGATCCAAAAGGCAGCAGGTCCAGCATTGCACTGCAAGAAAACTCAGGGCTCAAGCTCAACGGCTGCACGGATCAGGTGTTAATTTAGCACAGACAAACAGAACGTAAATGGTAAATGGACTGTACTTATATAGCGCCTTTCTATCTTATTTCAAGATAATCAAAGCGCTTTACAACACAATCTGTGTCCTCATTTACCCATTCATACAGCACTCTACTAGATCTCTACAAAGCCAATTGAACAAATCATTCTAAAGAGACTAATCAGAGCTTTATCACATTCATACACAGATGGGACACACATCAGAGGCTATGGGGGGTTCAGTGTCTTGCCCAGGGACACTTCAACATGTGACTACTGGTGGATTCGAACCCCCAACTCTCGCATTGGAGGACGACTGCTCTAACCACTCAGCCACAGCCGCCCGTGTACATGAAATAGAAATAATTCTCATTATTTGCTTGCTAAATGTAAAACATCATTTGAGTTTTCTGTACTGCTGCTGTCTGAATGTGGCAGATGTGAGGAGAAGGCAGTGAATGAGTTCACACTTTGTAGAGACTGCTGTCCGCCTCACAGAGGGAGGCACCTGAGCCTGTCAGACAGTAATTGCTGTGGGTTAAGGGAGCTGTTCCTCTTACGGCTGCACGGCTCAGGTCAGCTCTCCACTGACAGCAGGGCCAAAGCCCAAAGGCTACAAAAGGTACACATTGCCTTTCAGGTCTTCAAATTACAAGATTCATATTGATATGAGTCTGACTACCAATGTTTAGTTAAAAAAAAAAATTTTAATCAGTCTGATCATTTCAGGAAGAATGTTAAGTTAGATCAGAGAATATTATTTTTACATTCAATGTGTTGTTTTGTAGTGTTTGGGGTAAAAATAATTTAGTTATATGACTTTTTTTCTGTTTATTCCAAATCTAAATCCTAATATAACCTAACTATAAGCTGGTCACAACATTTTATTTAATTGACAGCAATAGTCAACAATCAGCAGTGGTGGACAAAGTACTCAGTTCTAGTACTTAAGTAAAAGTATTGATACTCATGGTCAAATCGTACTCAACCACAAGTAAAAGTTGCTCTGTCAAAAGTTTACTCAAGTTTAAGTACTAAAGTACTTACTTTTGAAAATACTTAAGTATTCAAGAGTACGTGCATTTAAAAAAAAATCCTCAAGTATTTAAAAGTACAAATTATATTTTCTAATATCAGTACATTGCTGTATTGTTTTAAATGATTTTACAGAACCTTCTAACTCTGAAACCACCTAATGATGTATTGACATGTAGAACCACTCTAACACCACATGCATTAATAAAACTTGTAAACTACAAATATTATCTTCCTGCATCTTACACGTTTGTAGAAAGTCATGGGAATCCTAACAGATGATGCACATTTCGTCTTTTCCTCAGCTTCAATATTCATACATCACATTGTTTGTCTGTAAAAGTGCATATATTGACAGCAACAACTTAACACAGGAGAGGAAACAGTAACGCTGATAACTGAAAGTACTGCCATACTTATAGAAGCTTACAAAACAATGAATGTTCTGCACAACCACTAGACTGAGGAACAGCTTCTACCCTGAGGCTGTTAGACTCATGAATCTCTAACTAGAATAATCACTGTGAAAAACCATATCCTGTTGCTGCTGATCTGTTTCATGTTGCTGCTGATCTGTTTCAATGTTGATGTGTTCATGCGTGCACATCCACTCACAGACTCATGTTCATGTTTGTGCTGATGTTCAAGGTTTTATGTTATGAGTGCTTAGTGTATATTTAGTTGATGTTTTTCTTAGTTCATATCTTAGATGTTATTACTGTTTTTCTTATACATTTTATTGTTGGATGTAACTGGGACCTTGTGTACATAATTTCGCTCCACCACGTGTACCACATGAGGTGCAAATGACAATAAAGAAACTCTGACTCTGACAAATGAATCTAGCATAATACCTGAATCAACAACTGGCCAACTGCATTTAAGGAAAGAAAAACAGCAACAGTGGATTACAAAGCTGAGCCTAAAGGAACGAGTAACAAGAAGCTTCCTAGAAATGTAGTGGAGTCGAAAGTACAATATTTGTCTTTGAAAAGTAGTGGAGTGAAAGTCATAAGTTCCAAAAAAACCAAAACACAAATACTCAAGTAAAGTAAAGATACTCAGAAAATGTACTTAAGTACAGCACTCGAGTAAATGTACTTCATTATTGTCCACCACTGACAATCAGGGGCTTTTTTACATTAAAATACAAGCATGGAGGAGTGTATCAGTACCACAATAGTGTTATGATCGACCAACTGTAAAAGAGAAGCACATTACTACTGTCTGCCTGAGCATAACCTGCTGTAACAATGATGCAGGTAGTTTTATTGAAATCATAGCATAACATTTTTTACCTCAAGATACATTAGCCTGCATGTGACACATGCAGGAGACACAACCCCTCTTGCACCTTTCACTAGAATCAAATATAATCCCTCTGTTCTCTGCAGTGCTACTCCAGTTTCAACATAAATCAGAGACCCTGCTTCTTTACGTCGTCTTTCATGGTCGTGGACAAACAAACCAGGGGACTGATGGCGTCTCTCAGGATAAACAGACTGAATAATCTTTGTTGCAACGAGAACATCAGCACTAGCAAAGCAGGGCCTGAAACTGATGCATGGAAGATCAGTACATACACACACACACACACACACACACACACACACACACACACACACACA
>NC_056504.1:29220709-29224199 GCF_014905685.2 Nematolebias whitei
CACACACACACACACACACACACACACACACACACACACACACACACGCACACAGACCATGAATAGCTCACTTTCTCCCCCACCTGACAGCTACGTGAAATGACACCAAGTTGCTCTGAACTTGTCTGGACTGGTGAGCACAAATTCTGTGTCCACACCTCTATCAACATTGTGGATCACAGAAACTCTTTCTCTATAGCGCTCTGAAACAAAATAACCAAATATCTGAACATGTGCACAATCGTAATTAATGAATAATCTAAATTTGGGATTAGTACAAGTAAAATAAGGTCACCAAAATGGTTTTCTGTTGTTTTGAAACCTATATGTCATGCATTCGGTTTGTTCAATTTCAAAGTGACAGAAACTATACAGTGAAGAGGAAATAACCTCAGCCTACTAACACAGTTTACACAAGAGATCACTGAACCTGAAAGGATGTCAAGTGATACTGACTCATGATTAAGCTCCAGCCAAGAAAGTCTAATATGAGCAACAGGTCGAGGCAGGCAGCACTGCATAACATGAGGGCGAGGAATCCTCTCAGCTCTGCACTGTTAGCGGATTAGAGGGTGAACATTCAACTGGATGCTACGGATTGGGAGTTCCAGTATCTGGGCAACAGTGTTACGTCTTGCGTGTGTGTCGTGCTTTTTAGGACGTTTGCATGTGTGATAGGGCAACAAAAGAGCTCCAACCTGGGTGGTCCACAGCTGCAACAGCAGGGCTTTTGTCTGCATGTCTGCATCCATTCCCTGTTCCTGCAGGAAGTGATGGTAGCTCTGCTGCCAGGAAGTAGAGCTTGCGTTCAGACATCGAGGGGACAGCAGCTCCCATAGTCGCTCCTGGGATGCTTTGGCTATTTTGCTTTCCCCTGTTATCAAACCAACATGGATATTATATTCAAAGGTGCTCACTTTGCCTAATTTACACAAAGTACACATGGTAAAAATAAAAGAATGCTTTCTGTCTTCTTGCTCTGTTTTAACAAAACATCATCTGTTACAAAATTTGGTAAATCATATTTCAAAAGAACACCAATAAATGGCGTTATGACATGCCCATTGATAAATAAAAGGTAAGCATGCAAAGCTAGGGTATAAAACACTAAATACAACTTTATTGCTTTTGTGGGAATCAACAAGGTAAGCAGCAGGAAGGTGTTTATCAGTAAAATGTCCAGAAAGAGTTTAATTCTGACCAGGCCGACAAGCTAATGGCTAGTCAGAGTGTGGCCTGGACCAAAGTGGATTTTTGCGATTTTAGAACTAATACCACCGTTACATGACAGTTCATGCAAACAGTATTTTATGAACCAATACATTGTCAATTTTTGTATTAGATGGGTAATATGATGACGATTTTTGCTGCTTATATTTACAAATTAAACAGAGCTTACCTCGATTCAGTGAATCTCGAGCCAGTTTGGTGAGACGATCATCAAACTTTCGAAATTCCTTGTAGACTGCAGCTGCATTACCTTCCTTTTCAAACAGTGTAAGATATCCAGCTCTGTCAACAACAGCAGAGTAAAAAAAAAAACACACAAAAAAACTCATCTGTCATGGTGTGTAACGTTAACAATGCCACAACGTCTGCTCTTTTAACGCTGTCTGGTACCTGAAAAGAAGGCTGTAACAGAAGCCAAAGAGTTCATCCTCTGTCCACTTTGAAGAGCTGCATGATTCACAGTTATTCACGAGCAGGTTGTAAAGGTGAGTGCTCATGGAGCTGTTGAGCTTTTGGAGACTGAGACCTTGAAAATGCCTGACGAATGAAAAATCACAGAGGAGACTGAGTCTCAGAATCAACTAATCTCATTTCAAACTTCAGAAATGAATGGTTTAAAAGAGTCGTTACGTTTCCATCCATTTCCTCTCCGACGCAGGGTGGAGGTTTGGGAGTTGTAAACTGAAGACTCTTTTTATGAGCTGGCCTCTGATACGGCTGAAGTCGAAGCTGACGGTGTCGCTCAGCACACTGTCGAAAGAGTTTGGGTCCAGCAGCACCGTCACATAGTGTCCAGCAACACAAACCTAACAAGACACAATTCCACTTGTTCAAATAGTAAAACATGAAGAAATTAGGACTTGCTTGGGAAAATCTTTATACTGGTGACCACGGTTTAGGAAAAGTTCAGTCCTTGTTTAAACTTACAGTGAAGATATCCCCGTGTTTTTCTTTCATGCGTGCCAAAAACTTTGCAGCATCCTTCCCAAACTCAAGAGCGTGACCCAGCCATGGAATGAGCCCTTTGTCGAGAGGAGGCTCGTTCTTCCGTCTGTTACAAGGAAATTCATAATAACTATGACAGAGTGATGGTTTGCATATCTACATTTCACACAGTCATAAATCTCACCAAACGGGTTTGAAGTTTTACACAAATGCAGGCAAACAGAACCTCTTTTAATGAGGTTTAGATAACTCCTGTTGAGTCTGATGTAAAACAGAATGTCGAGTTTTAGTGTATTATTTTGTTGTTTCATAACAAAATTACGAGTTGTTGAACTCATTTTTTATCTTGGATGAAAATGATATTCTACGCCTGAACAAAAAGTAGTTTATTTAAGTACACAAAAATGAGGAAGTGTACTTGAAGGTTACTTTTTATAAACTTTATTTGATATACTTAAAAATAGTATAAAAATGTCCCAGTTTAGTCCAAACAAGTATTAAATCGGTATACTTTCTAGTACACTACAAGTATGGTGTGTAGTATACTTGATATACTTATACTTAACTTAAAGTATACTTGCAAAAATGAACTTCAAATGTATTACTTTTTGTTAAGGGACAGAATACGCCATCCTATTCAGTGGTACTTTGATTTGAACTTTTAATGATAACTATTCAAAAGTTTTCCTAAAATAAAATATAAATCAATAAGGCTTGCTTTCAGACTGACAATAACAAATAATTGGGCCAACTTTTACAAAAGAATGAAAAGTATATCTGCAAAAAATCAACAGCAGCTTTACCTTGAGCGACTGGAGTAGAGAAGAACCAGAACGAAGAGTCCGTTAAGAAGCAAAAATATCATCCACAGCATTTTCCTTGGAGGCCTGACACTTGAGCTGCACTGTAAATAATGACTCTTTTAGCTGCTGGCAACTTAAAGTTCTGAGCCCGGCTTAGCTGTAACTACCACTTGTGAGAGGAGGCGTGGAAAGGTGTGGCTGGGGACACAAAGTCTTAGCCAATACTGCATCGTCGTCAGAGTCAGACGTCCCAGAAACCACAACATGCTTACAGTACGTTGCATAAACTGAAACAAAACTAAAATGAGAACAGATTATTCATAGTTCAATGTGAGCCTGATTTATAGCTTGTCACATATTTCACAACACTGTCAAACAACTTAAACTGTATACACCATGAGGTTCGTAGGAAAGTCACATACCTGCAGATTTCACTGCTGTGACATCATCAAACAACACATCTTTCCTTTACTAAGAGTTATAATTAAAGAAGTCTGACGCGCGAGTTTCTC
>NC_056504.1:29224599-29252281 GCF_014905685.2 Nematolebias whitei
GATGGGTTACAGAGTGTGAGAACAAGTATGAGCTAACGACACAGTCTAACTTTGAAAGCAGGCAGGATGCCAGAAATAAACTCTCACAGTTTCAGGTTGGTTAAGACTTATCAATGACTCAATCTTCTCTGGATATGATGATTGTCACTGACTCAAATCTTATTGACAAACAACAACAACAAATCAAAAACAACTAAATAAAACATTAAATAAAAACTTGAAAAAACAACTCTAAAATCATGCATGCATGATCAAAACTTTCAAACTAAAACTTAATTTAAAGTAAAATCTAACACAGGGTGATGCATTTGTTAGTTATAAAAAATAAAGAACCAGCAGAGGGTAGTCATGCACTTACTGTAATCTTACTGAAATTTAAAACTACTAAAACCTTAAACACAACTCAGAAATAACTCTGGTGACTGATCATTTTTATATGAAAATGAAATAGGTTTGTTAATTAACCTGGAAGAGAGCCAGTACATATATATATATATATATATATATATATATATGTATATATAATCTTGCTCTCCTTTTTTTTTTCAACTACTAGTGCTTAGCGTAGTTCTAGCTAACTTTTTTCTTAGTTCATATTTTAGATCTTATTACAGTTTTTCTTTTACATTTTATACTTTGGTTGGATGTAACTGGGACCCTGTGTACACAATTTTGTTCCACCACATGTACCACTTGTGGTGCAAATGACAAATAAAGAACCTTGAATCCCTGGTTTGGAGCATTTAGAAGTGAGAGAAAAAAGTGTGAAGTAGGAAGGATATGATTTCAAAGAAACTTTGGTTCCTGTCAATAAATCTGGGGCAATCTGGTAAGGGGATTAACAAATAATTTACAGTGTGAGAAAAACTATTCATAAGTGAAAAACTTTTAACACAAGTTCATGCAGGGACAGACCCAAAGCCTTTAAATTCTGCAAAGAAGTTTAGGACAGTATGCTTACAGATAAAGGGCCAGAATAAATCAAAGTGAAAATATTTTGCCATAGATCAATGCGTTCATGGTTTGCCCAAACGATAATGGGATTCACTGTTAAAATAGTTATTGGTTGTCCAACAGTCTTGCAGTTCCAGCTCCAACATTCTAGTTCCTTTAAATGGTAAATGGACTGCACTTATATACTATATATATACTTTCTATCTAATCAGGATACTCACAGCACTTTATTCTACAATCTGTGTCCTCATTTACCCATTCATACAGCACTCTGCTAGATCTATACAATGAATAATCAGAGCTTTATCACATCCATACACTGATGGGACACAAATCAGAGACAATGAGGCATTCAGTGTCTTGCCCAGTGACACTTCAGCATGTGACTGCTGGTGGAATCATACCCCCAGCGCTTGCCTTGGAGGATGACTGCTCTAAACAGCCGCCCCTTTAACTCCAGAGGTTTAATTTACTGCATAAAATTCTGCTTGTCTATCATGGTGAGTTCCAAGCAGGAAAAAAGTTGTCAGCTGGATCATCTTTCATGAATAGTCAAATGTTGTGTGTCTTATTTTCCATCCATCCATCCATTTTCTTTACCCGCTTATTCCATTTTGGGTCACGGGGGTCGCTGGTGCCCATGTCCAGCAATCACTGTGCGAGGGGGGGGGTACACCCTGGACGGGTCGCAAGTCCATCACAGGGCCACATAGAGACAAACGAGACAAACAACCATTCACTCTCTCACTCACACCTAGGGACAATTTAGAGTTACCAATCAGCCTAACATGCATGTTTTTGGTTTGTGGGAGGAAACCGGAGTACCCGGAGAAAACCCACGCATGCACGGAGAGAACATGCAAACTCCACCCAGAAAGGCCCCTGGACCGCGGTTTGAACCAGGGACCTGCTCGCTGAGAGGCAGCAGCTTTACCAGTTGCGCCACCGTGCTGCCGTGTCTTATTTTATGAAATGATATTTTAAGTAAAAACTTTTCTGTTCCTACTGCAACATTTATACCCACTTTTTCATTATAGTTCAATTAGGTCTTTCTTTTGAATCCTAGCGGAACATTTTGCCAAATTATCTGTTCAATACAAACAACAGCCAACAGTAAATTTTGAATAACCCTTTATATAAATCCCAAACCACACTTTAATGCTACTTTAACTGTGCGTTTAATACTTTATCCGTGCTGCTGATTTCTTACCCACAAACTGCTGTATTCATACCCATCTGCTAACAACAGACTCATGTTCAGGCTGCTGTTTAATACACCTGTATTATTATTGTTTAGCATATATCTTAGATCCTTCTATGTTGCTTTTTTTATATACTTATTGCTATTTTGGGGTGTAAGTGGGACCTTGAGTACACAATTTCATTTCACCTCATGCACCACATGTGATACAAATGAAAATAGTATCCTTGAAACTCATTATAGTTTGGTTATTGCCCATAATTAAAACATTTTTTTGTAACATGACACTGATTAAGTAGTGTAGACTCTAGAAATGGGCAGCACGGTGGTGCAACTGGTAGAGGTGCTGCCTCTCAGCGAGCAGGTCCTTGGTTCAAACCCTGGTCCAGGGGCCACTATTCTTCAGGAAAATACAACCATAAGATCTAGACTACAGTAAGACCAGTTTACAGCAAAAATTATTGCTCATGTTATTACATGAAATAGGCCTAAACTTTGTTTTTCAGGGTGTGTGAGAGTTTGCACTCAGAAACAAAGAAATATTGTAAATAATAATAATAATAAAAAATATTATTCTAAAGTTGTTGATTTTTTCCATAAAGGTTGTCAAGAATATAAATTCAAAGGCAACATGTTTACTCAGCTGAAGGAATATTGTCATATTTTGACCAAGTGTATACAACGCTGTAAATCTGTTCACAGTAACAGAAATAACATATTGCAGTCCCTGCCTCACACTCTAGGGGGTAGAATAAACTCTGTAAAAGTGAATTTCCTCCATAAATTTCTATATTTGTTTCAGAATCTGCCAATTTTCTTTATTAAATCATTCTTCACCAATCTGAACAGCTAGATATCAGAGTTTATTTGTAATAAAAAGCAGCCACAGATTGCCAAGAGGGTCTTACATCTCCCACAGGTTTGGAGGCATGTCACTTCCTAATTTCATGCGCTTTTACTGGGCAGCTAATATCGTCCATCCATCCATCCATCCATCCATCCATCCATCCATTATCTTTACCCGCTATTTCCATTTTGGGTCACGGGGGTCGCCGGTGCCCATGTCCAGCAATCACTGTGCGAGGGGCGGGGTACACCCTGGACTGATCGCTAGTCCATCACAGGGACACATAGAGACAAACAACCATTCACTCTCTCACTCACACCTATGGACTATTTAGAGTTACTAATCAGCCTAACATGTTTTTAGTCTGTGGGAGGAAACTGGAGTACCTGGAGAAAACCATGTACAAACCGGATTCCAAAAAAGTTGGGGCACTAAACAAACTGTGAATAAAAACCGAATGCAATGATGTGGAGGTGCCAACATCTAATATTTTATTCAGAATAGAACACAAATCACAGATCAAAAGTTTAAACTGAGAGAATGTATCAGTTTAATGGAAAAATCTGTTGTTTCCAAATTTCATGGCGTCAACAAATCCCTAAAAAGTTGGGACAAGTCCATTTTTACCACTGTGTGGCATCCCCCCTTCTTCTTACAACACTCAACAGACGTCTGGGGACAGAGGAGACCAGTTTCTCAAGTTTAGAAATAGGAATGCTCTCCCATTCATGTCTAATACAGGTCTCTAACTGTTCAATCGTCTTGGGCCTTCTTTGTCGCACCTTCCTCTTTATGATGCGCCAAATGTTCTCTATAGGTGAAATATCTGGACTGCAGGCTGGCCATTTCAGTACCTGGATCCTTCTCCTACGTAACCATGATGTTGTGATTGCTGCAGAATGTGGTCTGGCATTATCGTGTTGAAAAATGCAGGGTCTTCCCTGAAAGAGATGACGTCTAGATGGGAGCATATGTTGTTCTAGAACCTGAACAGAGTTCTCTGCATTAATGGTGCCTTTCCAGACATGCAAGCTGCCCATGCCACAAGCGCTCATGCAACCCCATACCATCAGTGATGCAGGCTTCTGAACGGAGCGTTGATAACAACTTGGGCTATCCTTGTCCTCTCTGGTCCGGATGACATGGCGTCCCAGTGTTCCATAAAGAACTTCAAATCTTGACTCATCTGACCACAGAACAATCTTCCATTTTGCCACACTCCATTTTAAATGACCCCTGGCCCAGTGCAAACGTCTGAGCTTGTGGAGCTTGCTTAGAAATGGCTTCCTCTTTGCACTGTAGAGTTTCAGCTGGCAACGGCGGATGGCACGGTGGATTGTGTTCATTGACAATGCTTTCTGGAAGTATTCCTGAGCCCATTCTGTTATTTCCTTGACAGTGGCATTCCTGTTTGAGGTGCAGTGACGTTTAAGGGCCCAGAGATCATGAGCATCCAGTGGAGTTTTACGGCCTTGACCCTTATGCACAGCGATTGTTCCAGATTCTCTGAATCTTTTGATGATGTTATGCACGGTTGATGATGATAACTTAAAAGTCTTTGCTATTTTATGCTGGGTAACACCATTCTGGTATTCTAAAAAAGTTAAATCTGGTCCTCTAGACATTCAAAAAAAAAAAAAAAAACAAAGCAAACAACAAAAAATGCTTTGCTTTGTTTTGGTTTTTTTTGAATGTCCAGAGGACCAGATTTAACTTTTTTAGATTTTTCTACCTGGATTATTGAGCATGCATCAGGACATTCTGGTATTGCTGCACTATCTTTCTGCGCAACAATGGTGGAATTGGTGATCCTCTTACCATCTTGGCTTCTGAGAGACACTGACACTCTGAGAAGCTCTTTTTATACCCAATCATGCTGTTAATTGACCTAATTAGTGTTAAATGGTCTTCCAGCTGTTCGTTATATGCTTAATTTCCTTTTTCCAGCCACTTATTGCTACTTGTCCCAACTTTTTTGGGATTTGTTGACACTGTGAAATTTTGAATCAACATATTTTTCCTTTAAAATGTTACATTTACTCAGATTAAACTTTTGATCTGTCATCTATGTTATATTACGAATAAAATATTGATATTTGCCATCTCCACATCATTGCATTCAGTTTTTATTCACAATTTGTTTAGTGTCCCAACTTTTTTGGAATCCGGTTTGTATGCACGGAGAGAACTTTCCAACCAGAAAGGCCTCCAAATTGGGATTTGAACCAGCAACCTGCTCCTTGAGAGGCAGCAGCTCTACAAGTTGCGCCACCGTGCTTCCCCATTTTAATAGTCATTTTATGAAATCAATTTCCTATCTCTTTGGTAGATAGGAAAACCAAAGAGTGAATGCTGACTCAGCATTCACACGATTACCAAAAATGCAACAAATGTTAGCTTCAGGTTGTCTTACAAGAAAAACTAGTTTAGGCCTGCCTACAGGGTACTTCTACAGGTATACAAAGGAAAATTTGTCTTTTTATTATTCATACAAACAAAAAGTATTTTCACTTAAAAAATCATGATCAAAACTTTTAAAATTACAACAAAATAATGTTTTTTTGAAAGTAAAGCTTTGTTTACAAACCCACTTTTTACATTCATATATCAGTTATTTTTTTCTTACGAAGTAATGAAAGTTGTTTGAAAAAGAGAAACTTTCATTTGCACATTTTCTTGGTTACAAATGTCAGTTTTGTTTTCGACACTCCCTGTTTTAGGTTTTTGGTTTGCAAATAACTTGTTTTTTTTTGTTAATGTGTAAATGCTGATCAGCATGGTGTTCCTACATACGCTTCTTATCTTGTTTTTTTTTTTTTTGCAAGTATACCAAACATTTAATTCAATGGAGAATAATGTAAAATAACTTTGTTTTTCTAACTTCTATACTTTTGATCACATGGTATTTTTTTTTAAGTGAAATGACTTTGTTTGATTAAATAATAAAAAAAACTGATGTCCCTCCATACAGATGTATTATTTGATAGGTGCAACCAATTAACTGGGTCCATCAACCATTTTAAATTACGACAGAGCTTTAGGGCCACGCAAAAAAAAACAAGTTACATTGCCACGCTAAGACTTTTTTTTAAAGCAATAAATTTATGAGAATAAAGTCATAGCATTACGAGAATAAAATAAAATAAAGTCTTATTATTACAAGAATAAAGTTGTACGAGACTTTTTGTTACAGCTGTCGTTAATTTTTTTTCCCCCAAGAGTCGGATCCACGATGCGACCTGTCAATCAATCCAGTAGGCGTGTCAGCAAATGACCAATCCCAAACTAAATGATTCGTAATATTATCCGAACTCCGACACGACAAAGCAGGGTTTACCGCATTTTAACTGTGGTAAAATGAAGAATGTTTATTAAACTTTTTTGTTATTGACGCTCTTACTCAAAGCGTGTTCCAAAACTTCCACCTACTGCTGGGTTTTTGTATGCTGCTTCTGGGATGTATATATGTGACGACATTATATCATGACTTTTGTTTTTGTTTCCGTTTGAAAACGGCGCTCAGTGAGCGAAACTGTGCGTGCAGAACTCTTAGAGGTCTTCAATAAATATGCCAGAAATAAGCTGAAGAGACTCAGCAACTCACTTATTTCTGTCATTCTGCAACACCAACACCTCTGCTCTACAATCCATTTAACAATATTGAGCATCTTGTTAAGTTATACTTTGGTATTGGTTTTACAAATAAGGAGATAGTTAATCTTTTAGCACATCAGCATCAGCTTATTACCAGTATCAGGACTTTGAACCATCCATCCATCCATAATCTTTTACCCACTTCTTCCATTTTGGGTCACGGGGTCGCCATTGCCCATGTCCAACAATCACTGTGCGAAGGGTGGGGTACACCCTGGACTGATCGCAAGTCCATCACAGGGCCTACTTTGAACCTGCTTACAGTAAGATGGTATGCTCTAGGGCTGCAGTGCAGCTCTGCAGGTAAGGAGCATTTAGCTTTGAATTGGTCATTTGCTGACACGCCTACTGGATTGATTGACAGGTCGCATCTTGGATCCGACTTGTGGGAAAAAATAAAAAATAAATAAACGACAGCTGTAAAAAAAAAAAAAGTCTCATGCAACGTTATTCTCGTAATTTTTTGTCTTGTAAGTTTTTCTTCTTAGCGTGACCCTAAAGCTCCCTTGTATTTAATAAACCAAAATTGCCCACTTGAACAAATAACTTCTCACTTCTAACACTTTATGCCTACAACTTCAGTTCCCATGATGCTTTGTGTTTTTGAAGCACAATCTCAGCATAATAGACTACTTCTGCACTCCAGCACTGGGGTGTGTGGACAACACAGGCACGTTTCAGTTCACACAGGAGAATTTTGAATCATTCATGAAAGAAAAGTGGATCGAAAGCGAGACGAGCTGAGGGGAGGAGTCTCCATCTTTCACATCCATTCAGCCAAACCTGCAGCAACATTGTTGAACTAGAGAAGGGGAGGCGCAGTTTTGTCCTACTCGGCCTCTCATACATAACGGAGGCGCTCGCCCCGCTTTATCTGGAAAGGCAGCTTGTGTGCCTCACGATTCACAGAGGAGTGCTGCTGAGGAGGAGTGGTCAGGGGATCATTAAGCACTTTTTTCCCCCTTTTTTAAAGAAACGACGTCTCCTTTAAACCTCTGCAGCGACGTCGCAGGACTCCAGGCTCTGAAGTTGTGTCGAGCCCGGGCGATGGTTTCCATCTGATCGCTGCTCGGTCAGCTGGACCGACCGAAGACTGCGCGCTCGTCACCGCTGCTCTGTGGCCACCGACACGTTGATTCCTGCCGGAGGACCGATTGCACAATCCGTGGCTGGCCCCCAAACATGTCATCTCAGGCCAAAGTCAAGAAGGACAAAGAGATTATTGCCGACTATGAGACCCAAGTGAAAGGTTGGTTGCGTGCAGGCCTTGCTGTATTGTTACTGCGGGGAATACACCCTTGCATAACTTTACAACAATTGCTTTCTGTGGCTCTGCTTAGGTGCAGTGTGGTGGGGTGGGTCAGTTGCATGTGCTTCTGTCTTTTTCTTTTCTATTCGTTTAAAAAAAATATCCAAGAATTGCCCATCATTGCAACTAAAATGCATGTTCATTGAGTTGAATAGATGAATCTAATGAGAACATTTTAACAGCAACTTGGCTCAGGCAGCCTCTGCACTGCAGAGGACCGTGCACAACAACATGCCTAGCCTTGCACACAAGCAGCTGGGGCTTTATAATTTGCTTCAAAGTGCATCTTTGGGCTTTTTCTTTCTCTCTCTCTCTTTTTTTTTTTTTTTAAATTCTCCAGCAATAAATAAGCACTTCAACACATTAAGGCTTTTTTTAAAGTACAACTTTGCACGACCTGTTAGGCAGGACATAAACTATTTCTTCTTCTAGTGATCATCTGTGTCAGTTTAGTAATTTTCCTGTCTCTCCAGGACAAAGTGTGATATAAGAGGGAATGCTTGAGAAGGTCACACGAGCAACAGTTCAGAAAGTCCTTGAATAATGTATGCCGTCTGCATGAATTATGAACCATGAAAGGGTTTTACTGTCTGACACTAAATATGTGACTGGATGAACCACCCATGGAGAGAGGAGAGCCAGGAGCAGACAGTGCAGGATGAATGCCTGTGCTGCCAGTCTTGTCTGGGCAGCTTCGTGCGTCTGCACCTTCATGCATCACCTCTGCATGTTGTGGTTTTATCTTGCTAAAAGTGACTGCTTCAGAATCAGATGAATACGATTTAACTGCTCAGCTTTGCAGCTTTCATAAAAGGCCTAGCTTAACTTTAAAGAAATGCATATGTTTGCTGAGAAGGTTCTAGCTTTTTTGCTCAAACCTTGTACTTGTATGTGTTGAGGATGACTCAACTGCAGAAGAGCTACTACCACTCCGAGTTTTAGCTCAATATTTGTAAAACTGATGGATGTATTGCCATTTGTGTGTTCGCTGAGATCAATTACCTGTGGCAGCCATCTTTAATTGGGTTGACTCCAGTATGTTGAGTTTTATGTGAACAGCCACTGATTTCATAAAGATCCATCCAGTGGTTTATGAAATATTTTACTATTTTACTAACAGTCAAGTTTGATGCACAAATATTCAATGTGTCGCGCTCAAGGTATGTGTTGAGTGTAATGCTCAGCCGCTTCCACACCAACGTTTAGCTTGGTGTCTTTAAAATGGTCTGAGCTTTAGCTGTTTTTGTGCTGTCTAAGGTCAGTTGGCTGTGGTGGCCATCTTGAATCGGTTGATTCCAAAACTTAATCAGCTTACTTCATAAAAGTTTTATTAAAATCTATTCAGCTGTTCCTGTTATTTTACTATTGATGCAAACTCACACAGGTGATAATGAACATCAGAGTTAACCTTTAATGGATTACAGCTCCAACAGCTGATAGCTGTTGGAGGAAGAATCAGTTTTGTTGTGTGTTTCCTTGACTGATGAAGCCTTCCGGATCGAAGGCGAAATGTTTCAGCATTAAAAAAAGAAACTGTCCAGATGACCTGACTGAAAAATGTTGGATTGTATACCTGGATTATTGAGCATGGACTTTGTTGTTCTTTAATGGATTAGTTTTACTTTTTTTCAGAGCGTTCACAGTTTTTCAGCATTCAGCATTAACATTTAGTTCAGCAATTTAAATTACAAAAAGAGTTTGTAGTTTCACAAACATTTACAACATTTAACTTTATAAATAAATATAGTTGTATCTTTAGTTTAGTCTTTTTTATGCAATTTATACGCTTAATTGTGACTGAAGTCAACTGAAAAACATGCACGGCTTTTGCCCTCCATGACATTTAGATTAGCATTCTCATTGCTAAAGGCCTGAAAAACAAGTTTCATTAGTGACCCGTTGTAAATTTCCCAACCACCCTTTTTTACTTTGTAAGTTTAAGACTTTCATAAACAAGAAACAAATGCCTAAATGACAAAGCACACTGCTCACTAAATATTATATCTATTAACAAGAACATTTTAAAACTGTGCCTATTTTAAGCTAACTTTTACGCTAAGCTACTTGGTGACAGCATGCGCGTTAACCAACTTGTATTTTTTACATGGTTAAGTCTCCAGTCTATTTCAGGACTAAAACTAATAAATAAAATAAGACTCAAATGGTCAATATTATCATAATGTGCCCCCCCCCCCCCTCTCCCAATTATTCTGGCCTCCAGATCTAATGTTAAAAATCTTGGTGTTATTTTTGATCAGGACATGTCTTTTATCCCCCACTTTAAAAACTACAACCGCCTTCTTCCACCTGCGTAATATCACTAAAATTAGAAACATCTTATTGAAAAATGATGCAGAAAAACTGGTTCATGTATTTGTCACATCTAGACTGGACTATTTCAGTGGTTTGTTATCTGGGTGTCCAAAAAGTTTTTAAAAAGTCTTTAGTTGATCCAAAATGCTGCTGCCAGAGTCTTAACTGGAGTTATAGGAGAGATCATATCTCTCCAGTTTTAGTTTCTCTCTTGGCTTCCTGTCAAATCCAGAACTGAATTCAAAATCTTACTTGTAACCTACAAAGCCCACAACAACCTAGCTGCATCTTATATTACACATCTTATTGTTCCATATTTTCCCAACAGAGCACTTCAATCTCAGACTGCAGGCTTACTTGTGGTTCCTAGAGTTTCCTAAAGCAGAATGGAAGGAAGATATTTCAATTATCAGGCTCCTCTCTTGTGGAACCAACTTCCAGTTTCTGTCCGTGAGGCTGACGCATGGTCCAGTTTTAAGACTGGGATTAAGACTTTCCTTTTTGGTAAATCCTATAGTTAGACTAGTGGAGGATAAAATTACCTCATTTCTTAAATGAATTGCTACAATTGAAAAGTTTGCATTTGACACTATTTCTCTCAACATGTGATTCTCGACCTGCCATTGTGTATTTATTCCTCTCACACCCAGCCGGTCGAAGCAGATGGCCACTTGTCCTGAGCCTGGTTCTGCTAAAAGTTTCTTCCTCATGAAGGAGTTTTTTCTTTCCACTGTCGTCGTCATGCTTGCTCAAGATGAGAGTTCTGTGATGGAGTTAAATTCAAAGCAGTCTGCTCCTCAGATAAATAATGTTAAATTATTATTTTTATATATGAATGTTCTGTTCAGTGCCCTGAGACGACTTCTGTTGTGACTTGGTGCTACATAAATAAACTGAATTGAATAACGGATAAGCAGTAGCCATTTTTGTAGTTTATTTGAAACCTTATTAGAGGGATTCAGCTAACTCCTGCCAAATAATGCCTTTTTTTTAAATAAACGATTGTTTATACATTTGAAAAATCAAATAGCTGATAGATATTTGAAATTAGTCTGTATTTTATTTCTAAATAATTAACAAATTCCTTAATGCAAACATTAGGTTACAGTAATCAGGTGTTTTGCTATAAATATGTTAAAAGTTAACTAAGACCCCACACTTCCTGTACATAAACGGACTTTAAATGACAAAAGTTGTTAAACTGTGCCTGGAATGAAAGGTATAAGTAGTATTTTGTAGTCAGAGGAGTGGCTGGAGGTCTTCTGTCTCTGGTTGTTTGACTCGTTCACTCAGTGTGGTCCACATCGGGCTCTGCGGCTCGGAGTGAGCCATCACAGCTCTAGCTCCCGTCTCAATTTCAGGAAAAGCTTTTAAGCTGACATGTTAAGCTCATTTGCTAACGATGGGCACAGATTGCTCTGGTGCTATGAGGACTTTAGGCACTGGCCTCCGATGGAGCTCAGTTGCTGATGCAGCTTATCAATCAAACTCAAATCTTGTGGCTTCACCACTTCCTGTCCTTAATGTTTCCTTCTCAGCAAAAGTTGGGTTCTTCGCTTTGTTTGCTGCTGTGTGTCCATTGATCCGTCTCTGACTTTTATTCAAATGTATTTTGTTGGTGACCAGGTTCGTGTGTCTTTGAGTTGCAATTTATTTTCTAGCCAAACTAACATTTTTCTTATCAAGTGTGGAATTAACAGCTAGATGCATCTCTGAGGAAAAACAACAAAGTCAATAAATCCTGTACTTTTCGAGGTGATCCGTGTTTCTCTTTAATGCAGTTCCATGCTTGGAGAGATTTGGAGCTGTAAAAATGGATGAAACAGAAGACTTTGTTTTCTGTCTGTTTAAAATGTGAACATGCAACACTCTGTATTGTTTGTGTAATTGATGAAAAAATCTCATTTTTATTTAAATACATATTAAACAACTGCAGTGGAATCGTGCATTTCACGAGGATCGTGCAGACCCACCCTTTTGTAGGAATTCATCATCAAAACCCCCTCTTTGATAGACGCTGCTTTAAAATGTCAGAGTCGAATTACAGCAGTAGCGCAGTATGTTTGCTGTGTGTCTTGGTGACACGTATGAGCCTCTCTATTTGTTGCTTCGACAGATGTGTGGCCACATCTGGGCGTTATCTCATTTGAAGAGAAAACGGTTCCGAGCTGCGCCTCTAAATATTGGCTCTTGCTGTGTGATTGAACAAAGAGCAATGCTTTTTGTTGTTCGAAACATTTCTCAGGCGTGAGCGAGAACATGATGTGGACTCAACCAAACGGGCTATAAAAGCATACCACAGTCATTACTCCATGCAGAAGACGAGCACTCGCAGAATACAGCCCTAACCAAATTATGTCATGAGACTACACACAGTATCAATCACAGCTACTGCCCGTTCCAATAGCTGAGCTAGACTACTTTGATCATGTTAATGTGGTCATAGTGGCTCCTGGCTGTGTGATATTTGATACTCTACTGCAGTAAAATCACGAGAGCTAGAATGGAACAATGACCAATATTTTCCCTGCGTTCATTTCACTCTATGTGAGGGTATACCGGCCACAAACGGGCCACAGCCTGGTGTCTTTGACGCTACAGAATATAACATGTCAGTAAAGCTCGGAAATTTCAACCTATAAACCTCTCACAGCATGATTAAACAGGAGAAGACTATATAGAGCATGTTGAATGGCTCTTCAGATTAAGATGGAGCTCAGTGTAATTTTATTTCTGTGTTTAGTATCATTTATACAAGGAACAAATGCTAAACGGCGCACACATTTTAGTGTCCTTTTTAACTTATCCAGGTTCTGCAACGTCCCTTTTCACCCATTCATACACACACTTACACAGTGCCTTCATTTATATACTTTTTACACACAATATACATCAATGAAAATATATTATTATTTATTTTATTTAAGATATTATTGAGATAAACGATAATATTGTTTGAAATTTGACAATAATTGGGAATTATTGTCAAATGTAAGAAGAAATGTTGGTTAATTTGTTTTGAGTGTAGTACCTTTTTTTTGACCACCTGATGGCCGTATAAGACTGTTTGAACCGAAGGATGAATAGTGAGGGAATGAGCACCGTGTCTCTTTAATAAAATGGGAGGGAGGCCTCTTGACGTGACATGGGCTGTCTCTCTTGCCTTTTTTCGATTCTCAAAATGGCAGCCGCTCTGGTTTGAGCTCTTTAGCAAAGCATTTCTCACACAAAGCTTTTAATAAAAAAAAATCTGTAAACAAGTTCTCAGCTTCTTTTTGCAGAGAAATTTTTACACGAAGGCACAGGTTTCAACCATGAATTTTGAAGCTTTGAAAAGACGGTATTTTTTTCCCCGAGGTCGGCCTCTTCGCTTATCTTCTCTGCTTAGCTGCTTTTAACAATTAAAAAAAAAGTGATTTTTGGATGGTTACATTGGATTTTAAAGAGAGAATAGAAAGAGAGGGATCAGTGAAGAGCACCGGAGTTGAGCCTTTTTGTCATCCAGTGTCTTCAGTAGAGAGAGACGAAGAAACGATAGAAGCAATAAATGAAAATGAGGTTGATCATTTTAATTTATCATGCGATTAATTGATTTATTGTGATAGGCCTACTAAACATTACAGAATAAAAAATATTGGAGCATGATATAGAAACACAGTTTGCCAATGCCAATAGTATTTTTTTTATTAACTAAAGAGCTACTTCTAAATAGTTATTGTCTGCTGCAGAAAAGTAAAGCTGGACAATAATGATTTT
The DNA here is from genome assembly GCF_014905685.2 of Nematolebias whitei. NCBI lineage: Eukaryota > Metazoa > Chordata > Actinopteri > Cyprinodontiformes > Rivulidae > Nematolebias > Nematolebias whitei. The sequence goes on from NC_056504.1 coordinate 29,238,634, forward strand.
TGCTCAGACTATTACCAAAATATTTAATGAACAACGTGATGAAATTTGACAAAATATGGACATATGTCTCCAGCTGATTGTTTGGAGTCATTCTGGTTCAGACTGGAAGCCACAGCAAATTTATTAACCTTTTATTTAACCAGGCAAATCCCAATGAGATCACAGATCTCTTTTGCAAGGGAGGCGTGGGCCTGAAGGCAGCCTAACATACATGTTTTTGATCTGTTGGAGGAAACCGGAGTACCCGAAGAAACTCATGCAAGCACAAGAAGAACATGTAAACTCCACAGAAAGACCCCAGGTCCAACCGAGGATTGAACCCACGACCTTCTTGCTTTGAGGCAACAGTGCTAACCACTGAGCCATCGTGCTGCTGAATTGACATTACCCATCACATAAAATGTCCATAACTCGGTCAGTTTTCCTGATGTTGAGTTAAAATGTGATGTGGTAGTAGCTGAGAGTATAAATAAAGGTTGAATTAATTTATGCTATCAAGGCTTTAACATCTCACAAATCTTTCTCATATGCAAACTGGCTCTATTCATTTGATGTTATGTGATCAAATTTTATAAGTTGTTGTTCCATAAAGTGCTGTCTTGTTCATGTTAGGATAAATCCGCAATATAGGGTAGCAGTGAATGCCTAAAAATCCTGTAAGTGCATTTCCACAAGGCTTTGGGTGTGGAGCATGCATACTCTTCCTGAGCAATAAAACTGGTATGGCATGTTGCTCAGCATTTCTCTTTAACAAAAAGATGGAACCGCTTTTGAGTCGTTTCTCTGCAGAAAATTCATTGAAGTCATTGCAAGCTTCTGTGTAATTGTGCATTACTCTGCAAAGGCTTGAATCATTCATTGAATGTAGTGCAGCATTGCACGTTACAGTACAGTTTAGAGTATAAAAAGAATGTGTCATGCAGGAACATGACTGCATATACGACAGTTCTGTTTCCTTCTGGAATTATGAAGCAAAACCTGTTCAATTTTACTCCTTTTTTTTTTTTTTTTTTTTTTTGCACCACTGTGGGATTAATAGTAATTTAAAACACAGAGCCCAACTAATTGCGGTGTATTTTATTTTAGGAGCACATCACCGTTCTTTCTGTTTGAACTTCATTGCTGCCTCATTCATCATCAGAGGCTGTTTGTTGCATATTTTGAAGCAGAGTAAGTTGCCCTTGTCCTTGGCCATTATGCTAAACAGACTGACTGCTGCGACTGTTTGAGCCGGGAACTGGCCTGCTCTCATTGAAATGCCTCCAGAGGCATGTTACCAGGCAACTGGGAAACTGTGGGGACCATGAGAGGTACATCTCCTCCTCTCCACATATCCAGGGACTCCATATTTACTTTGTTTCCCTCTCTTTGATCACCCATTCCATTCACATTTTTACTCACAGACCAATATGCAACAAGAACAATAATTCACAACATATAACGTGTTTTTTGACCTGATGAGTTTATTAAATTGCAGTGTGCCCTGTATTGACTGTTTCCATACAGTGGCTATACTGCAGTTAAAGTGGATAATAACGTGGTTGTAGAAAAGTATCACAAGTGATTTGTGACAAAAGGGTGGCAGCAAAGGTCATAGGAAAGGTTTACTAGACAAGAGTGAGACCAGCTGTGTTGATGTATGTTTGGAGACAGTGCCATTGACAAAAAGACGGGAAAGAACTGAAAGTGGTAGAGCTGAAGCTGTTGAGGTTCTTCTTGGGGGTGACAAGGATGGATAAGATTAGGAACGAGCTCATCAGAGGTACAGCACAGGTTGAACAACTGGGAGATCAAGTTAGAGAGGCCAGACTGAGATGGTTTGGACATGTCTAGAGGAGGGACAGTGGGTATATTGGTAGAAAGATGTTAGAAATGCAGCTGCCAGGAAAAAGACAGAGGAGATGTATGGATGCAGTTAAGAGGTCATGGAGGTAGTTGGGGTGAGGACAGATGAGAGGACAGGGTGAGATGGAGGAGGACTCGCTGTGGCGACGCCTGAAGAGGGAACAGCAGAAAGAAGATGCCTTTATTGCCTGTGTTTATTTGCGACTACATTCTTGTATATACACTTGAAACAAGGCTCTCTTGCGAATGAGACATCATGCTTCAATGATGTAGAAAAAACAACAATAATTCTTAACTTTTTGGTTCATTGAAATTTTCACTTCACACACTACTCCTACCACTAAAATATGCTAAATGTGCTTGTATGTAATGTATGGAAACTGTTAGCCGAAAAGTCAGCAGCTGACGACTTCTCGTTTTCTTTTAGTAGCTTTTTTTAACACCTTACCTATGTTACAAATGGCTAACTCTTGTCTTTTTTAAATTCAGTATAAAAAATTATACACAGAAGCCGTACCATTGCTAGCACAAATTAAAGCTTAGCTGTTGTGAGTTCACATCCTAGGAAAAACAAAATAAACAATTAACATCTGTTTATAGCACATTTGAGGACCTGGCCAAGAATGATCTTTTTAACGTTAAACCCACTAGTCACGGGTCAAGCTAAAATAAAAGCCGATTTCAGTCGCCAACCAATTATTCGGTGCATCTCCAGTAGTTAAAGCTAGTGGCAGAGTTGGTTGAACTGTTTCCCCTCATCAAGAAGGTTGCTGGATCAAATCCCAGCCAGAGGCCATTCTGGGTGGAGTTTGTTTTTTATTCAACATTTATTTAGACAGGTAAATCCCATTGAGCCCCGAGGACTCATTTACAAGAGAGACCTGATTTCGCCAAAGAATGATGACAACAATGGACAACAATAGACAGTTATAAAAAGGCATACAGATTTTTTTTTACAAATAAGATGGCAAAAAGAGTAACAAAACAGCTAGATTCTAAGGCGAATGTAGAAAACTAAAAACAGGAACATGTCTGCATTGGTCCTTGCCAGGTGTCCAACAGATTTTTAAAGCCACTTATAGAGGTCAAGGTCGAGAGCTTCAGGTCTTTTTGCAAGATATTCCAGGAAACGGGAGTGGAGTAGGAGAAGGCCCTTTTGTCTAGTTCAGTCCGCACTGAGGGAACACTGCAGGTAATAATGTCCTGAGAGCGCACGCTGTAGCTGCACTCACACAGAGACATGTAGGAAGAGATGTATGAAGACAACAAACCAATAAGTGATTTATAGATGAAAATGTACCAGTGAGAGAGTCTGTGTGAAGTTAATGGTGACCAGTTAACCAGTGAATACAGGGTGCAATGATGGGTACAATAATCACAGCCAGTTATGAATCTTAGTGCACCATGATAGACGGCATCCAACATCTGCAGGGTTCTTGTAGGAGCGTTCATGTAAATAATGTGACCCTAATCAATGGAGGGAAGGAAAGTCACAGATACAAGGCGTTTCCTAGCATGCATGTTAGGCTGATTGGTAACTCTAAATTGTCTCTGGGTGTGAGTGAGAGAGTGAATGGTTGTTTGTCTCTATGTGTCCCTGTGATGGACTGGAGACCTGTCCAGGGTGTCCCGCACCATGAACACAGTGAATGTTGGATATGGGCACCAGTGACCCTCATGATCCAGAAGGGAAGAAGTGGGTAAAAATGATATATGGACGTAGGAGGAAGCTATGTTGAACATTATTGTATGTCAGGAAAGTGTTGTTGTTTTAAAAGTTATTTTTCTTCCAAGTTAATTTAGTACATTATGCAATTAGGATCAAACAAAATGTTGGTATTTTTGTATAATTATGCTTATTTTAGGACTATGTGTGCTTGTTTTGTACATTTGCTGTCACAAATGTAGCATAGCACTGAGCTCTAGGGATGAAATGTGGTTCATATGCAGCATCAACTTAGTCACTGCATTTATCTTGTTGTACATGTTGTTGGCTATGATGAAGTAAAGAAGCATCTGTTTGCTTTTTAGTTCATGGAGTGATTTTTATGACACAAAATCCCTGGAATGTTTAGAAACGTTCAAACAAATATAGGCTGGAGTCAGTCGCCTTTCTATATTGTAAAGATGTATTCATAAGTACCACATGAACTGTACTTTGAAATATTTGCGCAAAACAAAAAATGTTCGTCATTTTGAGATAGTGATCCAGAGCAACTGGTTTTGAAACCTAACACAAATCAGCCACCACAGTCATGCAATCACAAGAATTCATACCATTTGTTTATTCAAGAAAAAGAAAGTCGTCTGAAGGCTCACTCGGCACAATGCCTTTTGAGAAGCTGACCTATTTTGAATTTTCCATGCTGTCTGCTGCAATCATCAGACATGTATCTCATACTGTATGCAACGTAAGCTGCCCCAGTATGCAGACATCCCCCCCCAACCGCCTCACTCCCTCTCACCCTCTGCCCACACAAACGCATGCATATATAGATTGAAGACAAATGCGTTTTGACGTGTACTTTTCACCAGCTGTGATGACATTTTTACTTTATTGGTGTTTATGCTAGTTTTCTCACTTCTGTTTTAACTTGTATCCACCACTGAAAGGTTGTGGGTTTACTGCTGACAGCAGCACATGGAAATGTTCCCCGGTGTGTAAGCCTGCACCTGTTTACCCCGATGACAGGCTTTCGTTTCAATATGCAGAAATTCGCAATCAGCTGGTGGAGCAGTTCCGCTGTCTGGAGCAACAGTCCGAGTCCCGGCTGCAGCTGCTGCAGGACCTGCAGGAATTCTTCCGCCGGAAGGCCGAGCTCCAGCTCGAGTATTCCAGAGGCCTGGATAAACTGACCGAGCGCTTCTCCGCCAAGATCCGCACCTCCAGAGAGCACCAACATTTCAAGTGAGTGTCAGATGTGTCTACCTGGTAAACATTATGTGTGTCGGACTGATCGTTGGCACTGCAGACAAAGAGGAGAACTGAGGAAGGATTAAAGACAAAAACACAAAGAGGGAAGAGGATAAAAGCAAAAGGAAATGACCTGAAATGAATCCAGGGCCAAGAAGGCTTGCGGCCTCAGGCTGCTGTGTTTCTCCCAACTAGGTCAGACTCCTTATCTACCCCCCACCCCCTTCCCACCCCCTGACTTTTTCTCTATGGCTGTCATGTCATTTTCATTTTCAAACATCTTCATGCTAAACTGCTACTGAAATACTCACAATTTCATGGTGCGAAAGTCCGTAAGTCAGATCTTCAGCAGAAAATTTGATTTATTTTGCTCCAGTTGTCTTTAAATTGTATTTTTTTATTATTGTTTTTGGTAAAGAGATGATCATATGTCATGTAACAAACATACCCTGCAGCGTGTTGGAGATGATGCAGACATGCCTACAGCACACTCTGTTTTGTCAAATTATTAAAGTCATGAAAAATGCGGTTAATAAGAATCATTGACCATGAATAAAAATAATGAAAAATAAGACATTTATTAATTTAACTCGGTTCATTCGTAAAACCACAGTTGACAACAAAAGTCAGTACAAGGTGTTTTACAGATGAATCATAAGTAACGTACAGTTTAGGTAAGTCTCGTTATAATTTAATGCAATGCAGTTTAACAAGTTAACATCTAATCTGAATAAAAGTCACAAACAAAGTGGGTTACTGCCGTTTTAAAACATTTAAAACCTTAAAGCAGTTCATATGACAACAGTAAACTTTGCTCTTGCTCAGATTAGCAGACGCATCAATTTGGTCAAAATGAAACTCTGTTTTTCCAAACAGAGGTTTGTCAAAAAGCTATCAGTTGCAGGTTGGATATTATTTGTTCATAAACTTTTTTCAGAACCCCACTTTATTATTTCCAAATTCTTTTAGGTTCTGAGATAAATTATTTACTTTGATTTAAGTTTTTGTCCACATTTGTCCAACACTTTGTGGTAAATATTCCATTAAATAAATACATGATCCCATGAAATAAAACATTTAAATGGAAGATTTTTTTAAATGTTTTTAATTTCTATTTTATTTTCTATTTATTTCATTTTATTTATGTAATAATGGAAACCCGTCCTCCAGAGAAAACCACGCCCCCTCATTTGAATAGAAGAACGTGAAATAAAAAGTGCTTAAAATGAAAAAGGGGGTTAAAAAATTAAAAACCCTGAAATATGTAAAATAGCTTTACAAAATAAGTGTCACAAAATGAAACTCCATTATTAAATAAATAAATTAATCTTTAAATCTATAAATAAATAATAAATAAATACATAAATCTTGAAATAAATAAAAAGTAAATCTTGGAAAAAAATACTAAACAACATATTTAAATGTTTTATTTATTTATTTTATTTATTTATATATTTCATGGGAACATTTATTTATTTAATGGAATATTTATTAATATTTTTTTAATTAACACTATTTATTTAATTAATTTTGAATGAAATGGCTCTCCATGGCAGACAAGTTAAAAGCTGATAGCAAGACAAATTAAACAGTCAAACTGTTTATGACTGATGGGTGCTCATTTTAGGACATCAATGAACTTATAAAATACATCAAAATAATTAAAAACTAGCAACAGTTTTTTTTTTTTTTTTTCAAGCAATCAAATTTGTACAAATGCTTTTTTTATATGTGTATTTTTATATATTGGAATAGTATTGTAAGACCTGAAATATTCACATTGAGTACAACAGTTCAGTTCAGTGTAATTGATTCACAGTCAGTTTTACACCCATTTATTTGGACTTATCCATCTCTCTTTCAGTCTCTCCAGCCAATTGGACATAAAGCGTAATCATGGCTGAGGGCTCCTGTCACTAGGACGTTGATTAATGGAGCAGAGAGAGTCAGAGTCTCCTGCAAGAACTTGCATTGGATTACTTCTCCCCACACCCCGCTGTCCCAGATTTCTTCGTCACATTAAACGGTCGTCATTAAAAGTGTCTTGTCAAAAGCTGCATTCAGAATCAAAGAGATTGGAGAGACTTCTTTTTTTAATATCACTGGGTGGTCTTCACTTCTGCAGAGTCATCGCAGGGTCTGCACACTCACTCGTATTTCACATTTTATCAGCAAAACCTTCGCGCCTTCTAGGTTCCTTATCAGATTAATTTTTTTTATTTTGCGTTGTAATACAAATGCTGGCAGGAAATATTTTTAAAACCTCCCACCACAGAAAAATTGACATGCTGCACATTTGGGAACAAAACCAATGTTGGCATGTTTAACACGACTTAAAATCTCCAGTTTTTGTGTTGAATTGACAGTAAACAGCAGTTTGAGTGTTGCAGCTGCGCTGTGAAACAAGCGGTGCACTTTTTGTAAGCTGTCAAGTGTAAAACCTCCTTCTGTCATTTTTCCTGAACAGTTCCACATCACATTGTTGACGCCCTGAATACTAAAGTGTCGTTCTTATTCCAGAGCAGCCGAACATTTTCAGGCTGATGCGATCAAACACCTGCTCTGCTTGAAAGGCAGAAATCACTTTCAATGAGTTGAGGATTGATTTAAATAAAATAAAAAAGCTAAATGAAATGTTAACGCCCTGCTCTCTGAGTTACCTCTAGCAACGCAAAAGTACGAGTGTTAATTTAGTTCCCAACAGCAAATAAAAAGCAAGAATAATTTCCTTCCAACGTCCTCTAATAACACATGGAACAGATTCAGAAACTGTAGAAAGCTTAAACAAATTCAGAGGGAAATGGTAAATTATGGAACAGATTCAAATGACACTTGGAATTGGAACTTATTAAAGAAAACTGGAGTTTCCCCCCCAAAAAAATAATAATAAAAAAAGAGCACGACTGAAATTCATCACATTTCAGTGCTTATGATTTTAGACTTTCCACCATCAAATGAGAACAATATGTGACGAGCCCAATGCAACTTTCTTTTTCTTTTGTTTACAGTTCAGTTGTGGATTAGTGTGAGTGTCACAAAGATGGAAAAATAGACAAAGTTTACCTTAATATATCTCCTTAAGGCTAAAAAGCAGCACGGCCTTTGAGCTCTTTGTAGAAATGAAGAAAATAATTCTCTGTGAATTTTAACCCGGTCAAAAATAACCTCAAAATTTCTGACGCACATCGAAATCTTAACTGCACAAGAGGACAAAGAGTTCAACTACAGCCTAAAAACCTTCGGCCTTGGAATCATTTACTGAACATGAACCGTGCAGATGTAAATTAATCCAGTCGTGTCTTGAACGTAGACCCATTGGAACTGTTTTCCACAAGCTAACACAATTTCCTCATGTCTTCTAAAATGTCCGAGACAAACAGGACGTGGTCAAAAACAAGAGAACCTCTTAGTTTCATCCTCCTTTTTGGTTAATTTTTAAGAATGGAGCGAGTTACTTGACCTTCCTCCTCCATCTTCTTTTAGCGAGACCAGACTCAACTGCTCTCTACCAAGAAAATGTCCATTTGAACCTTTTTTTAAGTTCAGTAACCCTGAAATCACTTCATTAGGAGGGACTCTCAAAACGGTGGAGTCTGTATTTAAAATTTAGAAAAATAAAACCTTAGAGCTTTTTGGGAATCACCTTATTGATCCACTTTTATTCTTGTACTGTTGTATAATTAAACTTGAGAAGTGAATCAGTTTTGTTTTTTGACTGACAGTGGGAGTCGTAATTTTTGTTCATATTTGTTTATATCATATATACCTGTTCCTGTTTTTAGTTTTCTACATCGCCTTATAATCTAGCTGTTTTTGCTACTTTTTTTTTGCCATTTTATTTTAATTTGGAGAAGAAGAAAAAAGAAAAAAAATCTGTATGCCTTTTTTATGATCGTCTATTGTTGTCCACTGTTATCATCATGCTTTGTTAAAATCAGGTCTCTCTTGTTAATGAGTCCTCGAGGCTCAATGGGATTAACGTGTCTAAATAAAGGTTGTTTGGATATCACGCTAAACAAAACCTAATGACAGACAAACTGCTCACTGGACAGCTACTTGGATGTTAGTTATTCCATTTACTTTTTATATTTTGCTTAATATGGAAAAAAAAAGGTTCTGCTGATCAAAATAAACTATTTTTTTTAAATACCTTAAATATCTAAATAGATGCTTTTTATTGCTTTCGGCAAAGCCGAGCGATGAAGCGTCAAAGTTGTTCATTCTAACGTCGTTCTTCTCTCCTCACTCATCGTTACAGGGGAATCCAACAATAGGTTGATTTTTGTGATTTTTAAGTTCTAAATGTTCATGTTTAGGAAAATGTTTAATTCTCTCATGGTAGAATAAAAGACAAGAAGAAGAGAAACAAATGCTTTGGTGTGAGGATAATGGAACTCACATGCTCCCATGAGCAAAGAGGCAGCCAGTGTAGTGTGCATGCATGTGCGTGAGCGTGCATGTGTAGATCTGCCTCGTTTTTTTCTCTACCCCTGTCCACTGACCTTCTGATCTATAATATGTAACGACCCTCAGCGGGGATCAAATGATGGAATGAAATCTGTGTGCAGAAAGAAGCTCTTTGTTTTTCCTCATGTTTCAGCATCGTATCTGCAAGTCTTCAGAAACTAAACACTTTGATCTGAGCTCAGTCAGTCACTGAGCAGGACTTTTTGTAGCTCGAGGCAGTTTTTAGGTGTTGTCAGAAACCACAGTAATTCTTCAGGATTCGACACGTTTAACTGCTAACAAATCTCTCCCCTTACGACTTCAGAAAAGACCAAAATCTCGTTTCCACTGTGAACTGCTGGTATTTGGTGCTGGACCAGACCCGACGGGAAAGCAGAGACCACGCCACTCTCAGCGACATCTACAACAACAACGTCATTGTCCGGTTGGCGCACGTAGGCGAGGATGTCATCAGACTTTTCAAAAAGGTCAGAATGTGAATAAAATGGATGAGAGCACGCTGCTGTGACTGTTAGTGACGAACACATTCACACGAGCCGGCTGCTTAAATCGGCACATTAACAGTAATGCGTAATAAGAATAATCAACTTCATTGCCATTGTCCTTTTTAAAGTATGGAAAGATTATGAGCAAGTTTGGTTTTAATCTGCTGTAGATAGATTAATGAATGACTTCAGTTTGGAAAAATGGAGTTTAATTTTCATTGGCTTTCATCAAAGTTCATGGGTTAATCAGGTAAAAAGTCCAACAAAGTTACCTTAATTTTTGCTGTATAAGTCAGTTTTTTGCATAAATTAGCATGCCTACGACATACAGCGAAGTGACATGTTTGTTTTGTTTCTCATATTGTAACCCAATTTTTGGCTGAGATCTGACGATTTCATTCATTCTGACATGGAAAATATTGAACACTACCATTTTCAGCCACTAGAGGGCGCTCCACCAATGTGGCAAGCCAAGAGTCATTAATATTGCAGTTTCCAGGACATCCTTGTAAAAGAGATTGATGATCTCAATGGATTTATTCCTGGTAAAATAAAGGTATACAAAAAAGGTAAAAGTGAATATTAATGAGGCACTTGGCTTGCCATACAAGCCACCTTTGTCTCGCTCTGGAACTCCTGGAGCAAACGTCAAATCAGCTGCATTTTGCCGCGCTGCCCAGGTGAAATGCAGCTGATTTGACTGTTAAAATGCATTTATTAAAGAAAAGTTCAACTGAGACACACCTTTACTATAATTTCGAGCAAACAAATAATTGTTTTCAGGTAGTTATCTTGTTAAATTTCTAAGAAATACACAGCGAGTCGTCCCTCTGCACATTCCGGCAGCGGCAAATTGGCTTTTGAAATGCAACTGATTTGATTGTCAAAATGCATTAATTAAGGAAAAGTTCAACTGAGACACACCTTTGCTATAATTTTGAGCAAACAAATAACTGTTTTTAAGTGTTAATCTTGTTAAAGTCCTCTGATGCACTCCCACGGCCGCCATTTGACAGCCAATCGATTTTTGGCACAATACCGGCCCACATTTACAGGTTGTCGGCGGTGACGTGTAACAAACACGACGCATCAATGGTGACGCATAATAGATGCAACTTATACGGTGAAGCAATGTATTTGTTTTTTTTTCCCCACTTTCTTTGACATATTTGGACTGATGCGACTTATACGGCGGTGCAACGTTAATGGCGGCAAGTACGTTAAGTCAGGTCCTCTGCACGTTTTTTTTGTTTGTTGTTGAAACGTTTTGTCCTTCATCCAAAGGACTTCATCAGTCCAAGGAGCCACAACAAACTCTGTCCCATAAGTGGCTTAATCACATAGTGGGTCAATCAGTTTTATGGTGATAAGATGGTTTCTAGAGTCTGCCCTCTCCCCTGTCGACTCCTCTGAAGCAGCTATAGCCAAAGTGGTTCAAAACATCAAAAGTGGGTTGGTCCATTATATGAGACTGAGTTTGTTGTGGCTCCTCAAACTGATGAAGTCCTTTGGATGAAGGACGAAACGTTTCAACAAAAAGAAACCATCCAGAAGACTTGACTTAACTTTTTTTAAATCTCACTGGATTGTTTGAGCTAATGGTTAAAATGATTTGCTGACATTTTAAAAAGACTAATAAAAAAAATCATAGCTGTTCATACAAATGTAGTTTTCTAAACTATTAAATTGTGAACAGTTTTGCATTTTACAACTATTTTGGCAGAAATATTGTGATTTTTGTGCTGGATGCATCTCAGCCTTTGCTTGACATGCTAAACTAGCTGCTGCTATGCTTACTAAAAATAATAACAGCAATAAGCACTGAATCCTGTGAAATACTTGTGTATTATAAAACTGTCAGCAGTGTCATGCTTTATAATAAGAGTGTTTTAGACCAGAGTTGTTTTAAGATTTCTAATCCTTCACCGATTAGCTGTTAGCTTGTCAGTCTGGTCAGAGTAAACTCTTATCTCTCCAAACTGAGGTGGTTCAAAGAGCTACCTTTGATGAGATATTAATATTTTCATAACCTTTTCACAGAACTTCAACTTCAAGCAGTTAAAGCTAGAATAAAAAAAAAATGCCCCACCCGTTTGGAATTGGATACAATTATTGAAAGGAAAAGTTGTCTGGTTTGTGATCAGCCAAGGGAAATTACTGATGACCGCCTGCCTAAAAACACCCGGTCCAGCTTGCTGAAATGATGACAGAGTTACTAAAGACAATAACCCTGCTGTGCTGCAGCATCCTGGTTCAGCTGCAGTGCAGTCTTGCCGTTAATGAGCTACACATGTGGCGAAGGCCATGATTCACCTCTGGCACGCGTTAAGACAAATTTTAAGCGAAGTGAATGTGCTGAGCTTTTACTCCTGCCACGTGTGAAAACGCAAGGTTGCTGTTCTGACAAGTGTTCTCTGAGAGGTGACAACAAAACGGGATATATTGGGTGAAGCGCCGCTCAGTATCCACTTAACAGGATTTCCAGAGTCACACTCCACTGGCGCTGGCAGCACTAACACCCCACCACCACCACCACCACCCTCCCCCACCCCATCCCATCTTTGGCTACAAGCCCTATTGTGGGATGTGTCCGATTCATCATGCGCTCTTACTCTCTGTAACTGAGCTGAAGCTGTGACTTTCCGCTGTGGGAGCCGTTCTGCAATGACTGCACTGTTCTATTTTTGTCTGCCTGTTCTCTTTGGGCATTGTATTAGATCCTCTCAGCTGCAGAGTAATGACAGCGTTTCAACACTTGCCGACATCCTTCACATTTAAAATGAAACTGGCGCACGCCTCTCAAAGTTCTCTCGCACGGGGAGTTTTCTCATGCTAAGAAATAAATCAGTTATTTGGCTTGAGATGTTTGAATAGTTGTCTTTTTATCCATCCGATAAAGATGTTTTCTATTATCGTCTGTTTCGTTTGTTTCCCACAGAGTAAAGATATCGGGGTGCAGATGCATGAAGAGTTGGTGAAAGTCACCAATGAACTTTACACAGTGAGTTCTTCAGTCCCAGCATTCTTTCCTTCTGTCTGTGTCATGTTGCTTGTTTTGCCGTGCACTGGCTGGTTGTGGCATGTCAGTCCTACAGCAAGGCCCTTTTTTCCTCAAATTTGCAAACTGTGTAGCAGCTGGCCTGACTCTGCACACAGCAGATACGTCTTATCAACAGTGCAGCCTATAACGATGCCATTCTCTCCTTCTGCTGACGTTGTGAAAAGAAGCAAATTTCCATTCCTCGTTCTGATGTGAGTTTCTGCTTGATTTGAACGAGATGGTTGCTCTTGCTTCTAGCTGTGCTTTAAGCAGACTCTGCGCCCTGTGCTGCAGATGTCCCCACAGTGAACAGTGTTGGTGAATGCACCTTTACTTTTGTGCTAACAGCTCTCACGACATTTTAATGTGTTTTAAATACTTTATCCGGAGGAGTCCTGGTCATGTGTGAGTGTCAGCAGAACACCAAATTTGCAGCAATGCCGTCATTACAAAAATAAATGTATGATAAATAAATAAATAATTAAAGCACCAAGTGCTTTAATTATTCTAAATAAACCAGAATGTAGCTGCTCTTTAACCATTCTGATGATCTTAGGTCAAAATGAGCCAGGAGTCATTTCGACCCAAGAGCAGCTAGAAGGTCAAGGACTTAAAACACTTTAAATGTTAGCCCAGTCTAACCAAACCTCTGCTACCAGTCCAAAAAAGTTCAATCTGGTCCTCTGGACATCCTCTGGATTATTGAGCATGCATCAGGATACTCTGCCACCAGTATTTGTAGTTAGCTGCACTGTAACTAACTTAAACATTAAATAATGTAGTATTTTCCTTGTAATTCTGGATTCATCCTTTAGGCCTTGTATATAATAATTTAACATTTTGACACAAATAATATATATATATATATATATATATATATATATATATATATATATA
>NC_056504.1:29252381-29252778 GCF_014905685.2 Nematolebias whitei
TATATATATATATATATATATATATATATATATATATATATATATTAGTAACCTTTATTTATACAGGTAGTCTCACTAAGTAACAAGGACTCATTTTCAAGAGAAACCTGATTTAGACAAGACAACAATACACAAAAACAAAAAGCAATTAAAACAAAAAAAATAGTGTTCTAAAACCACTATTACTGTTTGCAGCATGGTCCTGCCAGCAGTATTGTCCCATTAGCAGTGTGGTTCTATTAACAATGTGGTTCTGTTAGCAGCATGCTCTTGTTTGCAGTCTGATCCACTTTGCAGTGTGGTCCTGTTATCAGCATGGTACCGTTAGCAGTGTGGTTCTGTTAGCAGCGCAGTCCTGTTAGCATTGTGGTTCTGTTAGCAGCGCAGTCCTGTTAGC
>NC_056504.1:29252788-29266054 GCF_014905685.2 Nematolebias whitei
AGCGCAGTCCTGTTAGCATTGTGGTTCTGTTAGCAGCATGGCATTGTAAGCAGTGTGGTTCTGTTAGCATTGTGGTTCTGTTAGCAATGTGGTTCTGTTAGCAGTGTGGTTCTGTTAGCAATGTGGTTCTGTTAGCACAGGGGTATCAAACTCACTTACAAAAGGGGACCAAAATTAAAACCTTTTTCAAACTAAGGGCCGGTTTCAGAATCTACATTTAATCAAGTTAGATACACAACATCTTTTCTTGGTTACAGGTTTCTCAACAAGCATTTGATTGGTCTCATTTGACGTTCTCTGTTGCACTTTTGACATAATAATCCAAGATTACTGAAAAAAATTAACGTGATAAAAGTATTTTACATTTAAAATAACATCTTAGGGGCCAGAGAAGATGTCAACGAGGGCCACATTTGGCCCCAGGGCCTTGAGTTTGACACATATGTGTTAGCAGCATGCTCTTGTTTGCAGCGTGGTCCACTTTGCAGTGTGGTCCCGTTAGCAGCATGATCTTGCCAGCAGTGTGGCCTTTCTAGCAGACTGGTCCCGTTAGCAGCACTATCCTGCAGGCGACCAGCATGAAGCTCCAGAGGAAATAGTTGGTCTGGCCAGCAGCGACAAACAGCAGGCCGTTGGTGCTGGAGGTTCGAAAGTGAACGCAGAGCATGTTATGGTCCGACGACTCCGTAGCCTTGAGCTATATGAAGCCATCACCATAGAAGGAAGCTCCCAATAATAAATGAGTGTAGTCTTGTCTATACACCAATTCTTGATTATTTAGCATATAGGTTTTACCCATAAAATCAGTAAAACATGTTTGTAGACTATTGGCTATTAATGCAGAAAATATGTTTCTAATATTGATGCTATTTTCAGTTTACTGGTATATGCCTACCCTCAGTACTTTGGTTTGCAGTAATTATACCAGTCTAGAGAGAAATTACCACTGGCAAAATAATATACCATTAGACTACTATTCCTACCAAAAATATAAGTATAATTCCATGTTCTTTCAAAGTTCTGATACTGTTAGAAATTAATGGCAAAACGTTGGGCCTTTTGTCTTTGTTTAGATTTTTTTAGTGGTGCAAACTCTCTGTGCTGTGGTCGGCCATTGCAGTGACTTTTTAAATATTTGCCATTACAGTTCATCAGCAAGTTTATGCTGTTTTAATCAGTCTAACAAGCAGTGAAAAACTAAACAAGCTTAACAATAGCAGAAAAAGCAGTTTGACCAAAATTGTGTCTTTAAATTCCTGATTTAAATAGTTGTTTTATCATCTTAATGGAGTCAACCATTTTTTAACCTTTGACTACTTGCTAATTGGATTATATCAAATTGGATGTAATTTAATAAATTATTTTAAGTGCTCAATCAAATGGAATTTGAAAACCTTTTTTTTGATGAAGCTCATTCATCATGGGCCTGTAATATGACTTCACAATACCATCGCACCAAAGCTAGACATTTATTTAAAAGCTTTTTAAAATCTGATTTGACTGAAACAAGACAAGAAGAATGTAACGTCTGAAATGATCAGGTTGTTTGCAGACAAATATAAGAAATATGTGTTAAACTTTGAATAAGTACACTCCAATTTCACTTGGTCTTGTTAAGAAAAAACAACTGTGAAATTATTCTTATTTATTTACAAAATAACTGCACCTAAAAATGTTACATATATCTGAAGAGGACAAAGTGTCACAGTACAAACCACATGAGAAAGATTCTCACATGTAACTTAATACAGCACAAAGTAACATTACTGCTGTACAGATATTGATTTGTCTTTCTCCTTTTTCTGATTCATGAATTATTAAAAGCCTGTCTGAAGATTTACACACATCATAAGGTGTAGCGAGAGTCTTTTCAACTTTGGTGGAGTAAAGAGCTAAATGTGGAGGTGTAACTTTCTGATTTAATCTATTTTAAGACAAGTAGACTGTTTCCAGACTCCTGGTTTAGGGTAATAATCAGTGTTGGGCGTCTTTTTGTCAAAATCGACTCGTTACTTGTTTCATATGCGGCAGACAGTTGCTCACTGTCACTACGTTACCTCCTTCCTCCCCTGCTGATCGATCTCACCGTCCTTTGCTCGTCCATTTCGGTCCAGGTTGCTAGGAAACCGGAACTTGAGACCCAGTGATGGAGAAGCAGATGCTGTTTAATTGCTCTGTTAGTCACTGTTTGAGCAGTTGCATGTATTTGTATTCATGGCGACGTAAAAAAAATTACAGTAAACTTAAGTAAATTAACTTCATATTATTGCTTTATGTCTGAAGCACGGTTTTATTTTCCTAATTTCTTTGTTCTGCTAAGGTTGTGCTACAAATTTAGATGCATGGAACAAAGGTTTTCAGCTTTATTTGAAAATGTTTATTAATAAAGACACATCAATGAATAGTGTGCATGCTGCAGTACAAGATGAGCAAATATATACAAGAATTGTGGCCACAACATAACTTGACGAACTTCATGGTGTCATTATGATGTGGCTGTAAGAGGAGTAACCTGCTTAAAGAACTTACTTGTTTCAGTTGAATTGTACACATAAGTTTAAGGATTGGCTCTTAGACTGTAGTAAAAAAAATCCACATAATTGACACATTATAGACATTATTGTTAAGATTCATGACCCCATTAAACAGACTGGATGCACCCTAAACAATGCAAATAAATTATAATTTAAATACTTTAAAAGGTCTTCAAACATCAAGCTTGGGTGCAGCTAGGCTTTTGTGGGTACACTTACAACAAAACAACAATCTGCAGTTCTAAAACTGCTCCTGTCTCATTCCAAGTACTGGTATGTCATTGTTCAATGTTCATTTCACCAAAATTAAAAGTAGTTGAAGCATCTGCAAATTAAGCCTTAATATATCAAATGTTTGTTATTTATTTGTCAAAGCGCTGCTTGAACTGCAGTAAAATAGATTATTAAATTCCAAGTGCCAAATGTTTGCACACTGGGTTCCAATAATATATTTGGACTTTCACTCCCCTTCATGCCCACAACAATTTTAGATTATTGTGGCTGAGCTAATAAAGCCCACAGGGGGCAGTGAGCTTTGTGATGACAGAAGAGGAAAAGAAAAGTATGGAAAATATGATTTTTTTCTTTCAGGGCTGATATTCACATATGTATTCCATACATCCATACATACATACATTATCTTTTACCTACCGCTTCCTTTTTTGGGTCACAGGGGTCACTGGTGCCCATATCCAACAGTCACTGTGCGGGAGGCGGGGGGGACACTGGACAGGTCTCCAGTCCATAGAGACAAACGAGACAAGCCATTCTCTCTCTCACTCACACCCAGAGACAATTTAGAGTTACCAATCAGCCTAACATTCATGTGTTTGGTCTGTGGGAGGAAACCGGAGTACCCGGAGAAAACCCACGCATGCACGGAGAGAACATGCAAACCTCCAGTCAGAAAGGCCCCTGAACAGGATTCGATCCGGCGACCTGCTCGCTGAGAGGCAGCAGCTCTACCAACTGAGCCACCGTGCCGCCCGCAGTAATATCCAAATTTAAAATTCTCTTCTCATGCAGCCCTTCTACAATTTATCCAGTTGTATTTTTATAATAATTTGACTCTGTTTCATAAATGGTTATGAAAGTTGACTAATCACCTGCTACTGAAATGCTGAATTTAAAATGCTGGT
The DNA here is from genome assembly GCF_014905685.2 of Nematolebias whitei. Classification (NCBI taxonomy): domain Eukaryota; kingdom Metazoa; phylum Chordata; class Actinopteri; order Cyprinodontiformes; family Rivulidae; genus Nematolebias; species Nematolebias whitei. The sequence continues at coordinate 29,256,462 of NC_056504.1, forward strand.
TTTAAAATGTTGGCTATATTAGATTCTAAGGGGAGCCATGTATTTTAAAGTGTCAAACAAACCTACTGTATATTATTTTTTTAATTATTCATCACATCCTCTTTCAGGAAGGCCATGCTATGTACTTATATTGCTATAATATGTACTTATACCGTGCATTTATGTATGTTTGTATGTATGTACAGGTATATTTACATGTACATATGCATACATATATACATGTATATGTATATATGTATGCTTAGATGTGTGTCTATATCTACTGTACATATTTAAGGTTAATCATGAATGTAATACTCCCCAACAGCTTGTGCATGTGCATATTGACGTTCAAATTTGTGTATTCTGCTTTTTTTATTATTTCATGTGGTGGTTTTTTTTCCTCTATAATTAGAACATGTAACTGGATGCCTCGAATTTCCCCCTGGAATTAAAAAAGTATCTATCTAATCCCATGTTTCTTGTACGTTTTCATAGGTAATGAAGACGTACCATATGTACCACAGCGAGAGTCTCAGTGCCGAGAGCAAGCTGAAGGAGGCAGAGAAACAGGAAGAGAAGCACATTGGGAAGAATAATGACATCGGTGTTGGCCTGCTGCGTTACGGTCACGATGAGCGTCCGCAGCGCCGCAGCTCTGTAAAGAAAATGGAAAAAATGAAGGAAAAGGTCAGTTGACTTTCCTCTGTGTCATGCACTCTGATGGGTTATATAAGATAAAAATCAATGTAATGTGGTAATGCTTCTTTGAGTACTTTAGAATGACATTTAACATTCTTGATGGGACATTTTTCTTCCCAGAGACAAGCCAAGTACTTTGAAAACAAGCTAAAGTGCACAAAAGCCCGGAACGACTATCTTCTCAATCTGGCAGCGACCAACGCTCTAGTGGCCAAATACTACATCCACGATGTCTCAGACATGATCGATGTGAGTTAAATCCAAGGAGATACTAATATTGGCCAAGAGTTGGTAACATTTTGTCACAATGCATCATTATTTTCTGGTTTTAGAAGAAAATCTTCCAACAGTGTGAACATTCAACATGTTCTGTTTGCTCTCAGTGCTGTGATTTAGGATACCACGCAAGCCTGGCACGCACCATGAGGACCTATCTGTCCGCAGAATACAGCCTGGAAACATCTCGCCATGAGGGTCTGGATGTACTGGAGGGAGCCGTAGATGCCATGGACATTAGAGGAGACAAGTTGAAGTTTATGGACATGCACAGCCAGATTTTTTGTCCTCCATCACGCTTTGACTATCAGCAACACATGGGAGATGAGGTGGGCTTTTTAATGGGGATGCAGTTGCTGGGTTCTCTCATTATTCTGTCCGCCCTCGGTGATAAACTGACGATTCCTTTCTTTGCCTCGTCTCAGGTGTGCCAGGTAAGCGCACAGCAGCCAATCCAGACAGAGCTCTTGATGCGTCACCACCAGCTGCAGTCTCGCCTCGCCACACTGAAAATAGAAAACGAAGAGGTAAGAGGTTCTGTGCACAGAAATCCTTAGTGTGGACTGTGTCAGAAGCTGTTTGGTACATAAAACGAGCTCACTTAAGGCTTATTGAGCAGACTTGTATCCTTCATCCAAGAAAGGCTCAGACTAAGTTATTCTCAAAGGGCCACAAGTTGTTAGAAAATATATACTGTAGTTTTGTGAGTTTTAGTTACATCTTAGTCTATGTTGGGCTTTTGATGCCAAAGAAATGAACAAACATGATAAATAAATTCAATTCAAGGTGTGCTACAGTGGCAAACGCATAAATGAACCAAAACACTGTCAGTTTTACAGGTTTAGAGCTAACTTGATGTGGTGGTAGCTGAGAGTCAGTCACAACACATTCTCTGAGTGGGTCTTCTTGCAGTGTTGCACGTGTTTGTGCTTAATGCTGGTTTTCAGGTTTAACCAAACTTTGTCATCTCTCAACATAAAACGATGAGACTGAGGGTAAGAAAAGGAAAACTTGAACCTTGTGAGGCTGTGTGATAGTTTGATTTATTATCCTCAAAGGATTAATGGGTTAGTTTATAATTGTTAAAGTGTCTGACTTATTTTATTCCAAGATGTAAGGGAGCTTATTGTACCCCCATCACGGAGCGAAGAGGGTGAATTGGAAATACCCTCGACCCATCTGTGCATGTTGTGAGCATCATAACTTGAAAAATAAGTGAGGTAGCAATTTCCATTTTGGTTTGTGGCTACATCTAGGCGTAAGTAAGGTTACTATGCAAATTGGGTTATCATGTCAAAATCCAGTCCAAAAAAACCCACTCATCGCCAAATTTGAATATTCACTATTCAAATACCTCAGGGAGGGGAGACATCGGTGTACCTCTTGTTTTAAGTTATTTTATGCTAACCAGCTGCTAGAAATAAATGCACATATAAAGTTCAGACATTGAAAAAGTTACATTTTCTCCCTTTCAAACAAGAATGTTTCACAAAATATCAAGCTACAGTAGTCCCTCGCTACTTCGCGGTTTGGTGATCGTGGATTTGCTATATCGCAGTTTTTCAAAGTAAGATTGGTCATGACACAATTGGCTGATTGATGGATGAGCCATGGGTTGTTTATTTAAAATAAATTATTTTAAATGATTTTGCACCATGTGTGCAGCCCACAAGTTCAGGGGAAGCTCCCTCCTGTATTTCTCCTCTGTGCTGCAGCTCCTTCGTGAAGGGTTAACCCTTTGCTGTCCAAATGCACCAGTCGACTTTTGTCTTCCAACTTAAAATTCAAAGTACATCACATCAGAAAACCATCATAATCACAAAACACAAGTGTTAATTTATTTTAAATTATTTTAGAACTTCGATGTTCGGTTGTTGAAGTGTAATTGATCAAGAAGTTCTGCTCCGTGCTGCAGAGCTGAAGCTGTGTGACATCCTTTGACGTCCTGCTGCATTTCTCTTCTCTACAATTTAAATTGAAATACTGTAACATTTTAAATAAACAACCCATGCTGCATGGAGTGTTCATTTAAAATGTTACAGTATTTAAATTTAAATAGTTTATTTAAGGAGGGAGAACGGGAGTAACAGGTGATGAGTGTGATTGCAGCGTGGCGCACATCATGACAAAGTTTACTGAACTTGAACTTGGATTACTGTATGCCCACTTCACAGTTCAATTATCGCGGGTGTGCGTGGTCCCTAACACCCGTGATAAACCAGGGACTACTGTACTCTTTTAGGAAAAACCATGCACTATTGAATTTCGTATGGAAAAAAGCATATTTTTACTAAAATTGTTATAATAACATTTATCTCTTATAATGGCAGAGTATTTTTTTTCCTGCTTTTGTAATTAACATGGTCAATGCGACTCACACAGACCCATTTAAAGGCCACAGTGCTGTGAATATGTGACATGAATATGGAAATGCACACTCTCTTCCTTTCTACCTCACATGCAGCAGAAGACGTGCAGTAATTCAGTTAAACTGTTGTGCAAAGCTTCTGCAGCCTTGTTGGCACCACAACCTATTTCCAATACTTCAGATACATTTTGTAGATATATTTGATTGTTTTAACAGAACTAATTTCTTGTTTTAGGCGTTAGACATAATTATCTAAGGTGTAGGGGTTTTCTTATGTTAAAATATGTTGTTGTCAGGTAAAGAAGACGCTTGACGCCACCATGCAGACCCTTCAGGACATGCTCACCGTGGAGGATTTTGATGTTTCCGAGGCCTTCCAGCACAGCCAGTCAACGGAGTCGGTCAAATCAGCTTCATCTGACTCCTACATGAGCAAGGCTAACATCGCTAAAAGGCGAGCAAATCAGCAAGAAACTGAGGGCTTCTACTTTACTGTAAGTTTTCACGCCAAGGAAAATACTAATTTGCATTAAAAAAAATACTACAAATATCCATGGATTGTTTCTTTATCTGTAGAAATACAAGGAGTATTTGAACGGCAGCAATCTGATTGTGAAACTGCAGGCTAAACATGACCTCCTGAAACAGACATTAGGAGAAGGTAAGGCTTGTTAAACTTGTGTTGTAGGTTTATGGGAAGGAAAGGATGTCGGTAATCACTAACATGACCATAACCTTTAGTATCTGTTAAAAAAAAGAGGATTAATTGAGCTTGAGGGCTCATTTACTCAACATGTGACTCGAACATTTAATGACTTCTATGAAAGTAATCATTGGATGCACATCTAGAGCTGAAGGACTTTTGAAGCCCATAGATATAATCACTAGATACAGCATTGACCGCTATCGCCTATTGGCGCTGACTAGCTGTAGGGCCGCCATCTTGGAACGGTTGACCGCTCCACTCAGTGTAACCTGTTTGTCAGGAGCAATGAAGTATCTGCGCGTTTAATCAGTCATAGCTGAATACTAAACTCATTCTCATGATTTTTTCCTCTGTAAATCTTAGGAGTACAGCCATTAAAGCTGAACACATGGTTTAGTGTATTTAAATATTCTTGGCGAGGTTAACATTAACAGTAATAAAATATTCTTATGACAAGTTTTGCAAAACTCACAGCCACTGATACATTTTTTTATTAATACCTATATATATATATATATATATATATATATATTTCATTCATTCAACCTTTATTGATACAGGTTAGTCCCATTGAGCCACAAGGACTCATTTAACAGAGACCTGGATTTTAACAAAGAGTGATGACAACAGTGGATAAGAAACTGTTTTTCAATTGTCAAACAAATAAACAACAAAAAAATGTATGAATCATTTGTGAATGTCTATTGTTGTTGTTGTTATCACTGTCTTATTATCTTGTGCTGCTCTGGTCCAGTCTCTTCATGGATGATGTGTGTGAGGGTGGACATGTTTGGAGGTTGCTGTGTTGAAACTCCATGAATCTATATATTCTCCCCAGTTTTATTATTTTATATCCTAGAACTTAAACAAAACTCCAGTTTTGATGCATATCTGTTGATAATAATGAACCAAAGCTACTGAAATAGTGAGTATGCTCGTTAGAAAAATATTCCTGTCATCAGATCTCAGTTAGCTTCATTGCAGCTGAACACCATGTTACACTGAACATCACATCAGCTGGTGGACATAAATACAGTACAGTAATATTATATTCACAAAATACTAACAATAATATGTTCATTTTACTTGTGAAAAGTTATCCCCCGAGACCTGACGTCAACAATCCGTTGATTAGAACAGAAATAAGCTGCGAAGTGCTGAGACATCTTCTGCTTTAACCAAATAAGGACGACCGTTCCAAGATGGCGGCCGAAATTCCTGCGCCGCAACAGCCAATGAGGGATCTAGTGATTATATCTATGTTGAAGCCAACTCAGTTCAACATGGCTGACACAGTTAATCAGCTTTGGCATGTACAAATATGGTCATAATTAAGCCAGTTTTACAAATGCTGAGCTAAAATTTAGTGCGGTATTAACTGGGAGTCCTCCCCATCACATATTTTGAGTGCAAATAATTTCCACAAGATTCTTGTTACAGACTTTGGAAATAAAAGTTGGAGTAGACCCTGTATGTCTGTTAGGAAAATATCTCATGAACCACAGGACAGATTACAATGAAACGTTAAGAAAGTCATTGGATGAACATCCATAACTATCATTTGAAATTAACCTGATTCAAGATGGCCACCACAGCTTAACATTACAAAAACACAAAAATGGCTATATTTATCTCAGTTTTACAGATATTGAGATACAATTTAGCATGGTTGTAGTCGAGAGTGCTTCCTAACACATACTGTCAGCACGGATTGATCACACAAGATATTTGTTGAGTCGTTGACCTGCACGGAGACAACATTGTCCAGTTCAGTTCAGCCTTAGCTTTAACAAAAGTCGTCGTCCTCCTGTCAGCTTGAGCATTATTTGACCTACAATTCAACTAAATGATAAAAACTCTAAGTCAAGATGGCTTTACATTGATTATCTTTCCATAGTCTTAATAACCCAAAAGAAATAACTTCAGTCTGAAGATTAAAATATATATTTAACATGGTTTTAGTTAATAAACATGAAAATATATACGTATATTTCAAAGTTTGTCATTTATTTGACATGCAAATAAATGACTGGAAGCTGCTTTACTCATTCAAACAAGTTAATTTGTTACAGAAAAACAATTTGTTTGAGATGCTGCAGGTTTGACAAAATTATCTCGCTGTGTAAGTCGACTCTCTCTTCTGTTGCCCCTGGTTACATTTTCCACTTAGCGGCGAGAGAGTCGACAGGCCGTCCCCTTCTGGGGCTCTTGTGCCGTTTCCAGGGCGACCGCTGAATGACCGCTGTCTGGCAGGGAGTCAGACGCAGCCATAGCGCTCACCCCATTCACTTTGGCTGAATAGATGCCCCTTTTTTCTTACAACGCTCCTTTCCGTCTCCATCTGCCAGTCTTGTATAATCAGCCAGCAGTTAACCGTACCGCTAACGGCTGTGATTGTAAACTACACATATTCTAATTAAGACTTCTTTTTTTTTTTTTTTTTTCTGCTTTTAGGGGAGAGGGCTGAATATGGAACAACAAGGTAAGATGTCCAGTGACTACAGAGTGAATAAAGTAGGTGATGATGCGTAAAATCCTTCCTGTGTCTGTGGGTGCTGCTGAAATGAGAGCACAGTCTGGGAATAGGTTTCTCAACGTTTATGCTTTGGAAAACAACTGATTTTCTCCAAAGTGGAGAAAGTTTTGCCAAAAAACAGTTTATTTATTTATTTTCTTTCAAATCTGCAGACAAGTTGCTCACATCAGAAATGCAACCAATAAGTTAAGTAACATACTTTAAGTTTCCAACTAAATTGTGTGAGAGACAAAAATCTACGAAATTACTGTCAGACCCAAAACTAATTGAATGCTACAGTAAGTTGTTGCTTTTTTATTTTTATTATTAAACGGTCAAATCTTTTTTAATGTATTGGGACGTCATTAGTTGTGGTCTTCGTCACCAGTTTATGAGGTCAGTTCAAAGGAATGGCTAAATGTTTTGCTCAAAGGTGTTCAAACTGTGTGCTACATTTTCAAGCCACAGCCGACATCCTGTTTGTCGGCTACAGAGGAAAGAGGACGGTGCAGTGAACTTAAAGAGGCTACTTAAACCACACTTTGTCTCATTTAACTCTTTGATTCTTGTAGACGACGCATCCTGTCTCAAAGTACTGCTCTACATAAAAGTTTGCATGCACATATCTACACAAGTATCAAGGCAGTAGTACCTTTTAACACATTTGTATGAGTTGTTTTTGTCTTTGTTGCTGTTTCGATTTAATTATAAGTCCAGGGGTTTTCTTTGACTGGTGATGTTCAAGTTCAAGAATCTTTATTATCCCCAAGAGGCAATTAGTTTTACAGTCAGTAGGCACATAAAACATTGATACTATACAAGACATTGAGACATTAAAATAATAGTACAGGAATCATTGTTCATTGAGAAGCCTGATCGCTACAGGGATGAATTAGTTTTTCAGTCTGTTTGTTCAATATCTGGGCGGCAGATACCTGCGTCCACATGGAAGCAATCTGAACTCACCATGGAGTGGGTGATCAGGATCTGCCAGAATCAGCCTGACCTTGTTCACTGACCTCATCTTGTGTAGGTCGGGGAGGTTCTGTAGGGCTATGCCAGCAGTTTTGCTGCACATCCTAACAATCCCCGAGAGTTTGTTTTTACATGTAAAAGTCCGACTTCACTACTGCTGCGTGTCACCATTAACATTTACCATTTCTTAATGAACACCGGGTAAAAGTTGGAGATGTAAGTCTTGCTTACTTGCTTACCTGCTTTATTCAATAATCATTACTTACACAAATAAAGAGCTTTTGTCAAGTGAAGACCTTTTTTTTTTAACCTCTCACACCAACTATTAATTTTAGGTAGATGCATATTGTTGAATCCTTATTGTTGACTTTATGGTCTGCAGTAAATTGAAACTTTTGTACCATATTTTTTTCTATTATTATTAAAGGTTGAGAAATCATTTTGCTCCCAATGAATACTTGCTCATGTTGTTGTGTTCTCCAAGGTAAAGATCTGACAACTAAAGCATTAAATAAATTTTAAAAAGTCAGTATTTTCATGTGCATTCATGCGTGTTGTGATATTGTTTATTCATGTTTACCATGTACCAACCCTATAACCCCCACCATCTCCCCAGGCCCCCCACTCTTCCCCCTAAACCCCAGAGAATGAGGAAGTGTAGACCTCGCTCCACTTTTAACCATAAGCTGTTTAACGGCAATATGGAGGCCTTCATTCAGGTACTGGCCCATCTGTGCCCTTTGTTTCTCCATGAGCTCAGCTGTCTTGCTAGCAGTCCTTGGGGTGTCCTTTCGCCTGTGACCGCTCTTTAATCCAAATGTTATTTCACTCGTGCACTTTCCTCTTGCTCAATGCCCTTTCCTCACAGTTTTTAAGTTTCTGAAATGCTGGTCAAACGTGACTCAATAATGGGTTCTTTTTGTTATGGGCAAAGTCTGAGGTTTTAGCTCAGAGAAAACCCGGCTTCTTACCAGATGCTGAATAATGTTTGTCAGTTATAAAAACTCATGGTCACGTCCAGTCAGCAGTGAGCAAGTAAAGCACATCCCAGTTGTAGAATATAGTTGAAATAACTGGTCAATGAGTTACTTTCTAGATAGAAAATAAGAAAAAAAATTTTTTTTGACTATTTGCTTTTCCAACAAAAGTTTAATTCATTCATTGATTCAACCTTTATTTAAACTGGTTAATGTTAAAGGGGTTAATTTGGCAGTAAATTGGCTGTTTTTTTTCCTCCTGATTTTACTAACTGAATATTTTTTGTTTCTAAAGCTCAATTAAGAATTTGGTTAACTATCACAATATTTTATTAAAAGTAAAAATAAAATAAAATAAAAAGAAAACACCGAAAACAATCGATCAGTTTCATTTAAAAATATATATATAAAAAAAAAAAAAGAGGAATGGCCCAAAACTTTTGCTGTGTGCTGCAAAAAAGTTCAAACTCAGCACTTTAGATGTGTTTAATAAATCCTGCCTTCCCCATGCTTTTAGGCAGCAGCTTCTACCCCACCCCCCTACCCTCTCTGTCCTCCTTCAGGCCATGTCCTCATGTCTCGTGTCCCACAATCCGCCGATGCTTTGGCTTCTCTCTCAGGCCAGGCCTCTGTAAGATCTGTCTCTGTCTCTAACCTTTTGTGGTTGTTGTTGCTTCTCTTCCTCTGTCCATGTGCCTTTCTGCTCTCTGGCCAGAGGACGACGGAATGTCCGGGCCCGGACTCAGGTACTCAGTCTCATAACAGCAAGGCGGGACCTTCACACACTCACATTTTCCTGTATTATAAAATCTATTATAATTAAACAGTACAAACACTAGCTTCATGTATGCAAGTTTTCAGTACCACTTTACAATAAGGCTCCCCTTATAGATGACTAATAGATAAGTTTATGGATATGTTATTAATTCCTCTATAAACACTTTATAAACCATTAATAACTGCTTATTGTGCATTGGTTAAGGGTGACGGAGACAAAACTGACCAGTCTGTTGCCAAATAGAGAGCCAAATCTGTTCACCTATATATATAGGTGAAAGGTCACCTCTATATATATATATATATATATATATATAT
>NC_056504.1:29266154-29279313 GCF_014905685.2 Nematolebias whitei
ATATTTCATCTAGAGTTGTTATATTAAACATTTCAGATTAAGTTACTACCTTGTAAGAACATTAAGCATTATAAACCTATTTCTTTAGCATATAATATTGTACTTTATCACTGCATTATAAGTATGTACAACTAATATTACCAGTATATCATAAAAAATAGGTTTACACATGCTTATTGTTCTTACAAGGTAGTAACTTCATCTGAAATGTTTAATATAATGGCTCTAGATGAAATCTATAGGTGAACAGATTTGCTGGTGAAGATTCTCAGTCATCCAGGTCATGATAAATTCAAAAAATGTTCAATACAAAAACAGCTGGACTTTATTTGTAACAGAAGACGTTTCGCTCCTCATCCGAGGAGCTTTCTCAATTCAATGAGCAGTAAGTAAGAGATTCAGGTTATAAGGCTGAGTGAGATAAGACACACACACATATGTAGATTTGACAAGTCACACCTCAACACCTTAACAGTAGGGATTTCTTAAGGTCTTTGATACTCTTAATTCACAGATGAGACCCCTCAGATCCCATCAAGTGTGAAAACCAGCTGGGAATCTGTCTTAAAGTTGCATTATAGGTTTTTGAAAGTGGAAATCTGAGACCTCCTCTGTTAAGAGATGGCTTTTCTCTTTTTACATAAATTGCTTCCTTCACCCCCCTCTCAAACCATCTGTGTTCTCGGTCCAAAATGTGCACATTTTGGTCCTCAAAAGAGTGTCCCTTATCTGTGAGGTGGAGGTGAACAGCTGAATCTTGTCCTGTGGAGCTGTCTCTCCTTTGTTGAGCCATGTGTCTGTGAAGAGGCTGTTTAGTTTCTTCAATGTAGAGGTCTGGACAGTCCTCGCTGCACTGGACTGCATACACTACACCACTCTGTTTGTGTATGGGTGTTTTGTCCTTAGGGTGGACCAGCCTCTGTCTGAGAGTCCTGCTGGGTTTGAAATGTACTGGGATGTTGTGTTTGTTGAAAATTCTTCTGAATTTCTCTGATACTCCAGCAACACAAGGGCTGACGATGTTTTTCCGTCTGTCGTTCTCCTTTTTCTGTTTATTAGTGTGTTTTGTAGATTTCCTCACTGACTTGACAAAAGCCCAGTTAGGATATCCACATGTTTGGAGAGCTTCTTGAATGTGTTTGTGTTTATTTTCCTTCCCTTCTGTATTCGTGGGGACGCGCTCGGCCCGATGCTGTAAAGTTCTGATGACAAGAGAGTTTGTGTTCCAGTGGATGGTGAGAGTCAAACAGAAGATACTGGTCTATGTGGGTTGGTTTTCTGTAAACTTCAATTTTGAGGCTGTCCTCTCTTTCCATCTGGATCAAACAGTCCAAAAAAGGCAGCTTGTAGTTGTTTGCATCCTCTCTGATGAACTTGATGTTATTATTGACCGAGTTAATGTGTCTGGTGAACGCTTCTATTTCCTTAGCTTGGATTTTGACCCAGGTATCATCCACATATCGGAACCAATGGCTTGGCGTTGTTCCCTCATAGGAGTTTAGGGCTCTCTGTTCCACTTCCTCCATGTAGAGATTGGCAACAATGGGTGACACTGGAGATCCCATGGCACAGCCACGCTTCTGTCTGTAAAAACTGTCATTGAACTTAAAAAGGTGGTGGAGAGGCAGAGATCCAACAGGGTGCAGATCTGGTCTGGGGTGAAGTTGGTCCTGTTGATTAAGTCCTTGTCTTGTAGAAGTTGTTTTCTGACGGTTTCTACTGCTTCAGACATGGGTATGCAAGTGAAAAGAGAAGTCATATCATATGATACAAGGGTTTCTCCTGGGATTAGTTTCAAATGTTGAACTTTGTTAGCAAAATGAATGGAGTTCTTTATGTGATGAGGTGTGTTTCCAACAAGAGGAGCTAAAATACCAGCCAGATGTTTAGCAATATTGTATGTCACTGAGTTCATGCTGCTGACGGGTCTGAGTGGTGTTCCTTCTTTGTGTATTTTTGGAAGTCCATAAAGACAGAGAGTGGCTTCCCCTGGGTGCAATCTATAATACAATGATTGATTGTTTTCTCCTTTTCAAGTTTTTGCAGGTAAACTTTGACTTTCTTTTTATAGGTGCTGGTTGGGTCCCTCTTCAGAGTCTCGTAGTTGTTGCTGTCGCTCAGTAGTGTAGTTTTCCTGGTAATCAGAAGTGTTGAGGACTACTGTGCATCTTCCTTTATCAGCTGGTAAAATGGTGATGTTTTGGTCCTGGCTGAATGATGTTACAGCTTTCCTTTCCTGTGGTGTGAGGTTTGAAGGAGGCGGTTTGGCACTGGAGAGGGTTGCTGATATTTTCATTCTGAGTTGTTCTGCCTCTGCTTCCGTCAAGTTGTTTCTAATCGCGGATTCAGTGGCCGTGATTAGTTCCACAACAGGTATTTCTTGAGGGGAGATGGCAAAGTTTAGTCCTTTTGCCAGCACATCTTTCTCAGGTTGTGTCAATGTCCTGTTAGACAAATTTCTAACCCACTGGTCCTGAAAATTTGTGTTGGCGACAACCTCCTGATCTTGACTGATGGTTTGTGATGAGAAAACAGCTCTCTGTTGTAATTTTAGAAACTTACTTTTTTTACTTTCCTTGCTCTTTTGATGCTGTGAAAGCTGGGCCTTTTCAAACTAAACAAGAAACTTCTTCCAACAGAGGAAGTGGTAGCAGAGGAGACAGCTTCTGGAGGGTTTGATCCATTTTGAGTGAGAGCGCTTCAATGGTGAAGTGGATCTGTCTTATTCTCTCACTGAGCAGCTTGTTTTGAGCTTTCAGGAGTATTCCTTCTGCTCTGTGTCCTTTGATCGTGGAGTTGAGTTTTAAACTGCTGGGGGTTAGTTTTTCTTGTCTGAATGTCAGACTGAAACAAAGATATAGTTCCTGTAGTCTGCAAACTTCCTTGACATCTTCTCAAACTCCCGCACTGCTTCTAGGGTATCCTTCCCAAAATGCTTAGTAAAAATGCTTAGCTGTCCAGACCTCTACCTTGGGGAAACTAAACAGCCTCTTCACAGACACATGGCTCGACACAGGAGAGCCAGCTCCACAGGACAAGATTCAGCTGTTCACCTCCACCTCACAGATAAGGGACACTCTTTTGAGGACCAAAATGTGCACATTTTGGACCAAGAACACAGATGGTTTGAGAGGGGGGTGAAGGAAGCAAGTTATGTAAAAAGGGAAAAGCCATCTCTTAACAGAGGAGATCTCAGATTTCCACTTTCAAAAACCTATAATGCAACTTTAGCAGTTTTCACACTTGATGGGAACAGAGGGGTCTCATCTGTGAATTAGAGTAACAAAGACCTTAAGAAATCCCTACTGTTAAGGTGTTTAGGTGTGACTTGTCAAATCTACATATGTGTGTGTGTCTTTTCTCACTCAGCCTTATAACCTGAATCTCTCACTCACTGCTCATTGAATTGAGAAAGCTCCTCGGATGAGGAGCGAAACGTCTTCTGTTACAAATAAAGTCCAGTTGTTTTTGTATTGAACGCTTTTTAGAATTTTGTATTGAACATTTTGTGAACAGATTTGGCTCATTATTTAACAAGAAACTGGTCAGTTTTGTCTCTTCACCCTTAATGTATAATAAACAATTATTAATGATTTATAAAGTGCTTATAGAGGAATTAATAAGGTATCTACCAAATAACATATTTATTAGCATCTATAAGGGGAGCTCCAACAATTTTCAGTCAGGTTGTCTGGACAGTTTCTTTTTTTGCTGAAACTTTTCACCTTCCATCCAGAAGGCTTCATCATTTTTTTTATTTATTTTTTTTGGTTTTGAACCAGTTTGACATGACTGTCGACGATGAAGAGGGCCGGCAACTGAGGAGGGGGCATGCCAAAGACACCATCTTAGCACCAACATAATTCAATTCAAAATTCAATTCAATTCAATTCAAAAATACTTTATTAATCCCAGAGGGAAATTATTTGTTGTTGTAACTCGTTATCCTCATTTCATTAAGAGATGTCATAGATGCTGATGACTGTAGGCAGGAAGGATCTCTTGTAAAGGTCCATCCCACAGTGGATCCTAAGAAACTGGCTGCAGATGTCGTTCGATCCGTCCATCCAAACTTGGCTGGCCTCTCGGTTCCCTCGGGCTGTAGGACCGCCCAAATGCTGGGCAGAACTCCTCCCAGAGCAATGGCCACTCCTCCCAGCAGTCTGCCAAGCTCCTCGTCGCTGCGGATAGCCAACTGTAGGTGCAGAGGGACGATCCTGTCCTTCTGCTGTCATGAGCCGTGTTTCCTGCTAGTTCCAGGATCTCAGTGGCCAGGCACTCGAGCACAGCTGGCAGGTAGATGAGAATGTGTTCACAGAACATCCTTTTCAACTCACTTGTAATTTGGGGCTGTAGTTGAGATATTATTTGAGCTTTTGAGTTGTTAATCAGCTGCTGTTGGTTGTAGAAAACTGCCTTGTTGCCATGGTTACGCATCATAACAAATGTCCAAAACTAAAAAAGTTTCAGTAAAAATCCTTCCAGCTGCACATCATTTGATACCAGAGGAAACAATCATCCAAAAAAAATTGTGATTTACCTCCAGAAAAAGAGGAATTAAGTTTCCAAAAGCAAAATCTCAAAATGAAAGTAACAGAGCTGCTCCAACATGCAGCCACCTTGAGCGGCGCAATTCTAGAATTGGTTTGTTGTTTTAACTGGTTTGTTCCACTTTGGAGTAAGCTGTTTGGGGGAATAATCAGTTTTGTTGTGGGTTTCCTTGACTGATGAAGCCTTCTGGATGGAAGTTGAAACGTTTCAGCAAAAAAGAAACTGTCCAGATAACCTGATGGAAAAATGTTGTATTGTATACCTGGATTATTGAGCATGGACTTTTTTTGGCTATAAGGGGAGCCTTATTGTAAAGTGGTACCAAGTTTTCTTCTATACACTTAAAATAGTGTTCATTACTTGTTTCTTAAATACTATAAAATATTTCAAATGAATTAGTTTTGATGAGTTCTTGTTATCACTATGTTAGCATTGTTTGTTGTTTTCTATTATTAATTAGTTGTTTGGATGCTTCTAATCATGGTGATTTGATTGTGTGCAGGAGTCGGGGCAGTCTATACCCGTGGTGGTTGAGAGCTGTATTCGATATATCAATTTATATGGTAGGTTCTTTTCCTGCTTTTTATTTTATTTTTTCGGGAAAATAAGAAAAACTCTAAGCTTTGCTAGCAAATCTTTGTGAATTAAAAACATAAACTAAGCATAATGGGTTTTTTTTATATTATGTGGACAATCATTGGGGAACAAATAATTTCCTTCTATAAGAAATGTTTTTGTCTCTTTGTGTTTATTTTGTTTGCATGTCTTTATATTTAAGGTTTGGCATAAATTGTTCATTTGTGTAAATGGGGTGCAGATGGCATGTTATTTGCTAGAATCTGCACATTAAACACATTTACTGCATCCAAATTTTAATTTGTACAATTCCTGGATGTTTTTTTTTTTTTTTTTTTAATATGTAATTTTATTTCATGCTATACTTGTTTCAGCTTAAATTCTTACATTTTGACTTAAACAGTTTTGGCTGCAGTCTCTTTGTTTTTGTGTAAATTATTCTTTATTTTAAAGTTGGACACATAAAAGTTTAAAGAGACAATTAATTATATAACACAAGAAACATTCCAAATAAGCCATCAAAACAAATTCATAATTTATCTGCAAATCAGTTTAGGCTCAAAAACAATGACATGTTCTTAAAGGTTCATGCAAGAGATTTTCATTAGTTTAATGTTTTCCTCCTCCTGAGGTGTCTCTGTCTTTGAGGAGCCTCCCATTAGGTCCAGTCTGCTCTGATTAGTAGTTAAAGAGCAACATGGACGTGTTTGGCAGCCGCTCATTGTTTATATCAATCAAGCCAAATTAGACTCCAGGCTTGCTTTGTTCGAAGTGTTTCATTATCGTGTCATTAGTCCTGAACTATAGACATGGAATCCCGTATAGATCGGTAGAAATGTTTTCTGCAGTAGAAAACTCCCACTTTTGTGTCAACACAGACGTTTCTACATAAAAAAAGTATAACACACTTTTAGTATAACTTACAAATTAAACTAGCAGAAAATGCACAGCACATTTAGTTTTTGTTCTTTTAAAGGAGCTGCTTGAAACAGTTTATGAACAAAAAAAAACATATGCTTCCTGTGCAAACTGTTCAGCTCTGCTAAATACAGAAAGGAAAAAAAAAAAAAAATACCGTACCAGTATATGTACTTAAGTTGGTCAAGTGCTTAAAACCATTGCTTTAAGTCGTTTGCTTTTACTCACATGTTTGACTTTAGATTAAATCAATATAAATCTCATTTTGCCAAATCTAAAAGTGCACAGATGAGCAGCTGGGGGTATTTTTATCCAACTGAGCATCTTTGTTCATGCCACCTTAACAGGTTTTTCTGTGTCCGCAGGTCTGCAGCAGCAAGGTATATTTCGGGTTCCAGGATCTCAGGTCGAAGTGAACGATATTAAAAACGCATTTGAACGAGGTTAGTCCCTGGTTGACTCGCCGTCTTCTTTTGATTGGTTTTAAATTGCGTTTTGCCCACCTGAAAAGCCACAGTGCGTCTCCCACAACTCCAGAGTGCAAATAAAAAGCCTCCGTGTCGCATGCAGCCCCCTGTAATGGACGTGCAGACCACTTAATGCATAAAACATCAGATCAGCATCCGGGAGTAATAACAAATGAGGAAGCATTACTGCGTTATTGTGCTCAAATTTGAAAGACACGAAGAGTTGCGTCAAAGCCATGTCAAACAAATGTGGATGCTATGAATGAGTAATGAGAGAATTAAGAGTCGGGTCCATCTGCAGGAGAAGATCCGCTGGTCGACGATCAGTCGGATCATGACATCAACTCTGTTGCTGGCGTTCTCAAGCTCTACTTCCGCGGGCTGGAAAACCCGCTGTTCCCCAAAGAGCGTTTCCTCGACTTTATATCCACCACTAGTGAGTCGCATTACAGGAACACATCTGAAATAAGCTAAAATATTTATGACAATCGTTTCACGTGCTCCTCATGTATTTATTTATTTTTTTGTCCTTTGAGAATTTGACTCTGGTGCGGAGAGAGCTCATCATCTTCAGCAGATCATCGTGACTCTTCAGAGGACCGTGATCGTCGTCATGAGATACCTGTTTGCATTCCTAAACCAGTAAGTGTCGTCGCAGCAACATTAAAAGGCACGTTGTTACTGTGATGCTCAGTGTGCACGTCTCTCCAAGCCTTTCTCAGTACAGCGATGAGAACATGATGGACCCTTACAACTTGGCTATCTGCTTTGGCCCCACGCTGATGCCCATACCAGACGACCAGGATCCAGTGTCCTGCCAGGCACACGTTAACGAGGTCATTAAGACAGTCATCATGCACAATGAGGCCATCTTTCCGAGCCAGCGAGAGTTGGAAGGACCTGTTTATGAGAAGTGCATGGCAGGAGGTGAAGAGTACTGGTAGGTGCAAGGAATGATATAAAAAACAACTTTTTTCTATATTCTCCAAGTAATGACTAGCAAGGATTCAAGGTTCTTTATTGTCATTCGCACCACATGTGGTACATGAGGTGGAACAAAATTGTGTACACAGGGTCCCAGTTACATCCAACAGAAGTATAAAATGGAAAAGAAAAACTGTAATAAGAGTTAAGATATGAACTAAGAAAAATATTAACTAAAAATATAGTAAGCTCTAGTAACATATAAAAATACGTCGAACAGCAGCACGAACATGAGTCTGTGTGATCAGATGAGCACGCATGAACACAGCAACATGAAACCGATCAGCAGCAACATGATGTGATTTTTTTCCAGTGATTATTCTGGTTAGATATTCATGAGTCTAACAGCCTCAGGGTAGAAGCTGTTCCTCAGTCTAGTGGTTCTACACTTAATGCTCCTTAACCTCCTTCCTGAGTGAAGCTGGGCAAAAAGTGTGTGCTGGGTGAGTGGAGTCCTTCATGATGCAGGTGGCCCTCTTCCTGCATCTGGAGGAGTAGATGTCTGGAACTTTCATGACATGCAGAATGTGTAACAATGTACTTTTTTTGTTCACTGATTTGAACAGAAATTTTACTACCAAATGAATTGTGTTTGGGTTTAGGAAGTGCAGTTAAAATCACAAAACAGTTGACTAAACAGAAGAACCTACATGCAGAATCTCATTGGGATGAAGTGATGAGTCAAAATTGTAAGAATAGGCAAGTTTTCCATTGTAGACTCCTGTCGTTCTGAATGATTGCAATCAGCGAGCTGTTTTTGAAAATCGCAGCCAATTGTTGTAAACACAGCTTGTAACAGCATTCTAGGGTGTAAACCGATTTATTTTCTGTCCGCATTGGACTCGCCTCAGCTCACCCTGTACCCATCTTGGCATGATTGAAACTAGCTAAACTTTTGAACTTAAGATGTGACTGAACCACTTTTTAAAAAATTATTGTCTGTGTGGTTTTTAGACTTTTATACCAGAGATGTCGCCTCACATGTTTTTAGCATATGAAAGCATTTGTGCATTTATGACACACACAAAAAAATACAGCTTTAGGGCTCTAAAACTACTCACACAAACTTTTAAAACATGTTCAAAGACTGCTACTTATACAAGATAATTGAGAACCAGAGCAAACATTTTGAGAGAATGCATTTTAGAGACTCTCCTAATGCAGTTCATCAACAGTAGTAGGAGCCCCATGAGGTAACATGAAGAGTTCAAAATGGCTTTTTTTGTTTTACACAGAAAATATTTTGCCTGTGTTGCTTTCTGTTGTGTGCCTTATGTATAAGACACCACTGAGCAGGTTATTGTGTATTATATTTGTTAATTATGCCAAAAACATGATTATGACAAATACATATTCTAAATCAGGGGTTCTCAAACTTTTTGGGTTCAGGGACCCCTTACAGGGGAGAAAAAGTTTTAGGGACCCCCTCATAACCCTTATGTTTATTAAATAATTTTCTTCAATTTGTCTTTAATGCAATGGAAATATTTGTGCAACATAAATACTTCAGACCTGTTCTTTAATAGTGTTAATACAATTTTTATACTTTTAAACAAGATATTTTTCATTCTAAACACACAATTAACAAAATATTTAATTTCAAATTCCAAAAAGTTACAGGTTTGAGTGGGCGATATGGCTCAAATATAATATCGTGATATTTCAGAGCATTCTGGTGATAACGATAAATTTCGTGATATAACAAAAAAAAACAGAAATCATAGTTATTCATTTGACAAAATTAACTTAACATGTTGCTTTGCAGTATTGTATAAAAACAAAAAAAACCAAGGGTTAATTTTACTGAAATTACTTTATTTAGTAAAGTATTCAGTCTCCAAGTATAAAAAGAAAAGTAATCTTTCTGTTATTTAGATTGAACACTTCTGCACAAAATATAGATCAATAAATCCACCACAAAAACTAAAGTGCAGGTGAAGTTTCCCAAAATAACTAAATAAACTGAAGCTCCAGATCTGTTGAGCATAAATGTAACATACAACAAAATATATGTTGCCTTTAAATGAGCTATAACTTCCAGAACTTGTAACAAGGTGATCAGCTGACCCTGAAGCTTGTGGAGTTTCAGCTTCCTCTGTTCCTGCAGGAATGATTCATTTCTCTGATGCTCTGTCTCTGATCACCTGACTCTGTTCTTGGTTCATGGACTATGGAACTCAAGAGACAGACCTGCGCGTGTTTGTACTGGCACTTTAGAGCGGGGGAGACGTAGCCGAGAGCTGTGCCCGCACCGGCAGCTCAGAGCGGGGTGGGGGAGGGAGAGACAGTTGAGCTGTCTGTACCTGCAGTTTAGAGCTGGATGGAGAGACGCAGCCGAGCCGCGCGTTGTTTGTTTTTATCTTTTTAGCTAGCTAGCATTGCGCGCAACTAATTAGCGTTATGTCAGTACCGACAGGTGGATGGGGGGTGTAGCATTTCGGTTTGTTCGTTTGGCGCACTCGGTTCTTTCAACGGGGCGGGGCACTTGACGTATTACATCATGAAATTAGCATATCATGATATCGTTTAATTTCCTGGGCAAGCTTTTTTTTACCAGTATTATCGTGAACGATATGATCTGGCCCAGCCCTAATTAACAACATCAAAAACCACTTTAAAACTTTTATCTATTCACTTAATGAACATAAATGTGTTGCCACTTCTTCAAATTATTACAGAAAACTTTACATCAAACTGAATAGAATCATAACAGCAGTAGTCACACCAAGTAACGGGGATTAATTTGTAAACTGATCAATGCCGGAATGCAAATGGTGGGGGGTCCTCCCCAGAAAAATTTGAATAAAGTAGATGTGTTTTCCTGCATTTTGGTGTATTTTAACAAGCATCTATCTACGTGCTTGTAAAAATAATTATTTATTCATTCATTTGTGTTTTGCGGACCCCTGGGGGTCCGGGACCCCGATTTGAGAACCACTGTTCTAAATGTCCCCCTGTCAAAGGAGCCCACAGCACATATTAAATCTTCATGAGCTTAGACCTGTTGCTTCTGGGAACAAACTCCAATCCTGAATCTAATCATTTTAGGTTTATATTTTGGGGTGTGTGCTTTGTTTTATTTAATTATTGTTTGAAAAAAGCTTTACGGCAACAATTTAGAAACAATATAGGTCTGTTCGGACAGTCGGCAAACCAGATTTTTATTTCTAATCAAATCTCAAAGACAGACTGCCCGCTCTGTTACTCGTACGTTATTAGATCAGCTGCGTGTGACCAGAAATCTCTAACTTGTCTGCAGGTTGCTACGGTAACAACAAAGGTGTCACTAAAACTGCATAGCAACTCTGCTCCTCATGCGTTCACAAGCTGCCCTTAAAGGTGTCGGCACATGATTTTATGTTTTACTTTTTTGTTCTTGTTTACCGTTTTTCTCTGCACTAATTGTACAAGACTTATTTTTCCAAACAAATGCCTTTTAATTTTCTCCATTTTTGTGCCTTTGACCCATAAATTGATCTTAGTGAAACATCTCTGTTCCAAAAACGCACCTGAATGGGAGGGATTGAGGAGATTTAGTGGAAAATTAAATTATTTTCTTCAAACCTCATATATGGACTCCACTTTTGTGCCAAACTTGAGCGAGCTGATGTGAGAAATCCGTCAAGCACCGGTTTACTTTGTGATGTTGTTCTAAATATGTTAAGAGTTGTACCATGTGCATTTAAAAGTTTAAACGTAGTGTGAGAAAAAAAAATCACATTTAAGTCTACCACAAAATGTGGTTTAGATCCTCAGAAGAACTTTCTTGTGGTTGCTGTTCCGATTTTTGGAAATAAATCATGAAATGCCAAAACAGTTGTAATGAACGCCAAAAACGAAAACATGGATTGTCATTCGGCTCTGACCTTTAGCGTTCCTTCTTGCCTGTGCAGTGAAAGTCCTCACAGTGAGCCGGGGGCTCTCGATGACATCGACAACGGAACCGGACCAAACACGAGTGATGAAGGTCAGACACCAAACGCGATCGATAAACTGTCAAGATCGCAGCTGCGAAGCCTGGAGCCGATGGAGGAAGTAATGAGATTTGTTCAGCTGAGCTCCATCGTGTTCTTTGTGCTGCAGAGTTTGAGCCGATCGAGGCCATCGCCAAATTTGACTACGTGGGCCGAAGTCCAAGGGAGCTGTCTTTTAAGAAGGGAGCGTCTCTGCTGCTGTACCTGCGAGCCTCTGAGGACTGGTGGGAGGGCCGGCATAACGGCGTGGATGGGCTGATCCCACATCAGTACATTGTGGTGCAGGACATGTAAGTTTGACTTTAAAAACCCATAAAGGATCAGCAGAAATCAGCCTTATGAGTGACTTTCCTTTCTGTTTTTCCTGAGTTCTGTGTTGTCGCTTTTGTCATTTTTAGTTTTAAGTAAAACCACATCAATAATCTACTAAAGAGCAGCACCACGTTATAATTAGACAAGTCGGTCTTTGAACAAAACCTTGAATTTCTCCGTCAGATTATTTCTTCAAAAGGAGATTTTAGTTACACGGCAAGTAACTTAAAGGTACAGTACTTTTAAAACTGGAGTTGTGTGCAGTGCTTTTGAGCAGTCACTATCTTACTCGCAGTAGATGGCAATCTGGTATTTCATTGTTGGGATTCAAGAAGTTTGCGTCAAGCTAACAGTAATCAGAAAAAGGTTTTCTTTGTTAATGCAAATTTCTACCGTCTAAAGCAAGACGACCTCAAAATTGCCCCGGATGTTCAAACTAATGCTGAATCAAATAATTTTATACCTTGTTGCTTTTGATTATGTAGGTGTTTTAATTTGTTGCAAAATTTTCAACTGAGTTCTTGTGATGCTACATGTTTGTAACATGAACCTCTGCTGCCACTGATCAGCTTCTTCTGTATAATTTGATCATTTGACTCATAAATATAGATATTTATGCCTTTGTTTTCTCAGATTAAATGAACATAGCCTTATATTTTTGTCACTAAATTTTAACGTCTAGTTGTTTTGTGCTTCATGGTGGATCAGTGGGTTAGCACTAGCCTCACAGTAACCAGGTCCTGGGTTTGACTCTAAGCTAGGGCCTTATTGTGTGATGTTTGCATGTTTTTTTTTTCTTCTTCTTCGTGTTTTTTCTCCAACAGTCCAATAATATGCATGCTTGATTTACTGGTGTTTCTAAATAGCTCCTCGGTGTTTCCCCTGCCATTATACAAAGAGGGTGCCCTGCCCTGTCAACCGAGCCAAGCACCCTACCTACAAAGTCCCCCACGACAGTTCCGCTACTTCTGGAGCAGAGTGGAGATTTTAGCAACAAAGCAACAGGATAAGCAGTTCAGACCTAGCATTACTACCGTAACGCTCCACTAATGCAGCGTTCATTTGAACTAGAGAGAATTATAAAGTTTTAATTAATTAATGTATTGTTGGTTCTTTTGGCTCTTCTCTGAGTGGATGCTAGTTTGACTTCTTTATGAAAATGCCCACTGATTCTCTAAGCTGAGTTTGTTCTGACTGTTGTCTGATGCAGGTAAGATACTGCCTATTTACATATTCACCATACAACCCCACTTTGAAAATAAGCACCATAATAATCAAATACTCCTTTTTTTTTTTTATTATTAACATTTTTAAATTGTATTATTAAAAAAAAAATATATATATGTATTTTTTTATATATATATATATATATATATA
>NC_056504.1:29289313-29304313 GCF_014905685.2 Nematolebias whitei
GGATGAGAGACGAAACGTTTCTACATTTTTTTGTTGATTTGCTTTGTTTTTGTTTTTTTTAATGTCCAGAGGACCAGATTTAACTTTTTTAGATCCCTATATATATATATATATATACATTCATACGGACATGTACACAGTATTTGTATGTTTTAAGAGACAGCATAATAATACACAAGACATATTTTATTGTTGTAAACAATTTTATCTGCTTATTTATTTTTGCTCTCCTATTAAAAGGTAAGACCATGTAAGCATTTCTTAAGAGAACAGCTGCAGACCTGTGTTTGTTCTTTCTTAATGAATGCACTCATTTAAAACAATAAACTGAATTGAGTGCAAACATTTTTTTTAAAGCCTTCAGACCCTGGTATGGAAGTAGCTTTCTATGAGCTCCAGGTTTTCTTTTATAATTATTGTTGCGATTAATGATGCCTTTTGTTCAAGAAGAAAAATAAATCACCAGTCGTTTACACGAATAATTTGCAAAGGTTGCTTGCAGACTAATAGCTCCCATTATCTATCGCCTTTCTCTCTGTTTGTGGTAGATTAGGTCTGAGGGGGGTGTTCATCAGAAGCAGTGAATGTTTTCTGCTGATCCATGCAGTTTGCACATTTCACTTACCTGATTGATGAGCTTACTGGTATAATAAAAATAACCGCCAAAAGTTTTTTTTAATGGCTACCTTCTATACAAAACCTTGAGTGGCACAGTGGTGCCGTTGGTATTGTATGGTCTTTCCATGCATGCGAGGGTTTTCTTCGAGTACTCTGGTTTCTTCCCACAGACCAAAAACATGCATGTTAGGCTGATTTTTAACTCAAAATATTCCCTATAGGTGTGAGTGAGAGAGTGAATGGTTGTTTGTCTCGTTTGTCTCTGTGTCCCTATGACTGGCTCAAGACCAGTCCAGAGTGTCCACCATCTCTCGCACTGTGACTTCTGGATATGATCAGTGACCCCCCCATGACCCAAAAAGGAAGAAGCGAGTAAAGATAATGGATGGATGGATGGATGGATGGATGGATGGATGGATGGATGGATAAGATCCTTATGCAAACTCAACAAGCAGTCTGTAACTTTAGTTTTGAAGCTTTAAACTTATAATTGTATGGCTAAATGCACTTTATACAGTTAATAAGTCAGACAGGTAGTTTTCATTTTCAAAAAACAACTGACCAAAAATTATTATTTTTTAATTACTATTCTACAAGATTGCAAGATTAGAGAACTGTAGTATAGTATAGCACTGCAGAAACCATCGTGGAGCATTTTATAGAGAAAAACATTTCTGCACAACTTTTACACAACTTGCACTAACTTATACTCAAACAGGAACATTTTGAACAAGATAAGCTACAAGCCAACAAAAGCATTTATTTATTTATTTATATTTGGTCTTGTGGTTGCAATCTTTAGTCTGTAGGAGGTGCTGCAGCCCTCCCTTTCGAACATGGGACATAAACAGTTAACATCTTACCTGTTGTAGATTGTTCTTGAAACAGGACTGATAAAAAAATTTAAAAAAAAAGACTTGTCAACTCTGGTCAAACTGTTCTGGTCAAAGAACATAAAATCATCTGAGATCTGCTTTTTCTTCTCATCATTTGCTGCAAAATATAACATTTTGTTCAAACAAAGCTCCGTCCGGAGAAATGATCGTAAACTTACAGCCTTTGAAACCTTGAGGGAAAGAAACACTGTTTTCACTTTCGCTGAGGTGAATGAGAGAAGCCAGATGAGGGCGACTAAATGAAATCCTGTCTTTTATTCATATAATTGAATTGGATGAAGTTGACTATAAAGCTATGTGGGCTCTTCTTTAGTGTGAGAGGTGTCTGTTTCCAATCGTCGTACCTCAGATGAACCCTCTACCTCATATTTTCTCCTTTTCTCCACTAGGTTTTCACCAACAGTTGGCGATAGAAGCAGGGGGTCTGATTAACTAAATCTCTCAGAAGTATAGAGCATTTTTGCCCAGGAGCGTGATGAAGATGAAACAATCAGATAGAAGCTGCTGACTGCAGGATGCAGTCATCATGACGTGCCTCGGTGATTCGTTTCTCATTCAGCCAGTCTCAGCATCCATCAGCAGTGAAACAAACGTGCTTATGAAAAAATGCAAGGTTATTTTTCCTATAGATGGGAGGAGCAGATTTGGATCAGTCAAGATCCAGTTTTTCAGGCCCACATGAAAATTTTTAATTATTTTTCTTTGCTGAAGACTTTCTTTCATTTCGAGTAACATCAGTTAGACACAAACTGTATAGTAGTCCAGCACTGGGGTTATATGTTAGGTTGTATTGTTGGCTCTTAACAGCATTTTTTTTTTTCTGCTAGAGCACAAACAGCTGTTTTCAGCTCTGATAAAATTATTTCATGTTACCTGACCTGCAACAAAAAGCAGGCAGCAAAATAACAAGCTGGTGAACATAGTGGAACAGTTATAGTAGCAGTAAAAAAAAAAAAAAAAAAAAAAAATCATCTTATTGTTGATGAAAGCAGAGAAAATGCAAAATGAAAGAGACTTCCACACCAAGGACAAAAACCATGGCAATAACTTTAACCAGTCCAACATGAGCATCCAGCGACGTGAAGCAACTGTGACAGGACAGCTTGCTGCACATTAAAGCTGAACCTGGGCCCAAAAATAAATTCAGACTAAAGGAGTTTTAAGAGTTTTCCAAATAAATTTTCTTAAAATGTCCACATTTTTCTGAGACTAAAAGAAAATGCTTTTTAGGAACCAGTTCTGTCATCAAACACAAATGGGTCAGTCAATTATAATCTGATTTTGCATGTTATTTAAATTCTAAAATGACCTGCTGTTTGGAAGATTTTAAATGATCATAGAGTAAATTTTCAGCTTTTCGTTCATGATTATTGTTTTTATTCTTTGCATTTAAATGTGTTTACCTGCAGTGACCTTTGACGGAAATCACCCTTGGTTCAGTCGGACTGTGCATCTTTAAAATGTTTCTGTCCATCTTTTCATAAATAATTTAAACTAGACTTCATTTATGATTTTGCATGAAGATATTTCAGTTTTTGAGGTAATTATTAAATACTACTTCATAGTAAGAGGAAAATAAAAGACTATGTTGCCTCCAGTTTCACTCATAAGTTCTTGCTTTATTAGTATGATAATAATTTAAAACTCTGATTCGGGAACAAATGTTCTTTTGGCTGCTCCCTTCTGCAGGGGTTGCCACAGCAAGTAAAACACTTGTCAGTTGTTTTATGCCCTACACCTGATGGAACCTGGGCTTGAACCAGCAGCCCCAGGATTACAAGGCTGTGGCACTTAACCTGACCTGACACACATCAGCAAGCTTCACTGTGCTGGCTTTGTAGAGTGAGTTCTCTGTTTTTAGTTTTTGTTTAATACTTTCCAGCTCCATTATGTCGCTTGTTGTGGGTCAATTGCAAATCCTCAGATGTGTGATAAGAGCAAAGGGTGGGCGGGGCCACACGCACAATTAAAACTGCATCAAAATCCTGCCCCGGCCCGCCCATCAAGAACATAATTTTGGCTCAACACGGCCCGAATCTCAAATTGGGTCAGGTCGGGCACGGGCTCGGGTCAGAAATCACAACTCTAATTCTAAATAAGGTTTGGTTTTGTGTCTCCAACAGTTTCAGCCCAGTGAGACACCAGTTTTATTAATTTCAACAAATGGCTAGGAAATGTTGATGTGATTCTGCAGTTAGAAAAAAACTGCTGACAAACTAGTCTGAATGAAGTTTCCCTTAACATTATTAGAGGATGACATTTGACTTTTATCACAAAAATAAGTCAACAGCAGAAGTTGTGAACTTGGTTGTGCTTTGGTTTGCCATTTACTTCATGTTCTTGTTCACACTGACCTAAAAGTGATCTCAGGAAATTTGTTTTTCTACCATTACTGTTGTTGCAGCTGCCATCTGTCTGGATCTGAACAATAATTCCAAACTATAATCATCTTTATAGTTATTGTTCTTGATGCATTCTGAACATTCAGCAGGTGATCTATTTGAACCATGTCACTTGAAAAGAACTCCATCATCATTGTCACCTGCTAAAACACAACATGAACTCGTGTTTATTGAGGAAATGGCGCAGAAGGCCTGTTGGATAAATGACCAGGAGCTCCACAGATTGAGGTTTGATAGGGATACAGTTTCCAAAATCATATGAGTAGCTTGAAGCTTTGCTTTATTACACAACGGAGAACTTTCCCAGTATCAATTTCACAGATATCATCTTTCTGAATTTCATATGAGATACAGATGTTGTGCTTTTTCCCACATTTGAGATACATTGTGTTAAATCCAAAACAGTGGAGCTGGGGATTGTTTGTTTGCTTAGCCTCTGCTCTTCCTGTGGACCAGCAGTAGGCAGTCAGGGTGGACAGTGGCATCGGCCTGCAAGAGTCTCACGGGTGAGAGGAGCTGAGGAATAAAGGGCTGAACTTGTTTGGACATCAGCAAACGGCATTCCTGAACTTATTATACAAAGGAAAAAGCAACATTTAACAACTATTTATTACACTGGTGAAAATTCTTAGTCATCCAGCATGGTAAATTCAAAAAGGTTCAAGACTAAAAACAACTGGACTTTATTTGTAACAGAAGACGTTTCGATTCTCATCCGAGGAGCTTTCTCATTTCAAAGAACAGAGAGTGTTGGGTTTGAGTTATAAAGCTGTGCTAAGCTAGACACATATGCAGATTGACCCATCAATCCTCAAAATAAGGGTTTGTTAAGGTCTTTGTTAGTTTGATTTACAGTGGAGCCACTCTGGTGACATGAATGAAATTCCTGGTAAGTGTGAAAATGACTGGGTATCAGTTCTAAAGCTGCATTATAAGTTTTAGAAAGTTGAAATCTGAGTCCTCCTCCTCTGTTTAAAGATGGTTTTCCTTGTTTTACATAAATAGCTTCCTTCACCCTTCTCTCAAACCATCTGCCTTCTCACTCCAAAGTTTTTTGGTCCTCATAAGAGTGTCCCTTATCCTTGAGGTATAGGTGAACCGCTGAGTCTTGTCCTGAAGAGCTGGCTCTCCTGTTTTGAGCCATGCGTCTGTGAAGAAGCTGTTTGTTATTCCACTACAGAGATCTGGACATTCCTTGCTGCAATGAACTACATACACCACATCACTCTGTTTGTGTTTGGGTGTTTTGTCCTTAGGGTGGACCAGCCTCTGTCTGAGAGTCCTGTTGGGTTTGAAATGTACTGGAATGTTGTGTTTGGATAAAATACTTCTGAGTTTCTCTGACACTCCAGCAACATAAAGGATGACAATGTTTTTCCTTCTGTTGTTCGCCTTCTTTATAGTGCTAGGAAACACCTTGTAACTGCAACTTTCCTTCCCTCCATTGATTACGGTGACATTATTTACATGAACGCTCCTACAAGCACCCTGCAGATGTTGGATGCTGCCTATCATGGTGCACTAAGATTTATAACTGGCTGTAACTACTGTACCCACCACTGCACCCTGTATTCACTGGTTAACTGGTCATCATTAACTTCACGCAGACTCTCTCACTGGTACATTTTCATCTTTAAATCACTTCTTGGTCTGCTGCCTTCATACATCTCCTCCTACATGTCTCTGCGTGAGTGCAGCTACAGCGCGCACTCTCCGGACATTATTACTTGCAATATCCCCTCATTGTGGACTGAACTAGACAAAAGGGCCTTCTCTTGCTCTGCTCCTGTTTCCTGGAATATCTTGCAAAAAGATCTGAAGCTCCCGACCTTGACTTCTCTAAGAGGCTTTAAACATCTGCTAAGTTCACGGGAAAAACTAACGCAGACATGTTCCTGTTTTTAGTTTTCTAGTATTCTACATTGCTTTACATTGTAGCTGTTTTTGTTTTTTAATATAATTTTCTCTCAATATTTTTCCCAATTTATATGTTATTTTATGATTGTCTATTGTTGTCATAATTCTTTGTTACAATCAGGTCTCTCATGTAAATTAGTCCTCAAGGCTCAATGAGACTAACCTGTATAAATAAATGTTGAATGAATTCATGTCACCAGAGTGGCTCCACCGTAAATCAAACTAAGACCTTAACAAACCTTTATTGTGAGGATTGATAGAGCGATCTGCATATGTATCTAGCTTAGCTCAGCTTTATAAATCAAACCCCACACTCTCTGTTATTTGAATTGAGAAAGCTTCTCGGATGAGAAGTGAAACATCTTCTGTTACAAATAAAGTCCATATGTTTTTTTGTCTTGAATTGAACTTTTTTGAACTATTTATTAGTTTAAACTTACAAATATATGAGCAAAAACACTAATGAGACAACACTTAAAGTGTTGACAGGTGAAGTAACACTGGCTTGTTATCATGGAAGTGAACAGCCGGTATTTCCAAGTTTTTAAAGCATGTTTGACTGAAGCTTTTACTATTAAAAAAACCTGTGATTCTTACTGTATCTATTAAACCTAGTCAGGGTTAATGAACTGCCATCAGACTTGTGGATACTGAAGGTTCACTACATTAAAACTGAAGTGAATTTAAGACTTATTAGTGTGGTTCAATCCCACAGAGAGCACAAACTGCTGGAAACCTGTTTCTAGCCTTGATATAAAGGAGTAATAATACACTAAGTACCCTGCAGCTGTAGTAAACCCTCTCATAGCAGGAAGTGGACCATGTACCAATACAGAAGGAGGACATTGTTTGAATAGAATTGTTTTTCTGATATATGTTTTTTTCTTGGGTGGCACAGTGGCTGTCACCTCTCAGCAAGATGGCTGCAGGTTTCTCCCCTGGCCTGGAGCCTTTCTGAGTGGAGTTAAGGTTTGTTTTTTTGTTTTTTTTCAGGTATGCTGGCTTTCTCCCACAGACCAAAATCTATTACATAATGATTACGTAAATAAAACTGGTATGCACTGATAATGCGACTTTAGCCACTGAGCATTATCAAGAGTAAATCAGAGCACATCTGCCAAAACACAATCAACTTTGTAGCATTCTGTATAAACAACAAGGCTGGATGTTTACAGTTTACCAAAAACTTTTGTATGAACCATTGTGAAAGTTTTGATACCCATGATGTTTTATGATGGCAATGATTCATCTCGATCATGTTCCCACTTAGTTTAGATATAAACTCGTCACTCTGGTCAGAATTAAACTGTATTTCTCCTAATTGTTGTCATTCCAAAAGCTATCTACAACTGCAGCAGGTGAGATATTATTTGTTTATAACTATTTCGAAGAACTCCACTTCAAAATCTTCCAACTATGACTTAAAAAAACCTTGCTTTTTGCAGCATTAGCTCTGTGATCTGAAGAGTGAAAGGGCTGTTTAGGTTTAATTTTCTTCAAGCTTTGATGTTTGTAGCAGGGAACTCAGATCATATTGGATTTTTGTCATCTGGTCAGTGACTTTCATTCAGCTCTCTGGGGCACAGGCCTAATGAAGATCTGCAGCATCAAAGCTGAATCCATACAATGGTTGTACTGTTCTGTTTTATACTTTTAAAATGTTAACGTAGGTAAATAGCCAGTCAAACTTTTCCCAGAGCTAGGAAGATGAGTGTGCTTGCTCCTTTAATGTTTTTGTACACAACAAATTGTACAAAACGGCAACATAGAATCCAAGTGAAACTACTAAGACACAAAATAAATACTCTCATAAGTTCCCATACTAACATCAGGTGGAAAAACATTAAGTGCAGAACAACTTTTTTATAAAGAGGTGACTATCAGAAAAATATTTGGTAAACTACAGTGATTACAACTAAACTTATATAGTGCTTAATTTGTAAACCCAACGATGCAGGAACACAAATAGCAGTGTGAGACCAAAGTTCACTGAGGCCAGTACGGATACTGGAACGCACACACAACACAAGGCTTAGGTGCACAAATGTCAAAATATTAAACCAGTCAGTGGCGATTCTAGAATATGCCCTTTAGGGAAGCTCAGCCCCCAGTGCTGACAACGGCCCTTAGCTTGAACAATGCACTGATCATTGGTATCAGAAGCATTTGTAGTGTGTGTGTGTGTGTGTGTGTGTGTGTGTGTGTGTGTGTGTGTGTGTGTGTGTGTGTGGGGGGGGGGGGGGGGGGGGGGGGGGCGCACTGGGTGGTAAGAGTGTACATTTACATTAAACAACCTATTAAACACTTTGTACAAAAACAGTTTAGTTTTAACTGATCATAGCAAACAAAGACTAAACTTATGCAACCAGAAGTTACAACATACTGTATATCTACATATAAAACACACATAACAAAACACAGCTAGCGTTAAGCATTAACGTTTTATTTAAACCATATAGCATGCAATGTAATCATGACAGAAAATGGAAGATTTACTTGCAGTTACTTTACAGATGAACACGTGGTATTTCCTGTTTATAACTGTTATATTCAGCTGATCATGGGGTCGGTTGCCTTTATCATCTTTTACATTTTTCCAAACTTCATTTAGTTTTTGAAATGGAATAAATTATATTCCACCCTCTAAACACTCAGGGTAACACGTCTGGATTGCATATTCCACTGACAACGTTTACCCATTTTTTTCTGATGATTTTTCACTAAATCTCTATGACCGCAAAGCGTTCGTGATGCAAAACCCCGGCAATGTTGTTGGAGGAAAACCAGACTGCAGCTCTGCAGGTAAGGGACATTAACTTCAGGACAAATTGAGATCGCCGACTGGTCACTTGCTGACATGCCTACTGGATTGATTGACAGGTGGCATTGAGGACTTTTTTCATTAGATTTCTCTGGATTATTTGGACTCTGTCTGTACCATTGTGTGGTTTTGTGCTGGCTCTCCGAAGGTTTGGCTCTCTTTAAAAGCGTCTTGGTACTCAACAGCTGCAGAGAGCCAATCATAACCCGACCAGAACTCGACCAAGTCCTGTGAGTCCTCATAAAAAAATGTGCAGTAGCTACTGTGCAGTACTGTACATATACTGTATGTATGTTGTTAAAATCATGAAGGTTTAAGAGTTTAGAACATTGCAAGTGTGGGAAGGGTTTATAAAGCCTTAAAATATATATAAATAATAAAACAAATATAACGTTGTTACTTCGCGGAATTCCACTTTCTACAGGCAGGTTCAGAACCGAACCTCCGCAATAAATGAGGGACTACTGTACTGCAATCCCCATTCACCACAAAAATGACCAACCCAACATGTTCAGAATCTGTTATCAGGACTGGAGAACAGAAATGCTGCAGACCTAGTCTTTGTTCCTCCACTCCTTTAAAAAAAACCCTGCCATGTAAACTGTGCAACGAACAGTTAAATATAGTACAGACTCGTTCCAGACACTTTTAGAAGATGACATCTGACTAAAATTCAGTGAATCCTCTTCTTCACGGCATACCACTACTGTCAGAGTTATAGTGTCATTTCCTTGTTTCCTTTTGTGTTCTTTGTGATGTCCATTTAAAATTTTTGGATACATTATCTCACATTGTCCTGTTCAGGGTTATGTGGGAGCTGTGTCCTATCCCATCTGACATTGGGGCGGACAGGTCTCTCGATCATTAAGGCTTTGCTGTACCACTGCAAGAATTACTCATTTATTTTCATCACTTCAAGCTGTTTACATTCCACTGAATCTGTGCTAAATCATTTCAATGTTAATATTTATTCATAAAATATGAACTTAGGTTGTTATTTTTCCATTTTGACTGTGACAAATGTAAATTCACTTTAAGAGAATATTGGCAGAGATATATTTTCACTGCAGTGTGGTTTTGATTAACTGAGGGACACTGGGCTGCTGTTTAGTATCCAGATTTGTTTGTGTGGATCTATAGGGGCAGCACTAGAAAGAGTGATTATAATTGTTTAGTTTATGAAATGTCCCCCTTGCTGTGTAAGACTCAGTGAAATGAAGAACACCAGAAACTAAAAATACCTTATGAATCTGTTTATGGTGGAGGGATTGCATGCTAATTGAAGGAGATTGCATAAATCAAAGAGGGGGGCTTTTTCCTTTGATCTGACTAACAATGTTAGCACAGGCAGGGCAAGGCATCTGAACATTTTGTCCAAGAAACCAGTCAGGAAACACAGTTGTTTATTTAACTTTCATGGCTAACATTTTTTAAATGCAAAACTGGAAGAGACAAGAAATATTTAATTATTTCCCCACCTTTTTTCCCCTTGCATTTATACAACAGACATATGGGATTAAAGAGAAGCAAGTGCTCGCCAACATCACTAGAGTGTGAAATGCTTCAAATTTAAATTAACACTCAGTGAGTGTATAACTTTTTGATAAATTTGAGCAATGTCTCATGTTACAGACAAAAAGTAAGAATTTCAACTGACAACCAAAATATTTTGAAAATTCAGCATGGATGCATGATATTTTATTGATAATAGATGCAAAACACCTGCTAAAAGTAACAGAACACTAAAAGAAGCAAAACACAAGCTAAAAGTTAAAAACAGCAAAAAGCTAAATGACAGTAGCAAACCCCCAACTAATCACTAAGAAAGTAAAAAAAAAACATAAGCCAAAAACAAAAAAACTATAGCTAAAAGAGAAAAACTGACAGGAAACTGGTTTTCGGATTCGACAAATCAACCTGACAACAAGAACGGTAAAACAGTTTTATTGTTTTGCAGCTGCTGTTGGGAGTCTGGGTCCAGTGGAGGTTTTTCCTACTCTAGGTCCGTCCATTCTGGCTATAGTAAACAGTAGTTTATCCACTGGCGTGGTGCCAAAAAACATTAAACATGCTGCTGTCCAGCCTCTCCTGAAAGAAAACAAACCTTGACCCCTCAATCGTATCCAACTTCTGGCCTGTCTTCAAACTCCCATTTGTTTCAAAACTACTGGAGAAAATAATCGAGTCCCAGTTGAAGTGCTTCCTGGAGGGTCACGCCATCTTAGAGCTATTCCAATCTGTCTTTAAACCTCTCCACAGCACTGAAACTGCCCTGCTGAAGGTCTTTAATTACATTTTCTTAACCACTGACACCAGTGATTCTGTGTTGCTTGTCCTGCTGGACCTCACTGCCACCTTTGACACCATCGACCATGAGATCCTCATTGCTAGCAGTGGGTGGGCATCACAGGGTCAGCCCTCAATTGGTTCAGATCTTACCTTGCTGACAGATCCTTTTGTGTCTCCATCAAGGATTTTAGTTCTGCAGTGGCAGAGCTTAAATGGGGGGTTCCGCAGGGGTCCTTCCTGGGTCCCCTCCTATTCTCTTTATACCTGCTGCTGCTTGGTGCTATTTTCCGGAAACACAACATACCCTTCTGCTTCTACGCCAATGACTGTCAAATTTACTTCCCCCTAAGACACAATGGCTCATGTTCTATTCAACCTCTGCTCGACTGCCTGGCTGACATCAGGGACTGGATGGCTTTAAACTTCTTAAGTTTCAATGAAAAGAAGTCTGAAGTCATGTTGTTCCCTCCCAATGACACGATCACAAACCACTGTATCGACCTCTCCGCTCTAACCCTGTCAGAAAAACAAAGAGTCACTAATCTGGGAGTGATAATGGACCCTTCCCTGAAACTTGACAGTCATGGAAACATGATTGTTAAATCATGTTTCTTCCAAATGAGGCGGCTGTCTAAACTGAAGCCCATATTGTCCAAAAATAACCTGGAGACAGTAACACATGCATTCATTACATCTAAGCTTGATTACTGCAATTTTCTCCTTTTTGTTATCATTCAGTCCTCCATTGCACGACTACAACTGGTCCAGGATGCAGCAGCCCGATTTTTAACCAGTACAGGCAAAAGAGAGCACATTACACCAGTTTTGGCCTCACTGCACTGGTTACCGGTTCACTTTCGAATCCAGTTCAAAATACTCCTGTATGTCTACAAATCACTGAACAGTTTCGCTCCCCCATCTCTCTGATTTGCTACAACCGTATGTCCCACCACGTTCCCTGAGGTCAGCGGACCAGTTGCTCCTCACAGTTCCAGGAACTTGTCTTAAGCGCAGAGGGGACAGGGCCTTCTCTGTAGCAGGACCAAGACTTTGGAATGAGTTACCTCTGCTTGTCAGACAGGCCCTCTCACTCTCGGTTTTCAAGTCCTGTTCAAAAACCCACTACTATTCTGTAGCTTTCAACACCAGATGATCTGTGTTTTGAACCTGTACGCTCCACACTGGTTAGTCGTCATTATCTGCATCGTTTTTATGTCTATATTTCTTATTTACTTAATTTTGTATTTTGCTTTGTGTGTTACCTGTTATTCTGTCTGTACAGCACTTTGGTTGGCC
Organism: Nematolebias whitei; assembly: GCF_014905685.2. Classification (NCBI taxonomy): domain Eukaryota; kingdom Metazoa; phylum Chordata; class Actinopteri; order Cyprinodontiformes; family Rivulidae; genus Nematolebias; species Nematolebias whitei. Next base: position 29,301,553 of record NC_056504.1, read on the forward strand.
TTGTTGCTGTTTTAAGTGCTCTATAAATAAAATGGCATGGTATGGTATAGTTGTGGGAACAAGTCTGCAGAGATAAAATAGTTAGAATGGGTGTATGTTTCAGGAAGTTTGTTTGAAAGCAGAAAACAACCACTAATCTTCTCAGGCAGGTGAAGTGGGAGCCACCTGTCGGAGCTTGATGAGATGACGCCACTGTAACTGGTGGGAGAGCAGCTGCAGAGGGAGGTCTTTAATGCTGTGAATCATATTGACAGCGGTGCAATCTTAGGTCGAGGTCCGAAAAGCGAAGCGGGATCAAGCACGGGGAGTCAGAGGTTCAAGAATAAATCCAGAGAGAAATCCATAATCCGATACCCGTAGAGCAAAAGGGGTGGTCATTACCAGGGTCAGAAGGACAGAACAAAACCAGATGAGGAGCAGGCAGAACGATGAATCCAAGAGGCAAACGTGAGGTTAAGACAAGAAAATCAGGCAAGAATGTGAGTGAAGTGCTGGACATCTAATACCATAAAGGATTAGATAATATGGCAGAGACTTGGAGTGGAAGGAACTCTTAAATACACGGTGCAGCAAGTGCTGGGCATGATCGCTGATTAGTGGTAGGGAATTGGGTAGGTGGCAGGGTGGTGAACATGACAAAATAGCAAAAAGTTAGCTGAAAGTAATGTCAAATTAGCTAAAGGCTAAAGTAGCAATAGGTTAGTTATATAGTAGTCCCTTGCTAATTCACGTTTCGATTTTCGTGGGCTCGCTCTTTCCGGGTTTTTCAAAGTAAGATTGACCGTGACACACATTGGCTGAATGATGGATAAGCCGCACAATTGGCATGGATTTTTTTTATTTCAGATAAATTATGTTTAATTATTTAGCACCTGTTGCACCTGTGTGCAGCCCACAGCTGCAGGAGAAGCTTCCTCCTGCAGCATGTCAGGATCTCCTCACTGCAGCAGAGAAGTGGGCGTGGCTGAGAGAGCACTGGTGGCAGAGAGCAGCCGATGGCAGAGAGAGCAGAGATCATGACATGTTGTGCTCTTTTACAGAGTTTAGAAACATTGTTTAGAATATTACAAGAGTGTGGGAAGGGTTTAACATGCTTATATATATATATATATATATATATATATATATATATATATATAAATATATATATGTATATATGAAAATAAACTACTACTTGTACTACTATTCCTACATTGCGGTTTTCACTTATTGTGGGGGGCAGGGTACAGAAACCCCTACGATAAACGAGGGACTACTGTATACTAAAAGTAACAAACAAAAGGTAAAAGAATCAAAGGCTGGTTAAAAGTTAAAAGTATATGAAAGCTATGGTAGCAGGATGGTAGCTAAAAACTAGAATTTGTGTAAAAAGACAAAAGATCATGCAGATTAAAAAAAAAACTGTTGTTTTTTATGTAATGTGACCTCTGTATTCAAAAGTGATATATTTTGAAAAGTATAAAATAAAATAAATAAAAAAACAAATACCCAAGCACTTCTTTCCTGAATGACTTGAACATTTTGATATATGAACAAATGAAATAGCTCAAAGCAAGCTGAAGCACTTATTAGATTGCTAAAAACATGCACAAAAAATAAAACGATTGAAAAATGTACAGGTACACTGAACAAAAATGTAAATGCTACACTTTTGTTTTTTGCTCTCATTTTTCTTTAGCTAAATTCACAGATCTAATACCAAAAAAGTCCATGCTCAATAATCCAGGTATACAATACAACAATTTTCAGTCAGGTCATCTGGACAGTTTTTTTTTTTGCTGAAACGTTTAGCCTTCAATCCGGAAGGCTTCATCAGTCAAGGAAACGCACAACACTAAACTGATTCTTCCCTCAAACAGCTTACTCCAAAGTGGAGCAAACCAGTTATGTTGGTGCTAAGATGGTCTCTTTGGCACTCCCCCTCCTCAGTTGCCGACCCTCTTCCTCATCGACAGTCATGTCAAACTGGTTCAAAACCAAAATAGTCCATGTTCAATAATCCAGGTATACATTCCAACAATTTTCAGTCAGGTACCTGACTGAAAATTGTTGCACAGATCTAGTACTTTTTTATGTACACATAGGCCTTTTTGTCTCAAATATATTCACAAATTAGTGTAAATCTTTATCAGTGAGCACTTATCCTTTGCTGAGATAATTCATCCAACTCACGGGTGTGGCATATCAAGCATTAGACAGCATCATTTTTGCACATGGAAGCCTTAGGCTGCCCACAATAAAAGGCCTCTGTAAAATATGCAGTTTTATCACACAATACAATGCCACAGATGTTTCATGTTTTGAGGGAGCTGACATGCTGACTGCAGGAATGTTTCTTGATTTACACTGTTTTCACCCAGAGTAGACTGACAGAGATGACCATGAAAAGGTAAGTTAGCTTTATTTACAGTGAAATGATATAAGAAAGCTGAATGCTGGTATTAAAAGGGCCACAGCAGCATATGCACAGAAGAACCAGGGACACCTCCTCACAAGACACACAGAAAATGTGTTCAGAGCATTAAGTGCATAACAGATTATAAAGGCAGAGGTGCACAATGCCCTAGGGATCCATCACTGCTTGTTGCTCTCAACAGATTCCTTGCACGCTTTGAGGACCTGAACAGACCACCTAGCACCAGACTCACCTTATCACAGGAAGGAAGGTTGCTCAGCATGACCTCAGCAGAAGTCAACTCTATGTGAGGGAGATGTGTTGTACTTCATGAAGCAAATAGGAGTTGTCATGGAAAAAAGAGAT
>NC_056504.1:29309313-29342496 GCF_014905685.2 Nematolebias whitei
GCAGCTTCTGCATCTTTTTCGCCCAAGGTCAAAAATTCTCTCCACGACTTTCACTGTGGTACAAACGAGCACTAACTTAATATTACTAAACAGCACTTCAATCATGAAGATAATTTGCGACAGCTTAATTTAAACAGCTGCGTGGTAAGCGTAAGCTCTGAGTTAAATATCAAATGTAGGTTATTATGTAATGTACGTAATATATATATATATACACACATATATATATATATATATATATATATACATGCATACATATATACAAATCAAATTACAAAAAGACTCTTAATCCCAGAGGGAAATTAAATGTAACTCATCATCCTGGTTTCATTCAAGAGTTGTTCTAGATGCTGATGCTGTGGGCAGGAAGGATCTCTTGTAGCATCTGTCTTACAAGGGATCTGAAGAAGTCTCTGGCTGAAGACATATATATATAAATATTAAAATAGATTAATAAATATATGCATAAACAAATATAAAGTTCTTGTTGTAGGTTTTGGTTCTTTGTTAAAAACAAAAATTAATTTGTTTTCCGGCTCTTCTTCTTCTAATACATGTTAGTGGTGCTTAGAAAAGAGCTTAATGTAGCACTACCGCCACCAGCTGGTAAGGTGCGTTGATATTAATAATCCGCCCACTAGAGGTGAACAATCCGCCCACTAGAGGTGAACAATCCGCCCACTAAACGGGAACTATAGGCAAAGGTGAGACACAAAAATAGAGGTCCCACTAGAACCGGACACAACAGGCTACAACAAGAACCAGACCTGTGGATAAGGGGCTTATGTGGCCCTGTGATGGACTTGCGACCCGTCCAGGGTGTACCCCGCCCCTCGCACAGTGATTGCTGGACATGGGCACCAGCGACCCCCGTGACCCAAAATGGAATAAGCGGGTAAAGATAATGGATGGATGGATGGCACTGTCTCGAAAGCAACGTTACTGCAGCAAATCTAAGCCTAACACTTTGCACCATCATGGACTTATTGGTCTTCTTTTTATGTTCCTAACAGAACAAGCATTTTTTTTATTATTATTATTATTACTTTTGCTAAATGTCATTATTGTCATTTGCTTTCTTTTAGTTGTCTCAGAAACTTTGATCTGTGACTTTCATGCCAAGTCTAAAACACTTTGGGCACAAAAGGAAATAATCTTCATGTCAACAATTTAGATTCACATCACACCCACTTCCTTCACACTTTATAAATATTTCGGAGTTTATGGCATGGTGCGATTTTTTATTTTTTTGGGTGGAAAGATATAACGATTACTGTTCAGCTTTATGTTCCCCTTAAAAGGATAACAAATCCTCTCAAATATGAAACATGAAACTACCATACCTTCAGTGGATGCAGATTACCCGACAAAGCTTTAAACAAAGGTCTTGTGCAACCAGAGGCAATATGTGTTCAGAATGACTTTCAGCTACTAATGCAGTAAATCTTAGCTTTGTGTCTGTAAAATGGACTGACTAATATCAATGTTTTGTGTTTCTAAGTCTGATGAGCATCAACATTTTATCAGTTAAATATAAATCTTATGATTAGTTTCTGTTTTACTGAAATCTATCCACTAGTTCATGAGATATTTTGCTAACAAATAAACTCACACACATGAACAGACACACATGATTGCTATACCTTCTTGGTGATTTACAGATGCTTCACTGTTTGAACGCCCAAAAATGCTATTTTACAGCAAAACAAACTTTTAACCAATTGATTAACAACACTGAAATGTGGACTACACAATATTAACTGTACAATAAAACAATAAAGATCATCGAGTTCAAAATGAAAACATATGATTTCAAAAAAATGTTTGTTTTAAAAAGTGCTGAACTACACACACAATACTCTGCAGACTTTACTGATCATCTCTCTGGAGATGTGCTGCTGACATCATTTTCTGTGTTGCACCAGGCGTGAGAAAATGCTTTTGCTGACTTTTCCAGGTCTGAAAAATACTTTTTTTTCCCACTTATTTTTTTCTTCACAAGTGATTTTTGAACTCAAGTTCCTGAAAGTTATTGGTGGGAAAGTCCAGTTTTGACTTGTGCTATCTACGAAATCAAAGGAAAACATTTAACTTTGTTGTACATTTTCTAAAACACAAAACAAATAATTCAAATAATAAATCGGCTGTGAACCAGTTTTCATCAAAACTGAGCTGAGAAATGAATATATTGTTTATCTAAGTTGAGTCTGGGCCTGGTAACAACTGATTTATTATAGTTTTATTATCAATTCAAATAAAAAACAGGATTATCAAAGATCAAATTAAGTATTACACAAGAAAAAAATAAAATTAAAATTAAAGATAAAGATTATAAATTGTAAAATGGATCAAAAATGGATTGTTTTTGTGAGAATGCTGGTCCTGTGTTTTGTTGTTGTTGTTGTTGTTGTTGTTGTTTTGTACTTTTTAGCAATCTAAGTATTTGTGCATACTTTGTTCTATTTTAGCGTTTCATCTTTCTAAGGAGCTGGATCTCATGATTTTAGGTTTTGTAACTTTTTGATACTTTTCAAAATATTTATTTACAAAAGAATTTTCCTCAAAAACACATTAAGATCAGTTCAGTTCATTTAACAACATTCTGAAAAACTTTTTTTTTTTAATTAAAGACTGTTCTCCTATGTTACTTTTTGCTATTTTTTTTTTACTTTAGGTATAGCATTTACTACATTTAAGCTTTAAGTTACCTTTTTATTGATTTTAACTATAATTTTGCTATAATTAGCTTTTAGCTATAGGATTTTCTTATTTAAGCTAGCGTTGCTTATTTTAGTTTGTACTGTGGTATACTTTATGTTTGAGGTACTTCTAGCTAGCTTTCTGTTGCTTTTAGCTTCTAGCTAGCATTGAAATATATAACCATTATATAACTTTAGCAAATTTAAGGTCTTAGCTAGTGTTTTGCTAAGTTTAGCTAGATTTTTACTACTTTTAGCTTTTAGCCTGCATTTTCTTTTTGTAGTTAGCATTTTGCAATTTTTTGCTTGAGTTCTGTTTAATTTATCCATCCATCCATCCATCCATCCATCCATTTTCTTCCACTTATCCGGGGTCGGGTCGCAGGGGTAGCAGCCTAAGTAGGGAGGCCCAGACTGCCCTCTTTCCAGCCACTTGGGCCAGCTCTTCCGGGGGAATCCCGAGGCGTTCCTAGGCCAGCCGAGAAACATAGTCCCTCCAGCGTGTCCTGGGTCTTCCTCTGGGCCTCCTTCCAGTGGGACGTGTCCGGAACACCTCACCAGGGAGGCGTCCAGAAGGCATCCTAAACAGATGCCCAAGCCACCTCAACTGGCTCCTCTCGACGTGGAGAAGCAGTGGCTCTACTCTGAGTCCCTCCCGGATGATCGAGCTTCTCACCCTATCTCTAAGGGAGAGCCCAGACACCCTGCGGAGAAAACTCATTTCGGCCGCTTGTATCCGAGATCTCATTCTTTCGGTCACAACCCAAAGCTCGTTATTCAATTATTTAATTTATGTTTAGGTTATTTTAACCAGCCTTTTGCTATTTTTAGTCTCTAGCTACCAATTGTTACGATTACGCGGGGAACCCAGATAGTATGAGACCCAGAACAGGGCAGACACAGGGGAAATACAAAAGAACAGTGTTTATTATGTACAGTGAATGTTCACACGCTGGAACTCAGCACTCCTGGAAAGAGGGACGACAGGTTAGTGTTGGTCCAAGGGGAAGACCTGAGTGGTTGTTTGAAGGAGGTTCTTGTCCTTACAGTCCAAACCTGAAGGAGGGGAACTGGTCCTTCAGTCCAGAGAGAGCAGCAGAGGTGAATCCAACGAGGGTCCAAGGGAACGAGGAAGGCTGGCAACTGAAGGCAAAAATGGCACGAGGAATACCTGACAGGCCGAGGGATCCAGGTCAGGTCACGAGGAGAATTCAAAAACACGAGGAACCAGGAAACTGGAAAAGAGAACACAGGTGAACAAATTCTTTTCACCTAGACATATCTAGCTCAACAGTACTATACCATGAGAGGTGATATGCTCCAGCGATGAGTCACACTGGGCTGCAGTCTTTTGTAGATGGAGAGGCTCATCAGGCTGATGGCCGCCAGGTGTTGGTAATCAGCGGCCATCAGCAAGGCAGGGTGCAGGCAGTGGGACCCTTACACCAAGCAAAACAAATTTAGCTTTTAGGAAGCTTTTTCCACTTTTAGCTTTTAGTTAGTCTTTTACTGCTTTGAACTAGCATTTTTAATAATTTTAAGCTTTTAGCTAGTGTTCACTTAGATTTTTGCTGTTTTTAAATTATTTCTATCATTTTGTTACTTGTAGTGTATAGCCTGAGTTTTGCACCATTTAGCTACTGTGCTTCTTTTAACTTAACAATTCATTTCCAGATTGTTTAGCAAATTTCAGCAAGTCTCTCAGCATTAAGCATGTATCTTGTATTTTCAGAGAAGATACCGTTTCTTTAGTTTTCATCGTGTTGCTTTCTCCTTTTGCTCTTCAAACGTGACATAGTCTTGTTCCTTCAGGTCTCGTGTGCCATGTTGATGGGTTACAAGCAGAACATTAAAACAAGAGAAATAGAAAATAAATATCATGTTGAATTTTGTGCAGAACAGAAAAAAACTGTTGGTTTCTATTAAAAGCTGGCAGGTAATGATGCAAAAAGAAGTTCACCTGGTAAAAGCTGGATTGCTTTGCTTCTCTGTCTGCCTTATGATGTGCATTATACCATCTCCAATATCCCACACAGGGCAATAATGATTTGAAGTCTATAGAAATGGTCTGCATTGGCAATTTAAAGGCACAAAAAGATGTGATAAAGAAATAAATTGCTGTGTAAATTGCTTTGATCCCCATGAGAGATGGTACTAATGGTATGAAACAGTTTCAGTGTAAAAAGGATATATGTAACAAGCTTGGAGGTTTCACCAAACAGTAAATTCAAATTTCCTTTAAAAATTTATATAAACCCAGATTGTTACAGAAGATGCCAAACATCACTATGGATTTAATTTTTACTGTATATTTCCATGTGTGCAATGTGCATTATATTTAAATATTTTCATTATAGTCTGCAACGTCTGATTTTTAACAATCTTAACAATTAATTGGAATACTTGTAGCGTTATTATACATTGGCTAACAAAATATTATTTCAAACTCAATTTCTGTACCAAAAGTAAATCTATTTAAAGGAACATTTAAGTATGTAATGTGTGTTTTTGTACATATCTTGAATTTGCTTGTAGAATTCACAAGTATGCACAGTTTATGTAAACTACATGCATACTAAGATTTAGTTCATGCCTAAAAGTTGGCTTACTGACCTAAAACACTTTGAATGAGCTCCACTTTAGGTAACCAAATGTTTTTACAGGGTAAAAGTTACATGTGGGAACATTTTAGGAAGAAGTTCAAAAGTTGAACACATGCAGTCAGATAACAAATACTTCCCTTGTAGAACTGCTCGTGCTGTCATCACATTAGGTCACAAAAACACAAATTTAAGCCATTGCGTTTTTATGCACTCTTGGCCTTAAAACATGTTGGCTGAGGTCTGATTCTGATTAAAACATCCCATAATGTTCTAGCAGTGAGCAAAAGCTGTTACAAACAATCGTCAAATGATCTCATTTCAGGTATTTTGGAGATTAAAATATATATTCATGACCAATTTGAATAGATTTGTGTTATATTTTACAATTATGACACTTTTTTTTAAGTCTCTGTATTTTTATTTTACCAAAAAAAATCAAAAATTGGCATTATCTGTTGAACTCATGAAACTTTTTAATCAGATGGACTAAAGGGATTGCAATAACTTAATGTTAATTACTATCAATTGTGAGTTTGTTCTCTTTTATTGCTTTTCAGCACATTAATTATGATCTCCGTAAGCCATGAATGATGGTGTGGGAAAATGATTGTCTGCTATTATATCACGAGTTATTAACTGTCAACTTAGACACAAGAAAATAAAAACAGTGTAGTGAAATAGGTCGGTTAGCTTCATTTAGCTTCGGAGCTCCACCACATGTTATAATTGTAGATGAACATATGCATGATATATTCATAAATTAAACGAGTTCTTTCATTTTTCTGGACTGTATATAACGTGCATTGAATTTAATAAAATGTAACGTGAGACGTTATTTATCTTTGACCCATCAAAATGAATGTGGTCATTTATTTACAGAATCAAAGTTTAACATCAAACATTTACATCAATTTGGCACATTGAAAAATAACAACATGGCTAATTTAGCAACTTATACAAGTGATTGATTATCCACACGGCAGTGGATGAGCACTTTACACAGACATTTCTAAAATATCTGGATTGATTTCTACTTGATAGAAGAATTTAAAGATGGAAAATGAAGTTTAAAGGGAGTAAAAGATGGGGAGTGAGGGAGAGTGTTGACCAGAAACGACACTCTCCATTTGAACCCAGCTTTCCTCGGTACGCTCGGTAGTGAACTTGACTCGTTACCTCTCTGAAGATGAATCAGCGGATACGGAGTTCCAGTTAACGCTACCTGTCCAGCGTCTCCATAGGATGGCTGTGACTCGTCCGAAGTAGTGACGATATTCCGTCTGACACAAGTTCACCTCAGCCAGTGGACCTCACATGAGTGGGGTTCGTCCGAGTTCCACTCAGAGGTGGAAGATGTTATAATCCCAATCTCGGAAGAGCCTTATCATGGCTGGACTTCTGTTCTCCCAAACGACTGGAGCTGCAAACTCTCCAGCCCGACTCCAACGACAACTCACAGAAAAACTCCAACGGCAACTCACAGAACTGTTTCATGAGAGAACTAGGAAGTACCGACATTTTAAAGGGCTCTATTTCCGGTTCATTTGGGAGTTTTCTTATTGGTCAATGTCGACCAGACAGGGGTGTGTTTTGTGACGTAAAAGGTTACTAGAAGTCAGAAAACAGCAAGAATGTTATGGAACAGATTGAAAATGTTTTCAGACAGGCGAGAGAAATGTTTGGGCGAGTTTGGAGAAACAGGTGCCAACTTCTCTGTTTACGTCTGAGAGGATTTAAAAACAAGACAGTTGTTCCAACACTTGTCTGCTTCGACTCCGACCTTGGAACAAACGTACACTGCTCATTCAAAGACAGAAAATCAGAAAATGCATAATTACTCTGTAACAGGCCTTAACATGAATTCTAACTTTGCATGAGGATTAAAAATAATTATTGTTACTGTTTTCACAGTTAATAAAAATTGATTAGTTCACTGTAACATCTAAAATGTTTGAACTAAAACACTTTGATTGTCAAACATTTGTAAAACAGTAATGATAATAGAAAAGAGAGTGTTCTTTCACTTGAATTTTCAAGAAAGAAAGTCTCAGGATGGGTGAACCTGTATTTCTGGATTCAAATCAATGAAATGACAGTTTCTGTCCCACAAGGTCAAGTTTTGACATCAGGTCAAGTTCACTACAGTCCCCCCTTTGGAAATCATCGCCTGTCCATGGGGATGAATTCCAAACATGAACTTACGCCTTCGAATGTCCTTGAGCTTGATGTAATCCAGCAAGGAAAACAAAAGTCAAAAGTAATCCAGCAAGGAAAACAAAAGTCAAGGTAATTCCACAATGTTCTTGGTAATTCCATTGTGTTGATTATAATTTCATAATGTTGTTGGTAATTCCATTGTAGCAATGCTTTAACCCCTTGGAAACAGAGTCTGTAATCCATTGGAAAAGTCATATAATCCACAACGGTAAATCCACAACGATTGGAAGTGTTGATTGATCAGCATACAGAGGGGTTCCCTTGGATTGAACTGAAGATGCGGCCACTGGATGAAGAGTGGAGACCAACGTCAGGATTGCAGGTCTCCTCCAGCGAAGGTCGTCGCTGGGTGACGTCCAGTCTGTGCCGTTCTGGTTCAATGTGTCATGCAATTATGTGGTTTAAGGTGGGCTTATGAAGGGGATTTTACATAAGGCCTTAACCTATATGCACCTGGTGTGTAAGCTATTATGATTGGGAACAGCTACAGCTACCAGTTAAGGGGTGGAACATGCTGAAAAGGGTAGTTATAGGGGTCTATACCTATAGAAGGGCATTCCAAACTATTTTTCCATTCTTAACTTGGTTTAAGTTAGCTTTACATGGCAAAATATAGTTTGGTTCAATTGTCTGTTGTCCTTTTAGACGAATGTAGTATGAACAGATGCTCAGATATATTCATCAATTAACACGGATTCCTCATTTTTCTGGACTGAATAAAACGTGCATTGAATTTAATGAAATGCAAACGTGAGACGTCATTTATCTTTGACCCATCAAAATGAATGCGGTCATTTATTTACAGAATCAAAGTTTAACATCAAACATTTACATTAATTTGGCAAATTATGAAAATAACAACATAATCAATCAATCAGGAAAAACCATACGGCCATGATTTTCTGTTGCTTCACCACAGACATTTATGAAAACTGTACAATTATGTCAATGACCCACACGGCGGTGGATGAGCACTTTACACTGACATTTCTAAAATATCTGGAAGAATTTCTACTTGAGAGAAGAATTTAAAGATGAAAAGATGAAGTTTAAAGTGGGTGAAAGATGGTGTTTGAGGGAGAGTGTTGAACAGAACGGCACTCTCCGGGCTTTCTTCAGCTTCTTCCTTACAGTACACTTAGGTGGTGAAATTGACTCTTTTACCTGGAGATGTCTCAGGCGAGATTCCGTTTAACGCACCCTTTCAGCGTCTCCGTAGGATGCTGTGAATCGTCCGAAGTAATGGCGAGGCTCTGTCCGACACAAGCTCACCTCAGTGGAAAATGTTATAATCCCATGAAACTCGGAAGAGCTCTGTGGTCATGTCAGGGTCTTCCCGGCTCCCACAGCCTGCACAGCACTAGGACATATCAGAACTGTCCGCACCGCCGAACTTCTCCAACCCACAGCCCTGCTCAACTCTCAGAGAACTAGGAAGTACCGGCATTTTTAAAGAGCTCTTTTCCCGGTTCATTCGGGAGTCTTCCCATTGGTCAGTACCGACCAGATGGGGTGTGTTTTGTGATGTAAGAGGTTAGAAGACAGCAAGAATTGTTATGGAACAGATCAGAAATGTTCTCAGAGACATAGAGAGTTTTGTTTTGGCGAGTTTTAGAAACAGGTGCCAACTCCTTCTGTTTACGTCTGAGAGGATGTAAACAAGACAGTTGTTCCAACACATGTCTGCTTCGACTCCTGACCCTGAAAAACGCACACTTGCTCATTCAAAGACAGAAATCAGAAAATGCATAATTACTCTGTAACAGCTTTAACATGAATTCTAACTTTGCATAAACAACTAAAAATCATTGTTACGATTTTACAGTTAATAAAATTGATTAGTTCACTGCAACATCTAAAATGGTTTGAACTAAGACACTTTAATTATCAACGTTTGTAAAATAGTAATGATAATAAAAAAGAGAGTGTTCTTTTCACTTGAATTTTCAAGAAAGAAAGTCTCAGGATGGGTGAACTTGTATTTCTGGATTCAAATCAATGAAATGACAGTTTCTGTCCCACAAGGTTCTTAAGGTCAAGGGTTTTGACCTTAGGCTTAATCTTGACATCAGGTTAAGTTCACTACACGAACGACTTGAGATTGGGTGTTTGGTTTCCCCATAAATGTTTTAGGAGTCTATGGCGAGACTCATCAAAAAGAATTAGCTATCCCCCCGAATAGAATTATTCGAGTAGGTTCGGCTTAAGCGTTGTGAGACCAATGTAGATTATGGTACTTAAGGTAGCATTAATCTACATTGACTCCGCAAAGATTGCATTTTAACAAATGAACTGCATGTTGGCATAGTTAAAGGCCTCTTAGTCTCTAACTTAACTACACACAAAATTCATTCTTCCTTGGGGTGTTCAGAAACAATACCAAAAACCAATTAAACGATGTCTCAACATCGACAAAAACAGTGACTAAGCAACCAGTTAACAACGTTTCAACATTGACAAAAGCAGTGATTAAGCAACTAGAAAACGACGTTTCGGTGCGTCACTCACTCTGAATGTCAGATTTGATCACGTTATCGCGTCTGGTAACATTACCCTAACTGGCGTCACCCCCCTTCGGTCATGGGGGACAGCGAACACGGGTGAGGACGTCACTCCATGAGCTAAAGTTAGGTTGTCCTTGAGTAGTTTTAACTGTTTGCGCAGCTGAAAGAGGACTTTAAGGTCTGGATTGGAATCCAGTTCGCCTATCGATGGAGTGTATTTGTCTGGGTCAGTCAGATACAGTATCATCGAGTTAATTGCAGGATCCAACTTCTGAAGTTGGATGATGTCTGGGTCAGTTGAAAATGACTTTTCATATTTTAAAAGAACTTGGCGAAGTTTGGCTCTTTCTTCATCAGATGTCAGAGCGTCGGCTTGGGCGACCACCTGTTCACTCTGTGATGAGACTGATAAGGGTTCTTGCTCTTTGGGGAGCTCCAACGAATCCCTTTCTGAGTCGTCGGACCTGTCTATGGGTAAGACACCAAATGGGTCTATGGGTAAATCAGGATCCAAAAAAATAAAAATAGAAAATTCAGAAATTAAAAAAAGTTAGTTTTTTTTTTTTGACTAAAATAAACTAGATAAAATGTAATTTCTGCAATAATGCAGTGTGAAAGATGAGTGCTGAATGACTCAGTTGAAATTTACTGAAAAGTCTGAAACTCATTCATTAGAAGCTAAACAATAGCAAAAAGCTAAAAGGACTAAAACGTTATTAGCTAAATGCAAAGCGTAGCAAAACACTTTATCTAAGATCATAAAGTAGCAAAAGGCTAGCTAAAAGCATGAAAACAGGTGAAAGAAAAAAACAGAAAAATATAAGCTTAAAGTAGGAAAATGATAGCTAAAAACTAAAAGTATAAAAGACTAACTAAAATCTAAAAGTAGCAAAAGGCTAGATAGAAGCTAACAGAAAATGGCTGGCTAAAAGGTAAAGGTAGCAAAGTTGTTGCTAAAAGCTAAATGCAGCAAAACGATGGTTTGAAGTGGCCGAACAAAAATTGACTAAAAGTAGCATGTGAAAACCAAATAGAACAAGTATGCAGAAACAGATTTCAAAGAACAGTTTTTAAAGAAACTGAAGTTATGTGATTTAGATGGAGAAAAGTAATATTGATTAATATTGTACATAAGTTAAATATTTTTGAAAAGTATAAAAGTTGCAAACACCATAGCACCCATCTTCTGAATGAACTAAACATTTGTCTATTTAAACAGTTAAAAAGCACAACATATGCAGAAGTAGTCCAACTGCTAAAGTTTGAATGAAAAATAAAAAAAGTACAGGACTATTCAACAAAACTGCTCAGTGGGCCACAGTTTCTGAAAGTCAGCAGCTCAGGGGCCAGACATCCAGAGATTTTTCCATTTATTCAACCTTTATATAGACAGTCCAAAAAAGTTCAATCTGGTCCTCTGGACATTCAAAAAAACAAAAAACAAAACAAAGCAAAAAAATATAGAAACATTTCGTCTCTCATCCGAGAGACTTCCTCAGTCTGAGCTGCTGTTTTCAGCTCAGTCTCTTAAATAGCACCTTCTCAGAGTGGATCAACCAGTTTGCTGCTGACAACCAAAACCAGCTGCTCACATGCTCAAGAAGGACCATCAGCCTAACAATGGATCATTAGCACACTGATGGCTGTTTACTGTTCACAGAGGGCTGAGTGATACTAGCAATAACAGCATTGTAAGAGGGGGACAGTTGAACCCGGAGGCCTCCACCCCTGTTTAACGATGGACGATTCCTGGTCCAGAGGACCAGATTGAACTTTTTTGGATTTTTCTACCTGGATTATTGAGCATGTATCAGGATATTTATATAGACAGGTTAATACCATTGAGACTCGGTGACTCATTTACAAGAGAGACCTGATTTCTTTAACAAAGAGTGATGACCACAGTGGATAACAACAACAATAAATGGTCATGAAAGAGGCATACAAATTTAAATTTCTTTTTTTTTCAATCCAAGTTTTACAATGATCTGATGCCTTTTAAATTTGTTTATTTTATTGCATTGAATCATAAATGTAATAAACAGAACCAAAAACCCAAACCCAGAAACCCCACCCTCCACCCCCCAGCTAAAAAAAAAAAAAAAAAAAAAAAAAAATATATATATATATATATATATATATATATATTTATTTATTTATTTTTTATGAAGTGGGCCGGATTGAAGTCACCTGCGGGCCGGAATTGGCCCGTGGGCTGCCAGTTGAGTAGCCCTGGTATAACGTCAATGTAACATCATATGAAATAAAAAAAGTTATGTAAATTAGTTGGGCAGCACGGTGGCACAACTGGTAGAGCTGCTGCCTCTCAGTGAGCAGGCCCCCAGTTCAAATCCCAGTCCAGAGGCCTCTCTGGGTAAAGTTTGCCTGTTCTCTCCGTGCATGTGTGGGTTTTCTCCAGGTGCTCTGGTTCCCACAGACCAAAAACATGCATGTTAGGCTGATTGGTAACTCTAAATTGTCCCTAGGTGTGAGTGAGAGAGTGAATGGTTGTTTGTCTCGTTTGGCTCTGTGTGTCCCTGTGATGGACTTGCGACCTGTCCAGGGTGTACCCCGCCCCTCGCACAGTGATTGCTGGACATGGGCACCGGTGACCCCCGTGACCCAAAATGGAATAAGCGGGTAAAGATAATGGATGGATGGATGGATGGATGGATGGATGGATGGATGGATGGATGGATGGATGGATGGATGGAAATTAGTCAGATATACTATAATTTGTATGTGTTGTCAAAAATTGTAAAATTATGTGGAGTGGGGAGTGGTGGCGCAGAGGTTAGAGAGGTGGGCTTGTGATCTGAAGATCGCTGGTTCATGCCCCGGCCCCGACAACATCAAAAATTGTGGGTGGGGTAGGTGAAACACCCACACTTGCCCCCACCCTCATTTGCCCCACGCTGGGCCCATGAGCAAGGCCCTTAACCCCACCATGTGCTCCCTAAACAGGTCTCTCTTGAAAAATGAGTTCTCGTGGCTCAATGAGACTAACCTGGATAAATAAAGGCTAAATGAAAAAAAAAAAAAAGTAAATATAAGTATTTTTAGCATTAATTTCTTTTATGTATATTTTTTTAAACGTTGGCTGTTTAAATGGGTTTTAATTTACACATACTGTTTATTTGTCACCCTTTGAGCATTATGGTTTCTCTGCAGGTTTGTTCAGTACAAAATATCAAGTTTATGAATCTCGTCAACAAAACAATCATATAGCTCACTACCTAGCATGCTAAAGCTTTAAACAAAGATCTTGTGCATCACTTAGCGCTCAAAGTATGTACTGGGCATGTCACACACAGACACAGGAAATTACAATCGCTTGCTTTTCATGGCAGCAGGCGATAATTTGTGAAACAGCCTCCACATCTTGTAAATGATATCGGAGATATTTAAATGATCACATCGATGACCGTTTGAAGCTGCTACTTCCACATGACAACAAGAGGGGTAAAACTCATAATTCCCCTCCGTCCTGCATGGGCGCTTCATCCATCCATCCATCCATCATCTTTACCCGTTTATTCCATTTTGGGTCACGGGGGTCGCTGGTGCCCATGTCCAACAATCACTGTGCGAGGGGCGGGGTACACCCTGGACGGGTCGCAAGTCCATCACAGGGCCACATAGAGACAAACGAGACAAACAACCATTCACTCTCTCACTCACACCTAGGGACAATTTAGAGTTACCAATCAGCCTAACATGCATGTTTTTGGTCTGTGGGAGGAAACCGGAGCACCCGGAGAAAACCCACGCATGCACGGAGAGAACATGCAAACTCCACCCAGAAAGGCCCCCGGACCGGGGTTTGAACCAAGGACCTGCTCGCTGAGAGGCAGCAGCTCTACCAGTTGCGCCACCGTGCTGCCCATGGGCGCTTCAGATTTTGTTTATTGAATTAAATATGACTTTCTCAATCATGTTTGTCTCTTGTGCTATTCCCTGTTTATTTTTAATGACCCAAACTATATTTTTCTTAATCCTATCATGAGAACTCACAATCTCCAAGGGACATTAGAGGGCTGTTTGTACAGGAAATATCCAAATGCTACTAAAATCCCTTAAATCCAAAACATTTGTGGTTTTCCTTCATTTTTTTTTTTAAATGTATTTGCTGTTTGGCTATATTTAAATTCTTTTGCTAATTTAGAAGTTGTGGGATGCATTATGTACTTGAAACCAGAGTTGCTATTGATTTCAGTTTCAATGTTGAGGTTTTCTAAGCCAAACATCAATATTTTTCCATACTAGTCAGATTTTTTTGGATTGCCGTGTTTGTTTTCCATTCTCATGCATGGGTTAACTAGCTCCAAAGCACAAAGCTTTATGCAAAAAAGAGAGGAACAAAATCCATAACTATCCCACCAAAGAGCACTCCAATATTTACACAAAGCTAATGTGATTTTTCAGGCTCCGTCAGGTAGGTAAATTCAAAATATACCATTAATTCTGCTAATGGCATTTCTCTGAAGATGACGACTGGACCACTTTGCTTCAGACTGAGACGTTTCAACAAGAACTTCTTGGATAAAAATGAAACTTTTATACATTTCTTTAAATAACTTTAAAGATTTGTCAAATAAAGTATTTTTAAACTGACATGTTTTGCATTGCTTGTCATGGTTTTAAAGTCTTTGTGGTATTTAGTGTTTTAAGTTTGTTCTTGTTTGACCTTTGGTTTCATTGTTTTGAATTGATTTTTGCTTTCTAGTTAAGATTACAATTTTTCTCCATCATCATTTTTAGATATTTTGTAAATTCCACGTTTCCAGCTCCTTACACATCACTTGATCTCTTAATAATCAGTTCATCTGTTCTACATCTCATACACTCACAAGTGTCACTTTATACACCTGTTTGAGCCAAGGTCAAAAGAGAATGGGCAGACTGGCTCTAGATGACAGCTCAAACAACCACCCGTTAAAACAAAGCTCAGCAGAATACCATCTCTGAATGCACAACCCATTGAACCTTGAAGTGGATGAGCTTTAGCAGAAAACCACATGAAGTGTCACTCTTACAGCTAACAACAGGAAACCGAGGCAATAATTTGCTCATCAGAAATGGACATTAGGAATTTATTGCCTTGTTTGAGTTTCTGTTAAATCTAGAGATGATTGAGAATGAAAATTCCAGATTACCCTCCATACCATGGTATCACTTTAATTTGTTATTCCCCAGTTTGGTGTAATAGAGGTTGAGAATCATACCCCCAAAAAGAAAAAAGAGTGCCAACACATCACAACATTTCATTTCTCAGTGTTGCAGGAGACCACACCAAAATTTGATCAAAACAGCTACAAATCCATCATTTTTCAAGATAAGATCGTATTTCAAAACTCTGGCAAGAAACATGTTCTTCAAAAAATGCTGGGCCTTCAGTTTATTCCAGTTTATGTAAGAATTCTGACAAACTCACTTTGCCCCACACTTCTCTTTTTAAGTGGTTCGTTTCCTTGCTGTAAAGGCAGCTGGGTCTTTTATTGGTACAAAATCAGATATGGCTCAATTGTGAGCACCCTACACATGTAGCAAATTGTCATACTGGTGTGTTTAATCGCTTCACAGGACTCGAGAAGGCAGAGGACCAAAAAAGGTGCATACAGTGTAAAACTATAGAATGGGTTTATTTACAGGAGAGGGGAACTGGACTGAAATATGTGAAGAGAGGAGAACAGATGATGAAACTGAGCAAAGTATAAATCTTACATACAAAGCTCTCAACAACCTAGCTCCATCTTATATTACAGATCTTATCGTTCCATGCTTTCCTAACAGTGCACATCACTCTCAAACTGCAGGTTTACTTGTGGTTCCTAGAGTTTCTGAAAGCAGAATTCTACTAGAACAGGTGAGTGATGAGGAGCAGATGAGACTGGAGGGAGCGAGCAGGCAGGCACGAAGAGAACGGAGCTGACATTTCTTTTATAGAGACGGAGAGCCCACCGGAGAGTATGCCGACCAGAACACAGAACCAACAGACCATGAATTGACTCGTCATGGACAGGAGGACCAACTGATCCACGGATTCACCCAAGGAACCAGCACAGGTATGTTTCTCTGTTTTCATTAACACAAGTTTTCAAAAGGTTTAGTGAGCACAAATTGAAGTCTTCATCAGTTATGAGCACCATTTGGATCAGCTCTGCCCATATACCCTGGTGGCAATCAGCTCTAACAGGTCCCACCTGTGTCGGACCTGCACTCTCTCAGCTCGCCTACAAACACAAGGGGGCAAAATTAAAGGGCAAAACACAAAATAAACTAAATCCTCACAGCAAACCCCTTGAAAACATAAGAAAACTACTAATAAAACCCAGACTTTAAACAGTCACCTTAACCTTGTTCAGTCTTATTTGTGGATTTACAGAATCCCATCTAAGGGTGACATCTTCAACTCCTTGTCCTTCCTGAACAAAGCCATGGTTCATCCATCCATCCATCCATAATCTTTTACCCGCTTCTTACTTTTCGAGTCGCGGGGGTCACTGGTGCCCATATCCATCAGTCACTGTGTGAGAGCCTGGACAGGTTGCAAGTCCATCACAGGGACACATAGAGACAAACAACCATTCACTCTCTCACTCACACCTAGGAACCATTTAGAGTTACCAGTCAACCTAAAATGCATGTTTTTGCACGGAGAGACCATGCAACCTCCACCCAGAAAGACCCTGAACTGGTATTTGAACTGGCGACCTTCTTGCTGAGAGGCGGCAGCTCTACCAACTGCGCCACCGTACCGCCCAGCCATGGTTCATTGTTTGTGGAATCCAACATTTCACCCTTTAGAAAGGATTTCCTCGCTGCCTCTCTTCACCTCCGACACGTGTTAGCCTGGCTCAGCCACATCTGCTGCTAAATCATAAAGAAGATTGTGTTTGACTTCATAACTTATAAAGTCAAACAAAGTAATTTTCCTTCCTGCTGTAACCAATAATGAATGAGTCTGTAGAGTCATTACTAAAAACTGCAGTCCTGCTCGGCTGTTTGGTTTGAAGCTTCTCTGGTTTATTCTCACTTTTTTTTTTGTCACACATTTTTGTTCACATACAAGAAGTGGTTAAAGTTAATCTTTTTAGCTTTCTGTCTATGGCTTTGATAAATTATATCAATGCAAAGTTAATCAGTTTCCTTCTATTCCATACAAACACAGGCAACACATAAATATTATCAAGTCATGCAGTTGTCCATTTAATCATCCTCCATTTGATATTTTACAAGGTAGAAACTTGCAATAAACATATTCAGGGTAAATATGATCCAATGCTCAGACCCAACGTAAACAAATAAGCCTGTTATGTGGTTGTATCTCCTGTTAAAATCTAAACAAAATGATTTTGCAAAACATCTCATCAACATTTGGATCTTTTAAACCCCACTTTTTCTTTGATTGCTGCCATGTGCAGGAGTTCTCCCTCTAAATTCTACCAAATCATGATTTCAGATAGCAAGTTTTACAAAAGACACATTGTTAAAGATAGCTTTTTGCATGCAAACCCCCCAGCTTCAGTACCTGCTATTGATTTGTCTGTAATTGAGCGCAGCTGCAGATGCTACACACACTTGGAATCGTAAACCATCCTCGACGAAGGGTGCCGGGGGCTACCGTATGTTCAGTATACCACTGTTGTATGGATTTTCAATGGCTTTTATTCTCAACATGGCCTTAAATTGCATCCACATGTTGGAGAAATTGTCAAGGCTGTTTTTTTTTTACAAAACATAAAAAGTTAAAGACTGTCATTTTCAAAAGGTTAATAAAAATAATTGCAACCGGCTATAAAACTGAATTGTGCACACTAAAACTGCTGGGTTACTTTGATAATGTAAATGGTTTGAATGGGTTGGGTCATATGTTTGGTTGGTTTCACCATATTTTTGATAAAAAAAAATTCGACTTGGTGGTTGGGTTAAAATAAGGTGACCAGATTTCTGAAATTAAATCTGAAGACATTTCCAGCTCGGAGACAATAAAATAACAAAATGTTATCAAGATTGAATAAAAAAAATGGGGACAGTTATGGTTTCATTTATTTTTACATATTTATTCATGTTTAAGCAATAAAAATCAAATGTAGCCGCAGGAATGTCCCTCTCCACACACATTTCCTAAGAGTAATAAAATAAATAAAGTAATAGTAGTTGCAATGGTGTCAGAAACATTTGTAATGTGGGGGGACACACTGGTGGGGGGTGCCAGGTGGTCCTCCCCCAGAAAATTTTGAATAAAGTAGATGCCATTTCCTGCATTCTGGTGTATTTTAGCAGATTGTTAAACATCTACATTTACCTCCATAAGTAAACACTTGATTCAATATATTTTAGAGAGCCCAGCACAACAAGTGGTTTGAGTATTCTCCCATTAATCAAATGGAGTGTGGCAAGTGTAGGTGGAGGCAGGTGTGGGTGCTTCACCTTTCCCACCCACATTTTGATGTTGTTGGTCCAGGGAGTTGAACCGGCGACCCTCCGATCACAGGCCCACCTTTTCTAACCTCTGCACCACTACTCCCCACAGATAATAGTAAAGCGAAATAGTTAAAATGTAAGAAATAAGACACAATTTAGTAAAATGCTTCCTATTTTTTTTTTTTTTTTTTTGCTCTTCCACTTATTTCATCTTGTCACTCAAAGAACCACTGCTAATTATTTAACGAGGTTTTTTTTTCTGATAAAATGCCAAAAGTCCTATACTTAACAAAATAACTATATTTTTATTGGGAGCTCCAAGCTCATAGAACAGAAGAGACGCACATTTAAGCAGATGATGATCTCTCCCTCCTCATCAGTTTCAGTTCAGTTCTTGACTCATTCAGTTTCCATCACTGAAGAACTTTCATACGTCCAAACTGAGTAAACAAACGCACCTAAGCCCTATTATTTTACCCTGGACACAGCTGACAACACTAGAAACGTTTCCTACCATGAACCAAACCTTTATCATGGCTAGGATCAGCCCAGTTCAAACTAAATAAATCGGTTCACACGTACACCATATCACAGGACAGCTATGGGCTGACACTTATGCCATCAGAAACTGAATTTGAATTGCTGTTTTAAAAATTGAATTTCACTAAATTGAAACTGAATTTATTTCCTTTTATATTTTAGTTTTTCAGTTTCAATTTCAAAATTCATTTTTTTGTGTCACGCATCCAGGTCCTTCCAGAGTAATCAAACAAACACATATAGACAGATTGATGTTTCACGTGAGTGAAACTTTCTTCTGCTATAAAATAGAAAATGCATTAAAATCAGAAATAAATGAGTGTGTCTCATCTGTTAGGTCTAGTAAAGTAATTTAACATTAGTTCTGTCAGTGGGTCACATGACGTAAAATATATTAATTTTTGTTCATCAAGAGTTTTTGGTTCGGTAATTTGTTGACGGTCCCTAAGCGACCCTTTGCGACTCTGAGGAGGGGCAGACTGAGCACAGCTGACCGAAATCAGACTGCCTGCATCAAATTAAACGAGGGGAAGACACCGCAACTAACTTCATAGTGGTCTTCTTCTTCTTCTGTTTTAAAGGTGGCGCGCTCGGCTTTTCTTCTTCTCAATCTGTAACGTTAGCAGCAGCGCCAGCGCGACTAGCTACAGTAATACTGTTGTTGCGCGTAACATACTCACACATGCTTTCTACCTGGTTACAGTCTAGACACAGCACTTTTTTCTCATTCATAAAACGCTGAAATCAGGGACATTTCCGGGAACAGGTTGTCCAAAATGGGGACTGTCCCCATAGTTAAATATAAGTTGTGTTAATTGTTCAAAACCTCCCATTTTAAACCAAACGTTGATCAAATCAAACCTGACTGGACCTCTGCTTTAGGATGTAATAAGTAAAGATAAGGCAGGAAACACAAATCAGAAGATGTTTGACCTGGTCAAAGTTAAGTCAAAGTTATTGCAGGTTAATGACTTTAATTTACACTAAAAAGTCAGTTTGGTTTCCAAAAATAACAATAGCTGGTGCTAGCTAGTTGACGCTAAAAGCAGTTAGCACCAGCTAGCTAATGCCAAACCAAGTTATAAATATCTTATAGGGCAGATTTTGGATTTTTCTTTTCAATTAAACTTTTTAGTAGCTCAAAATCAGCAAATTAGTCTTATTAACTGAATTAATTAGTAGAACACATAACACTGAATCAAACTGATAACCCAACCAAAATTTGATCCAGCATTGGTTACAAATTTGGTTGGTTTTAACCCAGTAGTTTTTAGTGTGTAGAAATGACTAATAATGTTTTGAAAGACTAGTTTTCTGAATGAAAAAATTACATCCATGCCCATTTTAAAGGCCCCAATGAGTCTTTGTAAATAAATGATAGAGGAGGAATTTGTTCATTTAAAGTTGCAAAAACTACAATAAACTTTGTCACAATTTTTGCCCAAACTCCAAACTTCCAATAACTTTTTAAAGGTATTTTGTTTAATAAACTTCCTCTGATAACATTAAGATGTTTTCTGGGTTTTCTATATAACAGAGAAATAACCGTTTAATTATTATATAATAAACATGTTTTAATTCTAAAATCAATTCTACCTTATTTTTTTGTCCTGTTGTTAATGTCTTAGAGTTAGATGACATGTAATAAGTCAAAATGTATAAGTATGGTGAGTTGTTTAATACTTCAATACTGTTTGTTATGAAAATTATTTTTTAAAAGACCTTGAAGACTTGTCTTTAATGAACTGAGTGTACTGTTTACTTTGACAAAGTACCAAAATATTAAAGCTATTTCTAAAGTGCGTGAGATGCCACAGTTAAATTTTAAAACTTTATAAGCTTTATAAACTTTGTTAGCATTACATATCTCTCGACTGTAACCCCAGGATAAAGGGTCTAGATGTAATTATGTTGTTTCTTGCACCGTCAGTGAGAAGCTGCATCAAGGAAATGGTTGAGTTCATCGAATTTACATCAACTTCGTGTTAGTCATGTCAATTTAATCTGGGTTTCTGATCCCATCCACCAACACACACCTGTTTCAGGTTACAAGAACTAGAGTGTGACCGCTGCTTCATGCGTACGTGAATGCAGAGAAACCACAAAACAGCTGTGCCAACACGCCAGCATGTTATGCTATAACACTCTGACACTCATGTTCTCACAGCAGGAAATGTCCACACTCACATCACCATGTCAAACAACTGTCACTAAAACAAACTAATGAACTGTGGATGCATTTACGTGCCACATGAGTACCTTAACTAAGTGCCAGATGGAGGGTTTGTGTGGCTGGGATCACAAAACGGTCATAGTTCCCTGTCTCTTTAACTGACAGTGTTTACACAAGAGCTTACAGGGAGAGCTCTTTGTGACATTCATCATTTTCAAGGTATTTGCATGATACAAGGTTTTCATTTTTAACATACATGGTTCTACTACAGAGCACGGTGGCGCAACTGGTAGAGCTGCTGCCTCTCAGCGAGCAGGTCCCTGGTTCAAACCCCGGTCCAGGGGCCTTTCTGGGTGGAGTTTGCATGTTCTCTCCGTGCATGCGTGGGTTTTCTCCGGGTGCTCCGGTTTCCTCCCACAGTCCAAAAACATGCATGTTAGGCTGATTGGTAACTCTAAATTGTCCTTAGGTGTGAGTGAGAGAGTGAATGGTTGTTTGTCTCGTTTGTCTCTGTGTGGCCCTGTGATGGACTTGCGACCCGTCCAGGGTGTACCCCGCCCCTCGCACAGTGATTGCTGGACATGGGCACCAGCGACCCCCGTGACCCAAAATGGAATAAACGGGTAAAGAAAATGGATGGATGGATGGTTCTACTACAGATCTTTTTTTTGTTAAACTGATGCTTCTTGTGATATAAATGCAGTCAGGTATCCATGAGCACGTGGCTAAATAAGAAAAATCACAAGCTTGGCTGAATAGACTAATACTGCAATGATCTTTGATATAGAAAAATGGAATATGTTTGTTTTGGGAACTTGATAAATATGTTCAGACTAAAAAATATATGTTTTTGTCCTCCAGATTCAGTTGTGAAGTAATTAATTAAAAAAATTAATGATATGCCTTAAGCGTCAAATTACTAATTCAATTTGAGCTTTCTATTAATAGAGACTAAAAGCCTGACAACATATTTCATTCTGCCGTTCATGCTAGAGTTTTTAAAGATTATAGTTATTTTTGTCAGATCTTGTAAATGACGTTATGTGTAATCTAACTAGATATTGTTGGATCTCGTGAAAATTGAACATGTAAATCCTTGCAAATCCAGTGTGGCATGGTGCGTGAAATGTGGTTCTGTACTGGACTGGTGACCCATCCAAGGCAGTGACATGCGGTCAAGGGAGGCAGCTGAGGCAGTGCTGCACCTGTCATCATGACAAGTAAAATACTAACAATGATAAGAGAAAATATATTTGACCACTTGAATGTTCTATAAAACTGTTTTATAAAACTGTTTTCTGAATTATTTCAACACTCAAAAGTCAAAATCACAGAATTTACGCATTGCCTGTTCAAACAATGTGGGGTGATGCAGTGTAGTGCTGTGGCTCACCTGTGGGGGAGCTGTGTCATATACGATATATGAAGTAGGTGGTTGGTTCATGCCCATTGCTGTCTCTCTTTATATCGTCAATATGCATGTTTGATTACATGTGCTACACATGTTGATGCTCGTCAGTCTATTATATTGAATGAATGTGTGACATATTTCTTATTTCTAATTGGTCATAATTGCACAGTCAAAATACACAGGGTGAGGCAGGAAGTACCTTGCCACACTGATAGGGGGCAGTGCTGCCCCATAGGGACAACGAAACGTCGCTCTGCGTTCTTCTGTTACACAGAGGGGCGAGGGTGGAAGATCATATCTCAAAACTAAAGGATTTTTCTAAACTCATCTTTTCCCAAACTCATTCACCTTAAAATAAAGGTAAGATATTGCTTTTTAAAAATATATTATTTAAAAATAGTAGAGAATGGAGTTGATCGAAGCATAATTAGATGCCTTTTTAAAAGAAAAAAAAGACTAAATTGAAATATAAACTTCTATTTTGGATTAATTTATGTGAGCATCTGATTCCAGACGAGTCCGTGTCTCACCTGTCACAAACTTCACTGCATGTCACTGGTCCAGGGTCCTTGCCTCTCTCTCTGACTACTGGAGAAAGGCACCAGCTCCCTGCAAAACTGAATGCAATTAAATGGGTATGTGCTGAGTATGGAGAGTGAATAAAGCAAGTTTAACTCTTTGCTTCAGATCTTTACTTTATTTTTCAGTTTGGAACCTGCTTCAACCATTACATTTAATTAGGTTCTTGCTTCCAACATGCAAAGCTCAACAACCAAGCTCCATCTTATTTTAAAGATCCTCTTGTTCCATATTTTTCTAACAGAGTGTTTTGCTCTCACACAGCGGTTTCCGGTTCCTAGAGTTTCTAAAAGTAAAATGGTAGGAGTTTTCAGTTCTCAGGCTCCTCTCTTGGGGAGGCTGTGGCTAAGTGGTTAGAGCAGTCATCCTCCAATGGGAGAGTTGGGGGTTGAATTCCACCAGCAGGAACATGTTGAGGTGTCCCTGGGCAAGACACTGAACCCCTCGTTACCTCTGATGTGTGTCCCATCGTTGAATGAATGTGATCTAAAGCAATGATTATTCTCTACAGATTCAGATGTAGAGATATAGTAGAGTGCTGTATGAATGGGTAAATGAGGGCACAGATTGTCGTGTAAAGAGCTTTGAGTATCTTGATTAGATAGAAAAGTGTTATAATAACAGTCCATTTACTATTTTGTGGAACCAGCATCTAGTTTCAATCCATGCCGCTGATACTTTGTCTATGCTTGAGGATAAGCTTAAAACAGCCCTTTTTGGATAAATCCTATAATTAGGGTTGGCTTGAGTTTCCTGAGCTATCCCTTAGTTTTGCTGTTATATGATTCAACTGTTGGTGAACAAAGTGACCACATTTCCTCAAGTAAAGTGTCTTTACTGTCACTAACCTTTCGGTGGCCGATGGGTGCAAACGCGCAGCAAACGCACAGCAAATGCGCAGCAAACGCTCAGCAAATGGCAAAACTCGCAGCAAACACATGTATGATGCAAACTCAAAAACACGCAAACACAAAAAACTAACGCAAACACACAAAAAAACGCAAACAAAAAAACACAGGCAAACACAAAAAACATGCAAACACAAAAAACACATGCAAACACAAAAAAAAACATGCAAACACAAAAAAGCAAATGCAAACACAAAAAACACATGCAAACACAAAAACATGCAAACACAAAAACAAATGCAAACACAAAAACACATGCAAACACAAAAAACATGCAAACACAAAAACAAATGCAAACACAAAAACACATGCAAACACAAAAACAAATGCAAACACAAAACACATGCAAACACAAAAAACATGCAAACACAAAAACATGCAAACACAAAATACATTCAAACACAAAAACAAATGCAAACACAAAAAACATGTAAACACAAAAACAAATGCAAACATTGCAAACAATGAAAACAACTGCAAACAGTGAAAACAACTGCAAACAGTGAAAACAACTGCAAACAGTGAAAACAACGGCAAACTCGCTCCACAAAACAGAAGTGTTCCAGACCATTAGGAGCAGTCGAACAAAGAACAAACCAGAAAAGAAACTTGGAGGAAGAAAGATGTCTTGTGATATTTGCGTTTGGCAAACGTCTTTCTTCCTCCAAGTTTCTTGTATGATTTGTTCTTTGTTCGACTGCCCCTAGTGGTCTGGAGCATTTCCATTTTGTAGAGCAAGTTTGCAGCTGTTTTCACTGTTTGCAGTTGTTTTACACCCATCAGCCACCGTACTAACCTCTATGTTTGTATTCGTAATTATTTTTATCATTGGCGTTTTTTTTTTCTTGTCATAGAAAGTAGACCTAGTGCCGTGAGGTTAGTTTAGTTGCGAATTAACTTAACAAAAAAATGTCTAAAAGTATCAGTTTAGAGCATGTGCTCAATGTTTGATCCTTTAATAAAGAGCAAGTTTCAGTCCCTTGATTTTCAACATGCACTTAAAGCATCTGACTGACTCAAGATGGCAAAACTTTTTTTTAAGATGATGCAGATCCATTAGCGCTGGTGGCTCAGTGACGCTGCTAAACAGGACCGGTTTTAATCTTTGTGTTTAGGAAATTTACAATCTTAAAGAAATATCACCAAAGAGGTGTGCTTGGATGTTTTCGTACCTCTGCAAATGCGAGTAAAGAATCCAGCTCTTGTCTGTTTGGCTTTTTTACATTGTTTCTTTCAAAAGTCTTTCTATAATAATTCAGGACTGTTTAGATCATGTGGATTAATAAAGTGTAAAATCCAAATGGCTTTGGAATGTGGTACAATTTATTTAGTCTTATTGCACCTATTTTGGGAAATTTTAATGTTTCCTCTTCACAAACATTGAATTTCTTAGATCCTACAATTCATTTTAATCTCACTCAATCTGTGAAAGAGGCAGCACTCTCTGAGGTCACCCCTAAGACCTTGTTTTTTCATCCAACTTGGCTTTAAACTCTTAAAATATTGGACACGTGGGACACTGATCATAATGCTGTTGTTTTTAGAAGGCCTTTTGATCAGCTTGTCTCTATAGTCTGTACTAAGAGATACACTCACGTTCAAACTGCTGGCTCTGCAGGCAAATTCAGAAACACCTTAACTTCAACATCCACTAATCCTATTAAACCAGCACTTTGACCAGACACATGATTGAATTTATTTAATGATCATTGCCTTTCCATTCTTGATCAAACGTTATACAACCAGCAAACAAAAACGTTGGATATGTACTATAACCCCAGATTCTATGAGTATAGGCGTAGCCCTTTAAGGCTGTCGCTGATGGGTTTATCCCAATATGCGAAGCATTGCACTGAAAAATTTAGTCCACGCCCACCTGCTGTGTGGGCCCCACCCGGTCCGTATAAATTACGTTAAGAGTGGGAAATCGGCTCCCGAAATAGCTTTTTCTTCAGCCATTTAGGAGCCAGTGAGGCCCGACGCTTAAAGGGCTACACCTATACTCATAGAATCTGGGGTTACAGTATGTAACCAACGTTCTATTTCGTATAGGCTTCGCCCTTTAAGGCTGTCGCTGATGGGTTAAGGGCGAAGCGGATGATGTCCTCGCCTCACTGGGTCCATTTGAACACCGTATGAAGCAGAAGCTTGCCCAAAAAACGTCTTGTCACTCAGCTCCCCATGTACGTAATTACGTATTGCGTAATTATGTGTAGCATGCACAGACGCATGTTGTGTAACTATGCATTCTGACTGCATGAACACCCCGGAAACTTCAACGGGGAGGGAAAAAAAGCTGAAAAGAGCCATGAACCAACTGGTTTATGGCTGAACAGTATGAACAGATTAATAATAACAGGGGAGCTGATTATTAATCACATGAACTTGTAGTGAACTTAATCTGGTGTCACGACTAAGCCTAAGGTCAAAACCCTTGACCTTAAGAACCTTGTGGGACAGAAACTGTCATTTCATTGGTTTGAATCCAGAGATACAGGTTCACCCATCCTGAGACTCTCTTTCTTGATAATCAAGTGAAAGAACACTCTCTTTATATTATCATTACTATTTTACAAATATTGATAATCAAAGTGTCTTAGTTCAAACCATTTTAGATGTTGCAGTGAACTAATCAATTTTATTAACTGTGTAATGATTTTTAATTCTCATGCAAAGTTAGAATTCATGTTGAGGTCTGTTACAGATTTTTATGCATTTTCTGACTTCTGCCTTTGAATGAGCAAGTGTACGTTTCCAGGGTCAGGAGTGAAGCAGACATGCGTTGGAACAACTGTCCTGTTTATATCCTCTCAGACATCAACAGGGGGTTTTGGCACCTGTTTCTTAAACTCGCCAAAACAAAACTCTCTCTGTCTGTGAGAACATTTCTGATCTTTCCATAACAATTCTTGCTGCATTCTAACCTTTTACGTCACAAAACACACCCCGTCTGGTCGGTTCTGGCCAATGGGAGACTCCCATATGAACCGGGAAAAGGGCTCTTTAAATTGTCGGTACTTCCTGGTCTGCTCAGTTCTGCTCAGTTCTGTGAGGGTTCTGTGAGAGTTCTACTCGGTTCGGTTGAGTTCAGTTCTGCTCAGTTCTGTGCGGAGAAGCCCAGTTCTGGGAGCCGGGAAGATCCTGACATGACAACAGAGCTCTTCCGAGTTCCATGGGATTATAACATTTTCCACTGAGGTGAGCTGTGAGGGACAAAAAGCCATTACTCCGGACGAGTAACAGCATCCTGCGGAGACGCTGAAGGGTGCGTTAAACGGAATCTCGCCTGAGACATCTCCAGGTAAAGGAGTCGATTTCACCACCTAAGTGTACCGTAAGGAGAAGCTGAAGAAAGCCCAGAGAGTGCCGTTCTGTTCACACTCCCTCAAACCCCATCTTTTACTCTTCTTTAAACTTCTTTCCCATCTTTAAACTCCTCTCTCAAGTAGAAATTCTTCCAGATATTTAGAAATGTCTGTGTAAAGTGCTCATCCACCGCCGTGTGGGTAAAAGATCATAATTGTACAGTTTTCATAAATGTCTGTGGTGAAGCAACGGAAAAATCATGGCCGTATGATTTTTCTTGATTGATTGCTTATGTTGTTATTTTCAAAATTTGCCAAATTAATGTAAATGTTTGAGGTTAAACTTTGATTCTGTAAATAAATGACCACATTCATTTTGATGGGTCAAAGATAAATGACGTCTCACGTTTGCATTTCATTAAATTCAATGCACGTTTTATTCAGCTCAGAAAAATGAGGAATCCGTGTTAATTGATGAATATATCTGAGCATCTGTTCATCTACATTCTGGTGGCCCGTACGGGGCTCATAAATGACTGTATATTCGTGTAAAGATTGAATTTTACGTGTTGGCATGAAAAGTAACAGTTTATCAGCTGTGCTGAAAGTCAAAACGTTGCATGTTTACGCAGCGTGCTGGAGCTGCGCGCTTGGCGCTTGGCTCTGCATGTTTACGCTGTATTACGCTGGCGATGTTATGAAAGCTGAAATAATGTCATATGTCTTGTGAAAGCTGAATTTGTACGCCTGTTATTGTAACTAAACTGGTTTTGAGCTGGGTGAAGACGCTCTATTCTGTTTAAAGACAGTCCAGATGCGGTTCTGGACCGGCTCGGTTCTGAAGAAGGTTCGGACGAGGTTTTTTTAAATAGCTAGAAAGACGTTTTTGAGACCGGAGTAGAAGACTCCGTACAGCTCAGAGTTGATTCGTTACATTTTTAACAGAAAAAGTGCATTTTGACAGTTTAAAAGACGATAAGTTGACGAAATGGTTTCAGGCTAATCTAACATGCTGGTGGCTGCTAACGCTTCGTGGTTGGTTGATTTGCTGCTGTGGAGCGCTCTGATTTGCTGAGAAATTAACTGACGTGGCTACGTCACTTCCTCTCACCCCTGCTGCTTTGTCATTGGTGATTTCGGTCACGTGACCCGGAAATGGAAACTCGTTTTCATAGGGAATAAAATCTGCTTTTTAAAGCTGAAAAGCGCTTTAAAGCTGTGTTCTGAAACGCTGTTTAAGTTCTTCGAAGTCTAATTGCTAAAATTTTGCCACGTTTGTGTAAAAAATCCGTTCAGAAATGTTGGTTTTATCCGAGTCTAGCCGATGCTAATTTTAAGCTAACAGCTAACGACCGGACGCCACAGGAAGTCATAGCGACCCCTACTGGACAACACTAACAGTGTCTGAGTTAAAATAAATAAGGTTGTACTGACACCTTCTGGATAAACGTGAAGATCACAGGTTTTCACTTCGTTTTAGGTTTAAAGAGTGAAATTAAACTTTTTTATTTTTCTGTAAGGCATTTTTGAGTTAATAAACGTTCCTCAAAATTGAATAATCACTGTTATCTTGCATTTTAAAAGTTATAAAGGTATTTATGCAAAGAGCATTTACCGAACACATTTTTATTCACTGATAATTCCTTAAGAATAGGTACAAAATAAAAATTAAAGCAAACTTTTAAGAAATAGATACAGTTACAGATATTCACAAAAATGGAAAAAGTTTACTCACTTGCTGAAAAGATAACGCACATTTAATTGTTAATCTCATGAAATAAGAGTAAATACATCAGTAGAGAGAAACTCTTCTGATTTTCTTTTACCACCTAAACATTTACATCTCCTATTTAATTTCTAAATAGCAGATAATGGAAAACGAAGAGGTAAACACTGACCCCTTTCAATCCAGAGATGCCGTCCAGTCGGCTTTATATATTTTAACAAATTCAATTATTGGTACACAATTAGAGCAATTAGAAGACCTTGATGATGATCAAAGAAATGAGGAACTGCAGAGGTTGGCGAAAGCAGCCAAAGTGTCAGAGGACACGAAATCGAGCCGTGAACGCTTGGCAAAAATTTCCCTGCTTCTGAAAGCGGAAGTGGACCATCTGGTTGAACAAAATGTCACGCTGTTCAACGGATATCAATCTGAAAAGGACAGGTGTGACGTATTGATGAATCAATCTGAATTGCAGAAACAACAAATTCAGACTGATAGGGACCTCGCAAAGACAGAGCTGTCAGAACAGGCTCGATCATATGAGGAGAGATTTAGGGATAAAGAACAAGCGTACCGAGCCGTGTGTTCAGATAACGATGTGCTACAAGCACAGTTACAGATCGCATTAAAGGAGCTGGAGGATTGCAAGGCAGACAAGGCGATGATACTCCAACAATGGCTGAATTTACAAAGGAAATGTCAGACATCACAGGAGCGCCTGACAGCTTGTGAGGAGAAACTAGCTACAGCTACAAACCAGATTTCTGATATGGGGCGGGCTGGTCTGAGACTCAGAGACAAACAGCCGCAACCACCCCAGACAGATGCTGTTACACCTCCTCCCCTTAGCCCCGTTCCAACACCCCCGCCTCGGGGGATAAGGACGGGTCTGCACCCACTTGCACCTCTTCCTACTAACACCATGCGGTCACCCCCATCCCCATCTCGGGCGGTGGGGATGGACCTGCACCGATATCAACTCACTGAATCGGTATACACCATGCCGTCACCCCCACCCCCATCTCGGGTGGTAGGGGCAGTCCTTGACCAATCTGCACCACCAACCACGCATGTGAGACCGTTAATACAGTCTCCTTCAATGGATGATTTGCAGAAAATCTCAAAATATGTACAACGCTTTGTGCCTGGACCGATGGGATCATCTGGAACAAAAGCGTACCTCAAAGATCTGGAGTTCAGATTGAGATCTTATCCTAATGCTACGGTAGAGGATAAGATCAGTCTGATACGGCTCACTTCGGACAGAGAGGTGTTCACCTTCATCGAGCGTCTACCAGATGCAACGAAGAGGGATTACAACCTTCTGTGAGAAGTTTTGATCAGAGAGTACGACTCCTGCACGGGACCTGCTGGTTTCCCAGCTGCAGACAAGGTCATGCAGGGTAAAGCTGAACATCCAAAAGTTTATTACAAAAGAATCTTCCAAGCTTATTTTGGTAACAGAAATGAGACCGGAATGGAAGAAGATGATGGTTTTAAGTTTGTTTTCAGCAAAAATCTCCACTCTGATTTTAGACAATCAGTACAAATGATGGCAAATTTCAGAGAAAAATCCATCGGTGAGATTAAATAGTGTGCTGTGAATGTGTTTGAAGCATGTTCTCGTGCTAAGACGCCCATTGAAGTGTTTCCTAGTGTAAAGGTTAAACCCCTCCCTCTTGAACTGGAAGGACGACGTGCTTCGCCGCCTCCTCCTAAGAAAGAGAGGAAACAGTCTGTTCAAACTAACAAACCGCGTCCTGAAGGTGCACGCTGGGACAAAAAAGCTCCTCTTTCGGAGGATGACAGTGATTATCGGAAAAGGGGTGAGCGTAGGACGCAACGATATGTTAAACCATATCATCAGGGGCAGTACGTGAAGGAACCCCCGAAAGACGTACCTGACCGTCCCCCACCTCGGACGAAACGAACCGAGGCGAAAAAATCACAAAAGTTCCGGAAACAAGGCCCTACACCTCTGAGCTCGGAAGAGACAGA
Organism: Nematolebias whitei; assembly: GCF_014905685.2. NCBI lineage: Eukaryota > Metazoa > Chordata > Actinopteri > Cyprinodontiformes > Rivulidae > Nematolebias > Nematolebias whitei. The sequence goes on from NC_056504.1 coordinate 29,340,404, forward strand.
GAAAATACGCAGGTTGTTAGAAACTTTGAAACACACTGACGCGGGAACCCAACCAGGAGCACTTTGCAGTAATGTAATCCCTATTACATCTAAGGGCGCGAATGACAACATTACAGATGTCGGTGGACCACACCAAGACGTTGCTGTTGTTGCCTCGAACAACCCCTCATCAGAAGAAGGGGGGGTAAACACACACACAAACGATGACGAGTCATCGCAAGCTGAACGCTCAGAAACAGCCTCTGCTGTGCTGACGGTTCAGACAAACCAAGATTACACAGATAAGGCTGAACGCGTGAAGAAGCGTCAGAAAAAACCCAAAAGGTTTCTGTGTAACTTTATCAGAAGGGGGGTCGCCAAAAAGGCGTACCTGTCAGTAACACTCGAAGGTGTCCTCACACACGAAGCACTCTTGGATGGTGGGGCAGACATAACAATTATGTCAGCTAAACTGTTCGAGGAGCTGAGGACGGCCGCTGCCAGTGTTAACAGGATGATACCTCTCTCTGAATGTGCTATAGAAATGCAGGGTCTCTCAGAGAAGAAAACAACCCTGACAGCTATAGCAATGGTTCACATGCAGATTGGCAATATGACGCTGTACCACCCAGTACACGTGTCTCGTGTTGACTCATTCCCATTTTTGGTTGGCCAGGATTTTATAAATCGCTTCGACGCGATTATAGATTATGGTGATCAAACGATGTGGACAACAGTGAGCAAGCCACTGCCAATCGATACGCCTCCGGAGTGTGACACAGACTGCCCAACAGCAGGCACCGCGGAAGGCGCACAGCACTCCTCAGCCGAGGACACGAGCCCGGTGAGTACTCCTCTGACATCATGTGAAACCAAAGAGACCCGCTCAGTGGTCCAAACTCTGACCCAACAAGACAGTCTCCTCTGTGAGCTGGAACAGTCAGAGTCCAGGTGGTGAAACACAAAGAGCTTTTCATGACATGTGATCACTTGGTGACATCACATGATCTACAGATCTTCTGGAAGAAAGTTCCAGGACACTCCAGAGTCCCAGGCGATGACAAGTACTACAATGACCTTGCAGACTCCCTAGCCAAGGAAGGTGCCGTTGACGGACCCACATGGTCCTTCGACCCCTCCTGGCTACTCAAAACTCAGTCGTCACAAGCTACAACTGAGGTAATGGCAGTCACACGTGCACAAGCTGCAGCTAAACCTGCTGATAACACAGTTTCTGTGCGCCCAATGCTGACTGACCCAGACATCATCCAACTTCAGAAGTTGGATCCTGCAATTAACTCGATGATGCTGTATCTGACTGACCCAGACAAATACACTCCATCGAAAAGCGAGCTGGATTCCAATCCAGACCTTAAAGTCCTCTTTCAGCTGCGCAAACAGCTGAAACTAGTTAAAGGCATCCTAACTTTTGCTCATGGACGGACGTCCTCACCTGTGTTCGTGGTCCCCCATGACCACAGGGGGGTGATGTTAGTCCATGCACATGACCTTCCGTCCGCAGGACATAAGGGTGACAATGCCACGCTGAAAGCATTAAAACAGATTGCTTATTGGCCTGGAATGAAAAAGGATGTCAAAGACTACATAAAAGGGTGCCTGATCTGTGGCCAGTTTCAACCATCCAGACCACTTCACAGAGCACCACTGCATAGTAGAGGCATTGCATTTCCATGGTCGGACCTCCAGATTGACTGGGTCGGACCACTCACTAAGACCTCTAGAGGAAATAAATATTTTCTCACGGTAACCTGCGCGTTTACCAAATGGGTAGAATGTCTACCAGCCCCTAATGACACAGCACAAACCACTGCTATGTTATTAATGAATCATGTATTTTCAAGGTTTGGACTTCCCCTCAGGGTGAACTCAGACCAAGGTACACACTTCACAGGTGAAGTAATGAAGGAACTGTGGAAGACGCTAGGCGTCAAAGCCAACTTCCATATTGGCTACCACCCACAGGCTTCAGGCCAGGTTGAGAGAGCAAACAGGACTGTGGTGAGTATTTTGAAAAAATACGTAGCCGCAAACCACAAGGACTGGGACGTGAAACTCCCTCTGGTCCTCATGGCCATAAGGGCCACTCCACACAC
>NC_056504.1:29372496-29426081 GCF_014905685.2 Nematolebias whitei
GGGAAACTAAACAGCCACTGGCCAAAAGGATGGCCCAGCACAGAAGATCAACATCATCAGGCCAGGATTCTGCGGTCTACACTCATCTCCAGGCCAGCGGTCACTCTTTCAAGGATGAAGATGTTCACATCCTGGACAGAGAGGAACGATGGTTTGAGAGAGGAGTAAAGGAGGCCATCTTTGTGAAAAGAAATCGTCCATCATTAAACAGGGGTGGAGGCCTCCGGGTTCAACTGTCCCCCTCTTACAATGCTGTGATTGCTAGTATCACTCAGCCCTCTGTGAGTAGTAAACAGCCATCAGTGTGCTAATGATCCATTGTTAGGCTGATGGTCCTTCTTGAGCATGTGATCAGTTGGTTTTGGTTGTCAGCAGCAAAACTGGTTGATCCACTCTGAGAAGGTGCTATTTAAGAGACCGAGCTGAAAACAGCACCTCAGACTGAGGAAGTCTCTTGGATGAGAGACGAAACGTTTCTAGAATTTTTTTTTGCTTTGGTTTGCTTTTGTTCTTTTGAATGTCCAGAGGACCAGATTGAACTTTTTTGGATTCTTCTAACTTATTTCTGCTATTTTCAGCTTGGTATGCTCCTTTCAGTTTATTTCTGCTAGTTTCAGCTTTTTCTGCTATTTCAGCTACTATTTAGCTGTTTTATGCTATTTTCAACATATTCAGCTAATTCCACATTTTTGGCACTCATTTCAACTTTTTCCTGCGTAATTCAGCAAAAATGTGCTCTCTCCACTTCCTTCAGGTAAGTTAAGCTTCTTTCTGCTTTTTTAGCTATTATTCAGCTGTTGTTCTGTAAATTTCTGCCTTTTTTGGGAGGGAGAATAATTTCCATTTTTTTGTGCTCATTTCTTCTTTTTTCAACTGAAATGGTCACACTTGTGCTCTTTCCACTTTCTTCTGGTATGTTTAAGTTTCTTACTGCCTTTTCTGCTACTTTTACTAATTTTTGTGCTCATTTCTGCTTTTTTAAACCAAAGTCAGCAAATATGTGTTCTTTCTGCTTTTTTCTGCTACAGTAATTTAGGCTTGTTCTTCCATTTCAGCCACATTTAAGCTACGTTTCAGCATGTTTTTAGCTAATTTCAGCTGTTTTTCAGCAAGTTCTTCAGCAATAAGCATTCACACTGCATTTTCGCAGGAAATGCAATTTCTCTAGATGAGTGTGTTTTACAGGATTTTAATGGTTTTTGTGAATTCGTTTAAATTCATATTAATCAAAACATCTCAGCTCATGTTCTTTGTTTCCATTTAATTCTTGTTTTCATCATCTAATGAGAGGAAAACTGTGGTTTGTTCCAGAACATCTCCAAGAACACAGTGATCTCCACTTAAGGGAGCTTTGTATAAAAAGTTTATATAAATTAAGAAAACAAAAGGAAGACCTCTATATGATCATTTTTAATTTGAAGAAAATAAAAGTAAATTGTGTTTTCAGGTACAGAATTTGAAGCTTTTTCTCTGAGTCTTTTTTAGTAATTTTTTTAATGTTTTTCAATAATATTTTCATATTAAAAACAATTGTGTTTGCATAGATTTGGAGTTTAACATAATCTTGTATTGTATTTTTCAAAAAGATCTACCTGATAGACCAAATATGTATAGAAATAATAATTTAAAAATATATTGGTAGGAAAAAAAAATACAGCACAAATAAAGAGCTTGAGCTTATTGACTTCTTTTTTTTTTTTAAGTACATTTCTATTTCGTTCCAAGTATAAAAGCATTATGTCTGCTCTTACTTTTGGATTTAATACAATTTATTTTAGGTAACACTGCTGGTTATTGGTTTATGTGGGTGAATTTTTAGATGCTTAGGCCAGGGGTGTCCAATGTGCGGCCAGGGGCCATTTGTGGCCCTTGGAGTGATTTTGCACAGCCCACACTTGGCCTGTAGGCTTAAGAGATGCAAACCTTTTAAAAATTTAAGGATGATCATTTTTTTATAATTTTTTTTTTTTAGGTTTAACAGCAAAACAGATTAATAAAATCTCAAAATAAGCATTAATAAGTTTAAATCCATTGGCAATAAATCAATAAAATAAAATAAATAAAATAAAAATAAATTAATTAAATGGGGGCAGCACGGTGGCGCAACTGGTAGAGCTGCTGCCTCTCAGTGAACAGGTCCTTGGTTCAAACCCCGGTCCAGGGGCCTTTCTGGGTGGAGTTTGCATGTTCTCTCCGTGCATGCGTGGGTTTTCTTCAGGTACTCCGGTTTCCTCCCACAGACCAAAAACATGCATGTTAGGCTGATTGGTAACTCTAAATTGTCCCTAGGTGTGAGTGAGAGAGTGAATGTTTGTTTGTCTCATTTGTCATGTGTTCTTGTGATGGACTTGCGACCCGTCCAGGGTGTACCCCGCCCCTCGCACAGTGATTGCTGGACATGGGCACCGCACCGGCGACCCCCGTGACCCAAAATGGAATAAGTGGGTAAAGATAATGGATGGATGGATTAATTAAATGTTATTGTTATTGTTATTTGAAGCATTTAATGTTTTGGATTATAATAATTTCGAACCCCTTTTCCACCAAAATTAGTAGATTTTGTCCTTTCTCCAAAATATTGTTTACATTCAGTTAAAAAAATCACTATAACTATGTACACTTTTTATTTATTTATTTATTTAATTCACATTTTTGTGGCTCATGACTCCTTTCATCTTCAAGGTTTTGGCCCACATATTAAAATGTTTGGACACCCCTGCTTTGGGCATTAGATCAGATTCTGGAACCAATAAACTTATTTTAGGGCCCTAACTTCAGTAAAATCAACATGTTATGAAACCAACAGGAAAATAACTAAAAGCCTAGCTTTGCTTAAATGAATGCAGATCCCTCACTACTTTTAATAAGATCATATTCATATATATCATCACAGGGTCAGCCCTCAATTGGTTCAGATCTTACCTCACTGACAGATCCTTTTGTGTCTCCATCAAGGATTTTAGTTCTGCAGCAACAGAGCTTAAATGGGAGATTCCGCAGGGGTCCATCCTGGGTCCCCTCCTATTCTCTCTATACCTGCTGCCACTTGGTGCTATTTTCCAGAAACACAACATACCATTTCACTTCTACGCCGACGACTGTCAAATTTCCTTCCCCCTAAGACACAATGGTACAAGCTCTATTCAACCTCTGCTCGACTGCCTGGCTGACATCAGGGACTGGATGGCTTTAAACTTCTTAAGTTTCAATGAAAAGAAGTCTGAAGTCATGTTGTTCCCTCCCAGTGACACGATCACAAACCACTGCATCGACCTTTCCACTCTGTCCCTGTCAGAAAAACAACGAGTCACTAATCTGGGATAATGATAATGGTGATAATGGACCCTTCCCTGAAACTTAACAATCATGTTTACATGATTGTTAAATCACGTTTCTTCCAACTGAGGCGGCTGTCTAAACTGAAGCCCATATTGTCCAAAAATAACCTGGAGACAATAAAACATGAATTCATTACATCTAGGCTTGATTACTGCAATTCGCTCCTGTTTGGTATCAGTCAAACCTCCATTGCACGACTACAACTGGTCCAGAATGCAGCAGCCCGATTTTTAATCAGTACAGGCAAAAGAGAGCATATTACACCAGTTTTGGCCTCACTGCACTGGCTACCGGTTCACCTTCGAATCCAGTTCAAAATACTCCTGTATGTCTACAAATCGCTGAACAGTTTTGCCCCCCATCTCTCTGATCTGCTACAACCTTATGTTCCACCACGTTCCCTGAGGTCAGCGGACCAATTGCTCCTCACAGTTCCAGGAACTTGTCTTAAGCGCAGAGGTGACAGGGCCTTCTCTGTAGCAGGACCAAGACTTTGGAACAAGTTACCTCTGCTTGTCAGACTGGCCCCCTCCCTCTCGGTTTTCAAATCCCGTTTAAAAACTCATTACTATTGAGTAGCTTTCAACACCAGAGGATCTGTGTTTTGAACCTGTACGCTCCACACTGGTTTGTCGTCATATTTATTATCTGCATCGTTTTTATGTCTATATTTTTGATTTACTTTATTTTGTATTTTGCTTTGTGTGTTGTCTGTTGTTCTGTCTGTACAGCACTTTGGTTGGCCTTGTAGATGTTTTAAGTGCTCTATAAATAAAATGGTATAGTATGGTATATTTTGCTGATTATACAGATTTACAGCCGTTTTGGTCAAACCTTATTTGATATTTCTGAGCTCTTGTGATAGCACTCAGAGAATGTGTTGCAGATGACTCTCTGTTACAACCACACCAGAATGAGCTGTCCAGTGCTTCATGATAGACAGAAACTGTTGAGTAGCAGTTAATGTCAAAGTTTAATCAAATATGTTATACTATATGGAGCTCTCAGAGTATGTCCATCCATTATCTTTTACCTGCTTCTTCCATTTTGGGTCACATCAGTGTCCATGTCCAGCAATCACTGTACACGGGGTAGGGTACACCCTGGACAGGTCTCCAGTCCATCACAGGGACACATAGAGACAAACAAGACAAACAACCATTCACACTCACACCTAGGGACAATTAGAGTTACCAATCAGCCTAACATGCATGTTTTTGGTCTGTGGGAGGAAACCGGAGTACCCGGAGAAAACCCATGCATGCACTGAGAGAACATGCAAACTCCACCCAGAAAGGCCCCCGGAACCGGCAACCTCCTCGATGAGAGGCAGCAGCTCTACCAGTTGCAACACTGTGCTGCCCTTTCAGAGTATGTGTTAAAGGTTATTCCAGCTACGACCTCACTGTTTGGCTGAATCTCTGTAAAACCGACTGAGCTACACCCACGCTTGTGCTGGCTAATATTCATTTAGCTGTGGTAGCCATCATGAATCAGATTGACTTCTAGTGGTAATCAGTTGTATATGTGCAACATCCAATGACTATTTTAAGGGTTTTATTGAAATCAGTTTAGTGGTTCATATTTTCCAAACATGCAGAACAGTTAATGCCAAAGTTTTAATAAAAATGTTGCTTAATGTTTAGCGATTGGAGTGTGTGTTGGGGATGATACTCAGCTACTTTTTTCTTTCAGCCTTTATTTATACAGGTTAGTCCCATTGAGCCTCAAGGACTCATTTACAAGAGGGACCTGATTTAAAAAAGAATGATGACAACAGTAGACAATCATAAAAGAAAACATAAATTGGGAAAATAAATGAAAGAAAATTATATTAAAAACAAAACAAAAACAGCTACAATGTAAAGCAATGTAGAAAACTAAAAACAAGAACATGTCTGCACTGGTTTTGCCAGGAACGTAGCAGATGTTTGAAGCCACCTAGAGAGGTCGAAGTCAAGAGCTTCAGATCTTTTTGCAAGATATTCCAGGAAACAGGAGTGGAGTAGAGGAAGGCCCTTTTGCCTAGTTCATTCTGCACTGAGGGAACACTGCAGGTAATAATGTCCTGAGAGCGCACACTGTAGCTGCACTCATCCAGAGACATGTAGGAGGAGATGTATCAAGGCAACAGACCAAGAAGTGATTTAAAGATGAAAATGTAACAGTGAGAGAGTCTGTGTGAAGTTAATGATGACCAGTTAACCAGCAGGGTGCTTGCAGAAGCATTCATGTAAGTATTGTCACCGTAGTCAATGGAGGGAAGGAAAATAGCAGTTACAAGTCGCTTCCTAGCATTTAGATTTAGATCAATTTCTGAAAAAGAAACCCAATTTAACTAGTTTCTTTACCAAGTTTTCCACGTGGAGCTTAAAAGAGAGATGCAAATCGACCAAGATACCCAAATATTTGTAGGAATTGATAAACTCAATAGGGACACTATTCAAAGATAAAATAGAAAGAAGAACTGCTGGGACTGACTTCCTGTTTGAAAACAACATCCCTTTGGTTTTGTCGGCTTTTAGTACAAGTTTGAGATTGAACAAATCAGACTGAATGATGTCAAAAGCGGATTGCAAAAGCTGGAAAACCTTAGCAACTGTTTTAGCTCGAAAATAAACAACTGTATCATCAACATAGAAATGTATGGATGCATAAGGAATGATCTGACCTACATTACCTATGTAGATTGTGAAGAGGGTTAGTCCTAAAACTGAGCCTTGTGGTACACCATTGTTAATCGTTAAATAACTGGAGGAAGTACCATTATGTTGAGCACATTGCCTCCGACCTGAGAGATAGTTAGTGAACCAACCAATGGTGTGATCTGAAAAACCAATTTTTGAGATCTTATGACACAAGATGTCATAAGTCATGTACTACCGCACCAAAATTGACCTCAATATATGTGTGTTATTTTGCTAATAGACAAATAAACTCACACAAGTGTGCACAACATTATCATCTTTTCACCTACGCTAGAGGGCAACAATAAAAATGTACCTTTGTCAACTCTTGCTATGTTCTTTAAATAATCTTACATCTGCTCTCTTTTTTCATTTTTTCCAATTAACGACTCAAAACAGGAGTTGCAAAATATACCAAGGACAGTCTGTGTCTTTTGTTTGTTGGTATCACAGAATTCAAAGTGAAACGTAAGATGTTTGCATGTGTTCTGTTAGTGGAGTTTAAGAGGAGCCCGTGTTGCACTTGTCTGTGATATCCAGCTCTGGACGGGCTGTTTGACTCATCTCTTAAACAAACCTCTCAGAGTTTGGGGCCATTTGTTCGAAGCTGCACGTAGCAGAGATCTGGAGATAAAGCAAAGTCTTGAAAGGAGTCCTAGCCAGGCAGGGAAAAGAGAAGCTTGAGAAGAGAAGTAGACAATAAGTGCTAAATCTCCACTCCTTTAAGGATTAAGAGGAAAAAAAAATCCACTTTCAACTATCCAAACTACTCAATCCATTTTGCAGCTTTAAAGAGGAGGAGGAAATAAGGAGTACTTTTCCACCCCAGACAGACTCTTTTAAGAAGCCATTTGTCATTTTTTGTGAATTTATATCTCTTTGCCGTCCATTAACCTCTAATGTTTTGAATAATTCTAACATGTTTTAGGGCTTGTCTAAAAAAGGCTAGGTGTGTTGGCGCTTATATTTCTAAATGATCAGTGACTTTTAGACCAAACAAGGACTGACATAAATTTAACAAGAATCTAAAAATACAGGTTTTAACATGACACCGACTGTCCATACCAGAAATTTTAGACAATTTAACATCACTGAACACATTTGTTGTTGTGTTATGCTAACTGATTAGCAGTTTAGTGAGTCAACAGGCTCATAGAAAATGCTTTTCACACATATTTAATAACAGACGTTTGTCAGTGTCAGCAGAAGGATTACATTGAATTTTCTGAGTGAAGAAATAACCTGTTGTTGAAGTGTTCATGATTATTTAATGGTTATGAAGCTGTTTGTGTTGCCAAACCATTTGGTTGTCTTCCAAAATGTATCATCAGGCTTTACGTTCATCACTGAGTTATTTCTGTGAAAATAAAACTTTGGGCCAAGCCATCAGATTAACAATCAGCTTGAAATATTAACACTGGATTTAAGCCCTATTTGCAATTACTTTTTACTGGTATGAAGAAAAACATGTTCGTTTAAAGAGCTTTCTTTAACGCATCTTTTCTAAATCACTTATTAGCTTCATGGATTTTAGCCTGTCATATTTTTTTTTATATAATTAGAACTCACCAAATGAAAAACTAAAGCTAATATCAGTATCATTTAACACTTCTCATTCCATACTGATGTGTCCTGAAAATAGATATTTTTAGGATAAATAAATCAACTTGATTCAACTTTGTTACATCCTAAACTATTCAGCTTCAGACCCGCAAAACAACAGAGGAAAAAAAAAGTAAATTTGTTACAATAACATTTTCACAATGTTTATTTCTAAACAATTCATTTCATTTGAAGAGCTTAAAAAATAGTGAAACCAAAACCATTAATTTAAAAATGTCAAACTTGTCATTATTTCTTCTGTTCCTTTTAAATGTTACCATCAAACTTTCAGAAAATGTCTATTTAACATTTGTTTAATCAAATATAGAGTTGCTTACGACATCACCATCAAGAGGCACTTTCTATGTGGACACCAGGTTTTTTCAGGTTTATAAATCCATCCATCCATTTTCTTTACCCGCTTATTCCATTTTTGGTCACGGGGGTCGCTGGTGCCCATGTCCAGCAATCACTGTGCAAGAGGCGGGGTACACCCTGGACGGGTCGCAAGTCCATCACAGGGACACAAAGAGACAAACGAGACAAACAACCATTCACTCTCTCACTCACACCTAGGGACAATTTAGAGTCACCAATCAGCCTAACATGCATGTTTTTGGTCTATGGGAGGAAACCGGAGTACCTGGAGAAAACCCACGCATGCACGGAGAGAACATGCAAACTCCACCCAGAAAGGCCCCTGGACTGGGGTTTGAACCAAGGACCTGCTCGTTTAGAGGCAGCAGCTCTACCGGTTATGCCACCGTGCTGCCCGGTTTATAAATCTTGCTTTTCATTTACTTTAAAACATTAATTACCACTTTATTAAGTTGTTTAGAAAAAATAATTTGTGCCTACAGGATATCCAGCAATGCTTTGATTAGACCAAAAACGCTGCTGATCTCATGCTGCTGATTTATTTCACGTTGCTGTGTTCATGCGTGCTCATCTGCTCACACAGACTCATGTCCGTGCTGCTGTTTGGCGTATTGTTTTTATGCTATTAGTGCTTAGTTTAGCATGTTTCTTAGTTCATAGATTTTATTAGTTTTTCTTTTACAATTTATAGTTTTGTTGGCTATAACTGGGACCCTGTGTACATATCGTTCCTCCACATGTACCACATACATGTATGGCGCAAATGAAAATAAAGAAACTTTGACCTTGAAAACTTGCAGCTATCTCAGAAAACTGGAGGTAAAGCATTCAATGTTAAATAGTTGTTGCATAAAAACGGTTATGGGGATGATTCATTGGGGTCCTGAACCTAACTGGGAACCAATGGTCTATAGGGATGTTCCTCAGCAGTCCTTTCAAACAAACAAATCCCACCAGACCAACTAAACACAACAACTGTAAAACATTAAAAACAAACCATAAATATTTTATATGTGTTGTATAGTCAGTTCAGAGACAGTTTAAGATTCCAAAGTTAAAAAAGTATTCAAATAAATGTTGATGTTTTTTTTGTTTACCTAGAATCTTTTTTATTACATAAGTGCAAAAAAAGAAGAAGAAAAAGAAAATATATGTATGCAGAAGAAATGTTAGCTGTTTGAGGCCTTTCCTAAAGATGGGTCTATGCACCGCCAGGCCCACCTAAAGCCGCTCTCATGAATGCCAGCACTTTATTAAGGAGACAATCAGACTCCTCACCAGTTTGTGGGATCCTTGCCTCACCTATGGGCATGATGTTTGGATCATGACAGAAGGAACGAAGTCCTGGGTACAAGCAGACAAAGTTAGTTTATTTTAAAGAGTATTCGCAGCTCCATCATCCAGGGGAGCTCGGAGCAGTGTTTTTGTTGCAGTTTGTTTTTGTTGCAGTTTGTTTGTGTGCAATGTTTTTCTTACAATTTGTTTTTTGTTGCAGTGAGTTTGTGTTGCAGTGAGTTTGTGTTGCAGTGAGTTTGTGTTGCAGTGAGTTGGCCAAAACCCAACAAAAAATAATCCAAGACAATCAAAAAAAAAAGTTAAATCTGGTCCTCTGGACATTCAAAAAACAAAACACCCAAAACAAAACAAAAAGTAGAAACATTTCGTTTGGGTGTTTTGTTTGTTTTGTTTTGTTTGTTTTGTTTTTTGAATGTCCAGAGGACCAGATTTAACTTTTTTTTTATTTTTTCTACCTGGATTATTGAGCACGCATCAGGAAATCCAAGACAATATTTTACATTAAAATTCTTCAGCACATAGTGAAGCCACATCACCAAATCCTTATTCTTCTTCTCAATGACAAATGAATATTTTTAGGTTTTAAATTGTGTTACTGAAGTTGAATATCTTATTGTTCCTTTGTTTTAAATACAAGTACTAATTTTAAACCTGTCATTGTTTAGGTTTCATTTTATTTGTTGTTTTTACTTAAAAATATTAATTTTTTCTGCATTTCAGTTCAAATGTTCCTACCCCGTTTCTTTTATCTTTGCATTTGAGTTCTTTATATTTTGTCTACTGTCCTTTCTGTTCCACATCTTTAAGTTCGCTGATAACCCCTCGCTTCAGTCTCATTTCTCACTTTTTACTTAGTTTCCTGTTTCATAAGCAGACAGACTGTCTTTGTCCCATTTGTCTCATCTGCAGACGCTCATGTTGGTTTAGAACTCTGCCTGCTCTTGGTTGAAGGTCTGCGTGATCTCTGACTACGTTGGAATGTCTTTGTTTCTTTTATTGTTTCCTGCCCACCCTGTTTCAGTCAAATACCTAAAAAATGTATATTTAGAAGATAGTTATATTTTTCAATCTGTTGGCACTTCACTAATAATAATTTTTGTGTTTGCGAAGGTTGCATAGCTCTGGTGGCCATCTTGAACCATAATGACTTATAAAGTTAACCACTTGTAAGTCCAACGTTTACTTTCTGATAGTTTCATTAAAACCTGTTTATAGATTCATGAATTATTTTGATCATAGACAAAGGTGGGCAATAATTATTAGGTTTCTTTTTATGTTTTCCTTTTTACAAACACCCTAATATTTGCTTCCTCCATCCTCAGACATCCCCTTCATCATCTCCATGCTGCTGGCCAGCTTGAACAGCTGCTGTAACCCCTGGATCTACATGTTCTTTGCTGGTCACCTCTTCCAGGACCTGCTACGGTGCTTCTTCTGCTGTTGCAGACGTTATCTGGCAGACTCTTCCTGCAGTTGCGAACACCAGTGCACGCACAAGAGCCCTTCCTCCACTTACGTCATCAAGAACGCCAGCAGTCAGAGGAGCCTCACGCACACGTCCAGCACAGGGGGGCCGGCACACTGAGCCTTCTAAGCTTCCTGTTGTTGACTTCTCTAGCAATCATGCAAACCCTCATACTTCAGGAATTTAATCAACCCCAGCAGAGCTGCGCCTGCTGCAGTGCTTGTTGTTAGACATCTTAAATTAGGCCAAGCAGAAAATATAAACCTGCTGTCCAGCACAAAAATATAAAAAAAGCCTGTGATAACAGAAAGTAGGACAAAGTGCTATTGTGCTGAAACTGATGACACAGTGGGGTGAAAAGTAGCTTCAACCACATCTGGTGTGAATTTGAAATTCACAGGATGAGTAAAAATTACCCAAAATGATCATCAACAGCTACCGTCAGCTCCAACTGACCTGCAGGATGAACTCAGTCTTCCTTCAGCAAAAGCTTGATCCTCTGAATAAACCTGTTTTCAGAGGAGGGAACTGTGCCTCAGTTATTGTTAACTATAAGCTGAAGCATGATCATGTCTGTGTTTTGTGTAAGCAGAATTGTTAATTAGAACTATAATATTAGATATACTGAATGTTTAGCATTAAAATGTTCTTCCTTTATCCGCACAAACAACTATAAACTTGGTTCTGCTCTTCAGTTACGTCTGAATCTTGGTAGCTAGAATGTTCTCCCCTGAGCTCCCACTTAATCCTTAAAATCCATCTTGTGAAAACAAAGAATTAAAGGCCTGCATATCGCCTGCTGCCTTTCATGGCAAAGTTTCAAGCACGTAGCTCATGCAATCTATGACTTCATGTGTTGGAAATTACTCTCAGCTACTACCACAGCAAATTTCCTTCCACTATCTGTAAAACTGAGTGAGTTATGGTCATTTTGGGGTTTATAAAGGTAGATTAACAGGCAGCCATTTTGATTCAAGTTGTGGATGTAAATTCAATGACTGCAAGAGTTTCATAAGATCTGTTCAGTGGTTCATGAGATATTTTGGTACCACTTTACAATAAGGCTCCCCTTATAGATGGCTAATAAATGGTTTATAGCTATGTTATTAATTCCTCAATGAACATGTTATAAATCATTAATAACTGCTTATTATGCTTTAATTAAGGGTGACTTGAACTGACCAGTTTGTTGCCAAATAGTGAGACAAATCTGTTCACCTATATATTTCATCTAGAGTTATTATATTAAACATTTCAGACTAAGTTACTACCTTGTAAGCACAATAAACATGTGTAAACCTAATTTTTTTTAGGATATAATATTAGTTGTAGATACTTATAATGCAGTGATAAAGTACAATATTATATACTAAAGAAATAGGTTTACACATGCTTATTGTGCTTACAAGGTAGTAACTTAGTCTAAAATGTTTAATATAATAACTCTAGATGAAATATATGTGAACAGATTTGACTCACTATTTGACAAAAAACGGGTCAGTTTTGTCTCTGTCATCCTGAGTTAATGCATAAAAAACAGTTATTAGTGATTTATAAAGTGTTTATAGAGGAATTAATATCTATAAACTATTTATTAGACATCTATAAGGGGAGCCTTATTGTAAAGTGGTACCATATATTTAGATACATAGACAGAGACACACGGACTCAGGGAGTTACATGATTGCCCGCTGCCATGAAAGGCTGACAATATAAATTATTTGCTAAACTATAGTCCAAACCAGCTCATACATTAAAAAATATGTATTGAACTATGGCTTTTTGTTTGGGCCTTCCAACGAGTTCTTCAATGAACAGGTCAAATGTGCAGAAGAGTGATTCAGGCCAAGTTCAAAGTAAAATTACCCAACCTCCCCGGATTTATTTTGACCCCGCTTCAGTGTCAATCATCACACTGTCAGACACAGGAAGTCAAAACCTGCTTTCTGCTTCTCTAATAACACTAAAATGGTCATCAACAGGACAATTATATTTTGTATCAAACCTCTAATTGTGTTTTTTAATTTGCTCAACTATAAATTTGTTTTCACCAATCTTTATTCTGACACCATGGTCATTCACTAGTTGCACATCACATAAACAAAGAACAAACCCCACCCTCACACTTTTAATTTTTTTGTTGTTGTAAAAACTAAAATATAAATATAAATATAATATAACCTTTCTTTCTATCGAGCCTGCCTTTTCTGTTTGATCAATAGTTCTTCGTGCTTTTTGAAAGTTTTCCTTGGGTTATTTTTTTCAGTGGTTTTAACTTGTGCTGCACTTTATGTGATAGAATAAATAAATAGATAAATAATTTTTTTAAATCAAATGCAACTTTGATTGTGTCCCCTCACTGCTGACTGTTACATCATTTCAAGCAGTTTCAGTTTCCCACACATTAACAAGATCATGTCCTGAAGAGGTTCTGTTTGCCGGCAAACTGCAGAAAACAGAAATTAAACCATTTTAGAAGAAAACTTCCTGTTTGTTTTGTGCTACTGTGAGTTCTCATGCTTGGTACTGTGTGAGCTCCCACATGGGACTGGTGAGCCTTGAGGATTGTGAGTAAACTGCTTAAAAGTTGCATCTTTATTCTGTCAGATCTCACACATGAGGAAGTGAGATGAGTGGAGGTGAGATGGTTAACCTGCGCCCTAAAACCTCTAAAACAAGTGATGGTACTCTATTTATGTGTCGTTTAGATGAAATCAAGACAGATAGTTTATTAAGAATACTTCAGAAATTTGTGTCAGATTTTGAAGAGAAAGTGCATAACATTTTTTATTCATAAGTGCATTTTTCTTTTCCTTGGGTTTTATTTTGTGAAACATTAAATATTGTTTTTCTGTCATGTTTAATTTACCTTTTTTTTTTTTTGCCTCAAGCACAGCCGTGGGAACGTATCTTACATAGAGGGTGCTATGAGAATGTGAAAAAAAGCTGTACGACAAAACAAGGATGTGACTAAACAGAATCCTAATTTTGCCCCTTTAATAAGGAGTTCTCATATAAATATATTTAAGATGTAAACTTACACGACACAAAATTTAAAATATATATTTTTTTTGTTCTTTTTTTTTTACTTTATATTTGTATGTAGCTTATATCTTGTCACCCACAAGAGGGTGCTGTAGCACCGTTAGCACCTCTAGTTCCCACCTCCTTGCCTTCACATGTTAGACCATCACTGCTATTATTTTATCAACTCTGTTTTTTCCTTCCTTGAATGTTGACTTCTCAGTTTCACCGTGCATGAGTTACCAGATGAACTGGAACCCATTTTATGCACATTTTTACACATCACATGCACATTTGTGCTTCTGGTGGGTCGCTCTGCACTGACAGGTTTTCTCAAACTTTTGCAACTCACAGATATGTAATACACTAACAAATAAAAAATATTAAAAAAAAAACAAACATAAAAACACAAAAGACATATGTTTTTTTTTATTCTGTTTGTTCAGTTGTGTTGTCTTTATGCACTGGTAGGATTTGTGTGAAAATATAAATATATTTTATGTGATGTCTTTTCAAAAATTATTAAATTTGACCAACATTTAAACAGTTTTTTGTCTTTACCAAGTGTGTTGAAAACCAACTAAAAACATTTATTGATATTAAATAAATGTGATATGCAGTACAAGCTTATTGTTTCTCATGATATAACAAAAAAAATCCTGTTTCAATGAGTTCAGTCACTCATTTTGACGAGGATTCTTCCTGATGTTGAGCTTTTTCTTCTGCTCAACATCAGGGCAGTAATGAAACAACATACCACCACAGTTACAGGTCATTATTCAAACCCTACAAGTCTATTAATACATGTGCAGGAAATGCCTTGCCCAGGACATCCTTATAAAAGTGATTAATAATCGCAATGGATTTCTTTCCTGGTAAAATAAAGTTTTAAATAAAAAATGATGGAAAGAGTTCCAGGCAGCACGGTGGCGCAACTGGTAGAGCTGCTGCCTCTCAGCGAGCAGGTCCCTGGTTCAAACCCCGGTCCAGGGTCCTTTCTGGGTGGAGTTTGCATGTTCTCTCCGTGCATGCGTGGGTTTTCTCCGGGTACTCCGGTTTCCTCCCACAGTCCAAAAACATGCATGTTAGGCTGATTGGTAACTCTAAATTGTCCCTAGGTGTGAGTGAGAGAGTGAATGGTTGTTTGTCTCGTTTGTCTCTATGTGGCCCTGTGATGGACTTGCGACCCGTCCAGGGTGTACCCCGCCCCTCGCACAGTGTTTGCTGGACATGGGCACCAGCGACCCCCGTGACCCAAAATGGAATAAGCGGGTAAAGAAAATGGATGGATGGATGGATGGAAAGAGTTCCAAACTTATTTTAACCATACATTCTAAAAGAATGTAAACTTTATGCCACTATAATAATATATTTTTTCAATTCAATTAGGTTTATTAATATAGTGCCAAGTCAGAACAGAAGTCATCTCGGGGCACTGTACCATGCTTAATATTGTTAATCTAATAATGAAAATAATTTGATGAAAGTGGACAATAAAAATACCAAATTTACGATTATATTTGTATTTTTGGTTATTTGAATCCTTTGAGCGGTCAGTATCTTACCTGCACATGATAGTGTATGCAGCTCACATTCATTTTGAAGAACCAAATGGATTTCTGCCAGACTAAACTAAATGATGCCAATAAAAGAGTAAAACGTTCATAATAAAGTAAACCTAAACTGGATGCCCAATATGTTGATCACAATCTACTGGTCGATTTCAAAAGTAGTATGGGTAGAAGCCATGGCATTAAAAAATAATAGACGTCAGCCTATCATCCATCCTCACTATGAAATTTGTCACTTGACATACAGGGCAGCAAATCACAGACCTGATCTTTTCTGACACATGGGTCACCATGCATGCCGACATAACCAAAAAAACTACCAAGCTACTGAGTTGCCTATTTAATCTCCAATTTATTTCTTCTAAACTCAAGAACGGGTATAAAATGAGTTGGGGAGCTGGATTAAATAAGAAGCAGAAAACCTATCATTTCCATATAGAATGAGAGGAGGACTTTTTTTCACACCGTCATATTCAAAGTGTGTTTACCTCATCTGCCAGTCTACCATTGCTATTCCAAAGAAGGGAAATGTGGAGGGGCATTTTTTTAGACTATTCACAAAAGTTACGACTGACTTCCTTCCAAAAAGCGAAATGAGAAAAAAATAAGTTGAAGGGACTAAAATCCCACTTATCTGGACAGCGGTCTTTTTTTTTTTTTACAACTGACCACACAAGTGAAGGCAGCTACTGAAGCATCATTCTGGGTGAGACACTTAATTAAGCACAAGAAGTCATTCTAAGTCAGAGAGATGGTTAAAGAGCAGCTAACTCGTTGTTCCAAGACTCTAAAAACAATGAGTGGCTGCTACACTTAGCATTTTTAACCGATCTGACCAACATTTTGAATGACCCTAACATACAACTGCAAGGAAAAGACAAAACTGATCGATATGATCAGCTCGGTTAATTCTTTCAAACGAAACATACATAATTTCTCCTCAAAGTTGCAGCGCCATGATGGTGCACGCTACACAGAGCAGAATGAGAACTGTCTGTCAGAGTTTGACAAACGCTTTCAAGTCTTGTTTTACTGGAGCCAGTTGCTACATTCATGTGCTACCCTTTTCAGGAAGATGCTGAGGTTGCTTCAATTGCATCAAAGATTGAAACACTGCTTCATCTTCATTCATGGGTGCATTCACACCAGCCTTGTTTAGTTCACTTTAATCAAATTCTAGTCCATTTGCCTAGAAAGTCCAGTACATTTGGGGAGGTGTGAATGCGCAATCGAACTCTGATATGGACCAAAAAAGCAAACTCTGGTCCGCCTAAAAACCTAGGTCTTGGTTCGGTTGAAGTGAACTCTGGTGTGGTTCGAATGCAGTGTGAATGCAAGCGGGCTGGAGACCGCTCCAAAAGCAGGAAGTGGACTACAGCGCAGGGCAAACAAACGTGCATTTCTACCTCATACAGAGCCGTCAGCTGTCTTGTGTGAAAAACAACATTGGTCTTCTGCCTCATCTTCCGCTCATGCTGAGTCCATTGTTGAAAAATAACAGAACAGAAATCCTAAAACTGCTCAAATTTGATGCCACTCCATTTTTGTTTTTATTTCCAGAAGAAGAAGAAGAAGTGTCTTCTTCAGAGGTTTTTGTGTCGTTCCCTTCAGTAGTTCTTGGTGCAGCGCCACCACAGGCGAGTGAGGGAACAGGTTGGTTCGACTGACTCAGTGCAGTGTGAATGCAAACTGCACCAGCTGAAATGTAAACAAATGTTATGAATATTGGTCCCCAACCGAACTGAGTCTACCAGACTTATCAGGTGTGAAAACAACCTAAACTTTTCTGGAGTGGAGGATGAGAGTTTGACACTACAAGCTGACATTCAGCTGAAGGCCAGGGTTCATGGACAGTTCTGGAATTTACTCCCAGAGGAAAGGTACCCCACCATGAATAAATGTGTTACCTCGTTGACTGCATTTTCCAGCTCCACTTATTCAAGAGTCAAACTTTTCCCACATGAAGATTATTAAGTCCAAATACCGTTCCGCCATGACTGATGATCATTTGGAAGTGTGCTTGAGTCTGGCTATCAGCAGCTACTGTCCAGACTATGCATCCCTGGCTGATTCCATTCAGTGCAAGTCATCAGAGTACGGGAATGACAAAAAATGTACAGAGTTGCACAATATAGGTGCATGCAGTTATGCAAAGTACATCATCATATATTGTACTAATAAAGAACACTGAATGTGTTAATAAATAAGTACCGGTATATGTTTTGCATTTTTATAGTAGGTAGATCACTTTGACTTGTTCATTTTAAAAGTAGGTCACGTGCTGAAAAAGTGTGTGCACCCCTGCCTTAAACCTTCAGATAGTTCAAGCAACGGTTGTAATACATTTCAATAAAAATTCGGTTTTTACTCTGTTGCATTTTTTTCACCAAAATTCTACCCCATTCTCTGTAACTGACCGATGCAAACATGTAAAACAAATTAGAAAGAAAATGTTTATTTTTTTATTATTAAAATTTCACCTGTTGTTGCCTGTGTGGAAATTTTTTATCTTGACACCTCAGTCTGATATCCTAAATAAACCAAGAGCCCTATAATTGTTATCTGCTGCAGGTAAGACACTAACAACTTATATGTTCCGCAACCATACCAACTTCAAATAAATATTAAATAAAACATTTTTCACATAAGTATTTACTATAAAGTAAAAGCCTGGCAGGGAAATAAAATGTTGGTTACGTATTGTAACCCCAGATTCTATGAGTAATCAAAAATCAAATCCTTGCTTTGCTCAGTCCACATGAGCAGAACTGCGTTTGTGTCCACGTCATGAAGAAATGCACTTTAGACGTGCTTCTCCTGAGTCAACATGTCATTCTTTGGCCACATGCACGCTGAAGCCTCTGTAACATTTCCCTGCACTCAGGAGGAGAGGAGTCATGAAGACGCCCAGCACGATGCTCCAGACGCTCTGCAGCCAGCGAGTACCGATGAAGACACACTGGATACAAGGACTGACCAGCCTGTCACAAAAGGAAACGCAAAAATTAAAATAAATGGGTTCACAATATTTGCACAAGATAAATATATTTTTTATATTTCTGTATATATACATATATATATATTCCTTTGATTTTTTTTCCTGTAGCCTGTTGCTTCTTTTTACAAGTTTATTCCTTTTTTATAACTTAAAGCAAAAATCCTTGTTAGCAACAGTAAAATGAAAAAAAAAATCTAATCTTCAATTAAAAAACAAAGCTGCTCTCTGGATCGTCAACAGAGAAGAAACAGAAAGCTTATAGTAATGATTCGGATCAACTGTTGCAGTAAAGTGAGTGTGGACGAGAGATTCATTTTTATTTTTCACTTCATCTTTTTCAGGAAATTCACCTCTGGAGGTCTCAAATAAATTAAATAAAACACCCAAAGGTCTGTAAATGAAACTTGTCATGAACTCTTATTAGATTCTCTCTTCAAGTAACTGCATTAATCATCCAAATGTTTTTTGATTTGTGGGTGCATGCATGTGTGTGCTCACTCAAGTTTGTCTTTCTATCTTTATGGGGACTTAGCACTGACTTCCATTCATTTTTCATTCATTTCTATAGCCTAACTATGACCTTTACCTTAAACCTAACCATTACTAGTACATACTTAACCCTAACCCACCATTCATTCAAACTTTATACAGGTTAGTCTTGTAGTGAACTAGGCCTCCGACATCAATCTGTCTCTGAGGACCTTCAGGGGACAGGAACTGCTATTTCATTGATTTGAATCCAGAAATACAAATTATCTCATCAAGAGACTATTTAATTGTATCCTGAATTAATCAATTGAAAGAGCACTCTTCTTTTTACATTATCATTACTATTTTACAATATCTTGATAATCGAAAGTGTGTTTAGGTCATACCATTTCTAAATGTTGAAGTGAACCACTCATTTAAATCAACTGTGAAACAGTATTAATGATTTTTAAACCTCATTAGACTTTGATCATACAGTTAAATGTCTATTTACGAAGTAAGTGTGCATTTAGTCTTCTGTCTGAATGAGGAGTAGTGGATGTCGGTCGAAAGTCAGAGACAAGTTATGAGAACGAAGTGCCTTGTTTTTAAAACTCTCAGACAGTAAATAAGAACTAGCTGACACCTGCTTTGTCTCACTTCTTTATAAAATTTATCCGTCTGTACTAACCGTTCTTAAAACATTCCTGCTGTCTCATGACTCCTAGTGACCCTCTGACATCACTAAAACTACACCCCTGCTGGTTGTTTCAACCAATCAGGAAGTACCACGTAACAGGAAGTGGATACCCTTTAAAAGGCAACACTTCTTGGAACTATTCAGTCTAAGTCTTTGTCGTCTTTTGGAGTCTTCGCAGTCTTTTCCAGTTTTCCTGGAACTTTCAGTCGAAGATGAGACCCGGTCTGATGGTGAGTTGAACAGGAACTTTCAGTTCTTACTGAAAGTCAACTAAGTAGCGGATGGATTTGACCATGTGCCAAGGGTCTCTCCATTCCAGCATAGCACAAACCGAGCAGTAAAAGCTCAACTTCTAAGGAAGCTTATTCTGTTGAACTGAGTACTTTGTCACGACTTCTGACGACCCCAGCTACTCTGACCGGAGACGCTGAAAAGGGAGCGTGCCAATGGACTTCTGTTCCGGAGTGGAGGTATCCACCATCTCAGGTGTCTGTAAATTCACGTGAAGCTCATTTTTAACGGAGTCTTCTTTAAGTGGTTTAAAACAGCTGAATAAAGCCTTGAAATCCACTGATAACCTGATGAGTCTATGCCTAAAGAGCGTGCTTTTGAAGCAACGCCACGTTCAAGCTTTAAATCCATCTATAAATGCTGATTTGGACCGTGTTCGTCCGTTGCTAATCGAAGGATGTCAACAGGACGGTTCACAGGAAGTTGTCAGTGACTCCTACCAGTAAAAGTAAGCTTGTACCACCACCTGCTGTTGAAAAAGAGTATAATAGTTTTTCAGAACTGAGAGGTGCAAACTCGTTTTCATTTTATTTCTAAAAAGACGCATGTTGGTAAATAAAAATGTTAATCGAGCCTGGTTTATGAGTTGCTGTTTTAAATAGCAAATTCTGGTAAATTATACTGCTTAAAGAGCGTTTAAAACTTCAAAGTTGCTGTCAGACTTTTAGTGAAAATTGCAAGTTTATTAATTTTAAGTGCATTGGAGTAAATAAACACTGAAATAGCCTGGTTCATTGTATCTGTTAGAATTAAGCTCATATTAAGTAACACTGCCACAGGAAGCTTTTACTTATAATATTCATGGGGTCAAACCTAAAAACAGGTGCCCAATTATTGAAAAGTTGGCTTATAACAGTACTGTTGATGGAACCCAGAGCTAAATGGTGTGTGGAACTCACTGCTTGCTTAAATACAAACATTTACCTGTTGAAAAACTCTAAGATTGCGACGGTTTAACCAGATAGGTTTTGCTGAACAGTAAATACGACTATGGCAGATTCAACAAAAGCTGAACATGCTAATGCTCCTGCTCCTTGTGGTGTTAAGAAGGACTGGCTTGAGACAGCTTTGGGGCTGCTCACAGATTCCTTACCTCCATATGGTGACCAGGTGGACAGCATGAACTCAACAGAGTTATTGGACGAGCTGAAGGAAGTGGCAGGCAGTGTCACTTCTGCAGCCATAAAGAAGTCAGGCTACGAACAGCTAGCTAAAATATCACTCTTGCTAAAAGCTGAATTATACCTTGAGGCCAACAGGACAGAATCCCTTGAAATAAAGTTGATGCGCGAGACAGAGGATCGCGCAGCAACATTTGATGAGTGTCTACAACTCAAAGCACAGTTTCAATTGGTGAAAGAGACCTGGGAGAATGAATTGAAACGTGAAAAAGAGCTCTCACAAGCTCAGCTGTTGTTACAAGCAGACTCGTATGAGAAAAAGCTGCGTGAAGGAGGGTCGAAGTACCAAGCACTGTGTTCAGACTATGATGCTCTGCACCAACAGTTGCAGCTAACATCAAAATCTCGTGACGAATGCATATTGGAAAAACTGGCATTAGTCTAACAAGGCGTGCGTTTACAAAGTGAGTGTCATACATCACGTGAACGGTTAACAGCCTGTGAGGCAAAACTTGCCGCAGCCACAGATAAAATCTCTGACGAGGGGAAAGGATGTCTAGAACTCAAAGACAAACTGGGTCACAGTCCAGGTCAACCATCACCACCTCAGAAGGATTTTGCTGTACCTCCTACACATAATCTCCTTATGCCACCTCCACGTGATTCAGTTGAACCACCTCCAAGTGATTATTTTGTTCCGCCTCCACCAAACCCTCAGCCTCTGCTCTCATTAGCGGTATTGCAAAAAATAGTGAAATATTTCCAACGCTTCGAGCCAGGGCCGTTGGGTTCGACTGACACTAAGGCCTATCTGCAAGACCTTGACTTCCAATTACGAAGCTATCCCAACGCTACAGTTGAGGATAAAATAGGTTTGATCAGTCTCACTTCAGCCAGGACGGTGTTTTCCTTTATAGAGCGTCAACCAGATACCACGAGAAAGGATTACAGCTTGTTATGTGCTGTTCTAATCAAAGAGTATACCCCTTGCGCGTAAATGTAGTGATAGGGGTTAACTTCACTACTAATTAATTGTTCTTAAAGCTAGTTCAAGCACAAAGAATATTAATTGTTTAATTACAACTGATTCTTTTCTTTTTCGAGTTAAATTTCTTCCATGTGACCAAGATAACAATGAGAGTGGAGTGTTTAATCAGTGACATGAGACGCCATTTTATCTTTGACCCATCAGAATAAATGCGGTCATTTATTTAACAGAATCAAAATTTAACAACAAAACATGTACACATTGATTTGCTGAGCTGTTTCTGATTAATAAACTTGTCACAATTTACTAAACAAGACAACAGAACATTACTGATTGAGACTGATTCATCTCTGAAGGCATCTAGCTTGATTTACTGGCGAATAGATAAGTTTAAAGAGATGAATAGATTTAAGGAGGAAGTTTAGATGGATGAAAGTTACGTGTTGAACCAGAAAATGGCACCCTTCCTCTGACATCCAGCTCAGCCCTCCGGTACACTTCAGGGCGTCAACGGCTTGTTACCTGAGATGGTGGATACCTCCACTCCGGAACAAAAGTCCATTGGCATGCTCCCTTTTCAGCGTCTCCGGTCAGAGTAGCTGGGGTCGTCAGAAGTCGTGACGAAGTACTCGGTTCAACAGAATAAGCTTCCTTAGAAGTTGAGCATTTACTGCTCGGGTTGAGTCACAGCGGAGGCAGGCTGTGACTATGCTGGAATGGAGAGACTCTTGGCACATGGTCAAATCCATCCGCTACTTAGTTGACTTTCAGTAAGAACAGAAAGTTCCTGTTCGACTCGCCATCAGACTGAGTCTCATCTTCGACTGAAAGTTCCAGCAAGACTGGAAAGCCTCGGAAGACTGCAAAGACGACCAGGACTTAGACTAAGACTGAATAGTTCCAAGAAGTGTTGCCTTTTAAAGGGTATCCACTTCCTGTTACGTGGTACTTCCTGATTGGTTGAAACAACCAGCAGGGGTGTAGTTTTAGTGATGTCAGAGGGTCACTAGGAGTCAGGAGACAGCAGGAATGTTTTCCATCCATCCATTATCTTTACCCGCTTATTCCATTTTGGGTCACGGGGGTCGCCGGTGCCCATGTCCAGCAATCACTGTGCGAGGGGCGGGGTACACCCTGGACGGGTCGCAAGTCCATCACAGGGCCACATAGAGACAAATGAGACAAACGAGACAAACAACCATTCACTTTCTCATTCACACCTAGGGACAATTTTTGAGTCATCAATCAGCCTAACATGCATGTTTTTGGTCTGTGGGAGGAAACCGGAGCACCCGGAGAAAACCCATGCATGCACGGAGAGAACATGCAAACTCGACCCAGAAAGGCCCCTGGACCAGGGTTTGAACCAAGGACCTGCTCGCTGAGAGGCAGCAGCTCTACCAGTTGCGCCACCATGCTGCACAGGAATGTTTTAAGAACGGTTATAGTACAGACAGAGAAATATTATGAAGAAGTGAGACAAAGCATGTGCCAGCTTGTTCTTATTTACTGTCTGAGAATTTTTAAACAAGACACTTCGTTCTCATAACATGTCTCTGACTTTCAACCGACATCAGGTCCACAACTCCTCATTCAGACAGAAGACTAAATGCACACTTACTTCGTAAATAGACATTTAACTGTATGATCAAAGTCTAATGAGGTTTAAAAATCATTAATACTGTTTCAAAGTTGATTTAAATGAGTGGTTCGCTTCAACATCTAGAAATGGTATGAACTAAACGCACTTTTGATTATCAAGATATCTTAAAATAGTACTGATAATGTAAAAAGAAGAGTGTTCTTTCAGTTAATTAATTCAGGATACAATTAAATAGTCTCTCGATGAGATAATTTATATTTCTGGATTCAAATCAATGAAATAGCAGTTCCTGTCCCCTGAAGGTCCTCAGAGACAAATTGATGTCAGAGGCCCAGTTCACTACAGTCCCCCTTTGGAAATCATCGCCTGTCCATGAGGATGAATTCCAACATGAACTTACACCTCCGAATGTCCTTGATTTTGATGTAATCCAGCAAGAGGAAAACAAAAGTCAAAGAAGGTAATCCCACAACGGTTTTGGTAATTTTGCAACATTGAGCCTCGAGGACTCATTTACAAGAAAGTTATGTTTTAAATATAGAACACAGATGAGATACACACAACAATAGACAATCAGTTAAAAATGCTCTTCTTCTTATGAAGTCTGGGCTTTGGACCCCATAAGTAGCACTTGGTCCTTACAGTGCAGTATGTTTTAGAACAATGGACCTTACAAGGTAACAAATACAAACACATACACGTGTGCTTGTTTATTTTACTTTGTGAGGCCCAGGACCAGCTGCTCTTTTTGGGGACCAAAGCCTGGTCCCCATAAGGTTCAAGTGTCACTGGTGGGTTAGGGATTCGATTTAGGACTATGGTAACAGTAGAGGATGGGTAAGGTTTAGGGTTAAGTATGTACTGGTAATGGTTAGGGTCAGGGTCAGGGTTAGGCTATAGAAATGAATGGAAGTCAGTGCAAAGTCTCTGTAAAGGTAGAAATACAAACACGTGTGTGTGTGGGGGGGGGGGGGAGGGGGTAATGACATAGCTGTTTTTTCTCAGTATTTGACTGTTAGAGACAGATATTAAAGTGTTTTCTAGGAAAAATACCTCATTTATCAAAAAGTAAAGCGTAACTTCTGAGCAAATAATACTGTTACTTATAGATCAATTAAAGTAATGTGGTGTTTGTGTATTTATATATTGTTTTGTTTCTTATATCACTTGTTTTGTTTGTTGTTTTTTTTCCTCTTCTACTTGTTTGTTAAGGACAGGTGCTAGAGTGGAGTGACTGTTGTTTGTTGTTGTTGTTTTTTTTCTTTTTGTTGACTGAATATGTTTAAAATTCAATAAACAGGGTTTTAAAATGTTGGGAACAAATGGAGACCGACTCTTTAAATGCTGACTCATTGGTCTGGACTTGACTTGACTGACTTGTAATGAGAAATCAGTTCAGATCAGAACAGATGGACTTAGAAAAAATATTAATACTTGAATAACAACCCCAAATCAGTTATTTTATTTGGTTTATTAATGATGGCAGTACCTTTCATCCAAGTTTTGGAGACACTAATTATTTTCTTCAGTGTTTGTATTTATTTTTACTCGTATTACGATCCATCCAGTCAACTGGTGCAAACTTGTTTCTGAGCACAAAAGGATTTACCTCGTGAACAATTGTTTGGGTCACTCATATTCAGTTTTGCTTGGTTGCTACTTTAATTTAATAGTTAAACTAAAGAACGAGCAGTTTTCTTTGTAATCACACTGTTAGAGTATTGTTTATTTGAACCTACCAAACGTGGAAGCAGTTGAGGATGGCGAACAGCAGTCCAGACAGAACTGACATGGGAATGGCCAAAAGGACTGAAACTATCCTGTAAATCCAGACCTTGCACACCTCGAACAAGGCATGGCTCCAGATCCACACTCTGTCTCCACTGCGGACTGACACCGGCTCAGCTATCACATCCTCAAACGTCACCTGGAGACAATGCCATCAATGCATAATATTTCCTGGAGGGGGTTGATGAATTATATCCACTGTGGTGCAATCAGTCAAGAATGAACATGTGTTTGTTCATAACTTAATGCAAAATAAATGCATGGTGTATTTGAGCTGTTGCATAAGAGCGCTGTACCTTGAGGCAGTCGTTTATACCTCGGGGGTCTCTGGCAGTAATCAGAGGTTTGGTATCACTGATTTCCACCAGTGTGGACGTGTGAATGTTTTCCTCTTCTTCCACAGAAGCCTGGGCTTTCCACAGCATGTGCGGTTCCTCCTCAGTTTCAAATTCTTCAGGGTCACTGGAGTCCCCCAAATCGATCTCCACCTCTTCAGAATCTTCCCCTTTCTTCATGGAGCCCATTAGAGCGGGTGAAGTAAAGAAAAGACAAAAGGAGCACACAGGGTGATGGTCACTTCAGTAGCAGCACACATCGAGGCCTCTGACTGGACCTCTCCAGCTGGCTGAGCTCTGAGGTTATATTGGGAACGTTACAGTGCCCTGCATGGCATTTGCAGCTGGCGTTTCCAGTGAAGATCATTTTTCTGTGCGGTGTGAAGGAACGAAGGGGAAGGGGAGAACAAAAATACTTCCAATATGTTCGGGGCTGTGCTTACACAGACGCTGTCATAGAAATGGAGAACACAGAGCCATAAACATCAGCATAAATTAACTTAAACCCTTCTCCAGAACCTTCTGAAAGAAGAACTCTTTTTGTTTGAGATTATGTGCTGCATGAAAGGAGTGGTTGAAGATCAAGACAACACTGCCCTCCTCTGGACATCAGTCACTGGTCCAGTATCTGCTGCCTCCAGGTGTTTTTTGATTCTTGTTACACAATGAAATGAACAGAACTGAGCAATATTTTGATAATAAAAGTATCACATGCAACCAGTAAAATCCACACCATCACTTCATCTCTGCTTAAAATCCAAAAGTTGACTTTTAAAACATGTTTAAATTACTTTTTTCATATTAAACATGTGCAAGTTAAACAAAGTGGAAGAATACTTTTAGATCTGTTCATCTATTAAACACTTATCACAGTTATATACTTTTTGTAGTCCGGACATCGAACAGAGCAGAAGACTGTGTAAGCATCATCTTTACTGTACTTCAGTATAATCACCGCAAAATATTTTAAGGTAAATATTGAAGTCTTAACTCAAATTGACGTGGAGTTGGTGGAACTGCATCGTATTTCTGGTCATTACCACTCCAAATGTTACAATTTTCAGTCAGGTCTTCTGGATGGTTTCTTTTTTTGCTGAGACGTTTCATCCTTCATCCAAAGGACTTCTTCAGTCCGAGGTGCCACAAACAAACTGGATTCCCACAAATACCCACTTGCATAGTGTGTGTGTGTGTGTGTGTGGGGGGGGGGGGGACAGGTTGCTGGTGATAAGTTGAGTTTCTGGGGCCCACTCTCTTCCCCATCAACTCCTCTGAGGCAGCCAAAATGGTTAAAAACACCAAAGTTCATGCTCAATAATCCTGGTAAAAATCCAATCCCAGAAACCATTTTATCAACAGCAAACTGTTTTGTTTGTTTGTTTGTTTTTTCCACTATGGGAGTGTGGTATTTGTGGGAGTCCAGTTTGTTTGTGGCTCCTCGGACTGAAGAAGTCCTTTGGATGAAGGATGAAACGTCTCAACAAAAAAAGAAACCGCCCTGTGACCTGTCTGAAAATTGTTGGATTTGTACCTGGATTATTGAGCATGGACTTTGGTGAACTCTAAATGTTGAAAAGGTGTTCAAAACAAAAATGTTTCAAAACTGTTTTTATTTTTCATTGTTTATGCGATAAGAGTGTTATAAGGGAACATTTTGTATTCAAGATTTTATCTTTTCTTTCTCCTGAGGCGCAAACTGTGGTTTTTATCGTGCATCAGCGTTTAAATTTTTGGTTTTTAGGTGAAAGTTAAGGCAGCACGGTGGCGCAACTGGTAGAGCTGCTGCCTCTCAGCGAGCAGGTCCCTGGTTCAAATCCCGGTCCGGGGGCCTTTCTGGGTGGAGTTTGCATGTTCTCTCCGTGCATGCGTGGGTTTTCTCCGGGTACTCCGGTTTCCTCCCACAGACCAAAAACATGCATGTTAGGCTGATTGGTAACGCTAAATTGTCCCTAGGTGTGAGTGAGAGAGTGAATGGTTGTTTGTCTCGTTTGTCTCTATGTGGCCCTGTGATGGACTTGCAACCCGTCCAGGGTGTACCCCGCCCCTCGCACAGTGATTGCTGGACATGGGCACCGGCGACCCCCGTGACCCAAAATGGAATAAACGGGTAAAGAAAATGGATGGATGGAGGTGAAAGTTAAAATATGTTGTGATTTTAGTTTTATATTACTCTGTCTTGCCTACAATTTAAGTTTTCTTGGATCGGTGTGCGTTGATCAGAATTCACAGTAAAATGTAAATCCGTAGTGTTTAAATGAATTTTGAACAATTATGCCATGTTTTTTGTTGGTGAGTTTGCTGTTTGTGTATTTGTTTGTTTGTTTGTTATTGCAACTTTTTAATGTTTCATTTTTGTGCAACAAACGCTACTTTGTTTCCAATCACATTTAAAAAGTGTTTGCCATAATTTGATATGTAAAGTATTTTATTCCTAAAGATGTGCAAATTTGCATTAAAATATATATTTAAATCCACACATCATTATATTTTGAACAAATAAAACAAGAACTTGTACTTTTAGTCTTTTCAGTGTTCTGTTCTTTAAAAGTTCAAATAGCCATTGTGAGGTCGTTTGTACTAAATTTGAACATTTGCACAAAGTTTTCGAAACATGAGTCAGCAAAGACGTTGGTTGCATACTGTAACCCCAGATTCTATGAATATAGGCGTAGCCCTTTAAGGCTGTCACTGGTGGGTTTATCCCGTCATGAAAAAATTTAGTCCACGCCCACCTGTTTTGTGGGCCCCATCCGGTCCGTATAAATTACGTTAAGAGTGGGTAATCGGCTCCTATATAGCTTTTTTCTTCAGCCATTTAGGAGCCAGTGAGGCCCGATGCTTAAAGGGTTACGCCTGTACTCATAGAATCTGGGGTTACAGTACGTAACCAACGTTCTATTTCGTATATGCTTCACCCTTTAAGGCTGTCGCTGGTGGTTTAAGGGCAAAGCATGATGTAGTCTCCGCCTCACTGGGTCCATTCGAACGCCATAAGAAGCATCCGCTTGCCCAAAAAACATCTTGTCACTCGGCTCTCCATGTGCGTAAATACGCGTTGCGTAATTACGTGCACCATGCACAGACGCGCACTGCGTAGTATATGCGTTCCGAGTGCATGAACACCCCGGAAAAGTTTTCAACGGGAAAGAGGAGAGGCTGAAAAGATCGTGAACAGAGCACATCCACGGCTCTTCAATATGAACAGATTAATAATAAGTGAACTGATTATTAATCAAATAAACTGATTGATGACAGAAGTCATGAACTGATTAGTGACCATAGAACAAGAACAACAGTCATAACCTGTGACTGATAACAATATCTCACACTGTAAATGCATGCAGTCAGATGTGAGTTTAAACGAGATTCCATGAAACAATAATATGCATTATGTTAAGGATCTAAGGACAGAATGCGTCATGGAACGAGATGACACATCACGTAAATAGAAGTGAATAAATGAACAGGGTGTTGACCAGGCGGCTGCAGTGCAAATATCCTGCATTGTTATACCATTATGCAAAGCAGTTGAAGATGCGATACCTCTGGTCGAATGCGCCCTGAGGTTGTCAGGAGGCTCTAAATCTGATGCTCTGTAGGCTTCAGAAATGGCCTCACACAGCCAGTGTGACAGGCGCTGGATGGATAACGGGTGACCTGCAGATGTGTCTCTAAGTGCACAAACAAATGTTGAGTCTGACGCAGTGCCGCCGTGCGTGCTATGTAACACGTCAACGCACGTACAGGGCAGAGAAGATGGAAATATGCTTCTTCTTCTGATTTATGGGGAGGAGGGAAAAAAATCCCTCCAACGATATCACTCTTGATTTAAATGAGCTTGTGATGTTTTTAGGCATGAACGCTGGGTTAAGCCTCAGATCAGCTGAGCTGGCATCAGTGTAGTGAACTCGGCCTCCGGTCAAAACCTGCCTCTGAAGACCTTCATGGGACAGGAACTGTTATTTCATTGATTTGAATCCAGAAATACAAATTAGCTCATCCAGAGACTTTCTAATTGTATCCTGAACTAATCAATTGAAAGAACACTCTCTTTTTTATATTATCATTACTATTTTTACAATGTCTTGATAATCAAAAGTGTGTTTAATTCAAATCATTTTTAAATGTTGAAGTGAACCACTCATTTTAAATCAACTGTGAAACAGTATTAATGATTTTTAATCCTCATTCAAAGTAGAAATCAAGTTAAATGTCTGTTACAAAGTAATTATGCATTTTTTGATCTTCCGTCTGAAATGAGAAAGGAGTGATGTCGGTCAAAAGTCGGAGACAGTCGCAAACAAGTTTATTGGAACGAACTGTCATGTTTTTAAACCTCTCAGACAGAAACAAGAAAGCTGGCACCTGTGAATCTGTCATTTCTCCAAAACATTTCTCTGTCTGTTCCTAAACATCTCCGCTGTTTATCTGACTTGTAATAACCTTCTGACGTCACTAAAACCACACCCCTGTTGGTTCTTTCAACCAATCAGGACTTCCTAAAAGTGACCGGAAGCAGAACTCTTTAAAAGTCGACACTTCCTAGTTCCAGTTAGTTCTGGGGGAAGAACAGAAGTTCCGAAACAGAACAGAAGTTCTGGAGTGAGAACAGAAGTTCTAGTGGGGAGAAGTTCGAGTGCTGGAGAACAGAAGTTCTGAGTTCCGCTGTCTTCTCAGAGTCCCGTTAGTTCTTCTGGTTCTGATGGAGTTCGGCTGGAGTTCCTGTCGGAGCCACGACGCCTCGCTATGGCTCCACCCGGCGAATGCCCTATAACTGCTGAGGAAGTTTGTTCTGTGGGGCGAATTATCTCACGACTTCTGCCGAGTCGCAGCCGCCCTGAGGAGACGCTGAAAGGTAGCGTGCCAGGGACCTCTTGACCGCAGCTGATTCATCCTCTGCCAAGGTAAAGAGTCGTCACGAGCTTCACTACCAGTGTACTGCGGGCGAACTGCGCTTGAAAGGAGCGTGTTGTTCTGGTTTACAGACATACATCCTCATCCATCTTTTCCCTCCATTTAAACTCCTTCATTTCCCATCTTTAAAACTCTTCTTTCTGCCAGTAAAGATAAGCTAAAGCCTGCAGACATTAATTTAAGATCTAAGGATATGTCTGTTGTTTTTATTAAGTAAAACGTGCCAAGTTTTATTAATCAGAGCCGATCGGAATAATCAAGTGTACAATGTTTTGATGTTAAATTTTGATTCTGTTAATAAATGACCACATTCATTTTGATGGGTCAAAGAAAATTAACGTCTCATGTCACTGATTAGACCATCTCCCACACAGTATCTCTGTCACATATCTGTCAAGTAGCTCGAAAAAGAGAGAACCCGTTATTAAATATTGATTGTAGTGGAGCTCCTAAGCTAACCTAACCCTACATCACTACATCAGCCTGAATTCTGAGACATGACGGAGTGACAAAGAGGGCAGATAAATCACTCACCCTCTTAGCGGATGTTAAAGCCAACAGCAGGGCTGTTTTAAGAGACAAGAATTTAACGGAACCTGATCTAGTGGCTCGAGCGGAGCTTTGATCAGGGCTCTCAGAACCAGTGTTAAAACTCACTGTGGAGAAAGTGTGCATGATACAGGCCTACGCCTCTGTACACCTTTTAAAAACACTTCATCAGCGGATGATTAAGAACTGTTCTGTCCCCAAACCTTCGTGACAAGAAGAGATGGCTGCAGCGTACGTTTTAATCGTGCTGAACGCCAAATTTCTGTCCATCAGCTGCTGCAGAAAGGACAGCACACCACCTAGTGGACATGAGGTGGCCTCTACACCTTTCTCCGTACACCAGCGCTAAAAAAACTGTCCACTTTGATGTGTACAGCGCTGTGGTGGAGGCAGCATGTGAAACCTGTATCATGCGCACCACATCTTGAGAGAGACCCATCCTCTCTAAAATGGATCCGCTCAGTGACCAGACCTGAAGGTGCTGGCCTATTTCTGGGTAACTCCTGATCACTCCTCCCACCTGGAGGAGATCATCCTCCCTCCACGGCAGTTTCCACAGGCGCCCCGATAACAGGCGTTGTAGAAATGGGAACCATGGGGCGTTCACGCGCTCGGGAGCCACCAGGAGGTCTGTCAGTCCCTCCTCCCTAACTCGGTTCAGAAACCGTGATATCAGAGGGAGTGGGGAAATGCGTAAAGAAGCATTTTGGGCCACGGGCTGTGAGCAAACGCGTCCACCCCTAGCGGTGGTTCGTCCCACAGGCTCAGTGAGAACCATAGTTGACACTGAGCGTTCTCTCGTGTGTCAAACAAGTCCACAGCCGCTCTGCCAAATTTCTGCAACATCTGAGCCATCAGCTCGGGATAGAGGCTCCAGTCCCCGTGACGCGGACCGCCCCTGGACATCACATCCGCCCTTTTGCTCAGAACACCGGGGATGTACACTGCTCTGATGGAGAGCAGATTTTGGTATGCCCAACACAGCAGTTGTCTGTGTGAATCAACACATGTTGATTCTGCAGCACAGGAGCAAAATGTTGAATCACGTTCAAAAACCGTGCGACACACCAAAACATTTATATGAGCTGCTGTGTGGGGTGCCACAGCGCCCCCACAGCTCGAGACATGCATGTGCCTCCCCAGCCTGACAGGGACGCGTCTGTGAAGACTGACACGTATGACGTAGGTCCACTGACAGGGACTCCCTACGACAGAACAAGAGGCTTTCCCAGTGTCTCAGGTCGATTCTCACAGAGAGGGGCACAGCGATCAACTGTCTCTTCTGCCTCACCAGGTCCACATGCAAACGAGCGAACCACCTCTGGAGGCAACGCACCGTGTGAGCAGACGACATGTCCTTAATAACTTCATGACGGAAACAGCTGTTATCACTCTGCCGACTTCACGTGGAGGAGTTGGTCCTTTAGAGCTTCGGTTCCCGTCTGAGATAAACAAGCTCTCGTAGTGACCGCGTTTAGCTTCACTCCCAGATAAACGATCGTCTGGACTGTGTGAACTGAGCTCTTCCCCCATTATGATGAAGCCCAGATTTGCAGGTGTGACGTCAGCGCCTGAGTTGCACAGCTGCCACCTGTCTGGAAAATGGGTCAGCAGCAACAGATCGTCCATATAAAACAGAATTCTCATCCCTGCTCTGTGTAGCGGCTGCAGAACCGACTCAACGCATTTTGAAAGGATTGTTGTCTCACTGTTGAAAATTGACAAATCTAAGATGGGTCTCATCCCTCTGGTCCGTTTTGGGACCAGGAAGTGACAAGAGTAGAACCCTGTGTCTTCCTCACCTTCTGGATCCCTGGAAATTACATTTTTTATCAGAATTTCCTGAACTTCTGCGTGGAGGAACGAGATCCGTTCTAGAGATGACCGAAAATGTCTCTAAAGTTCCTCCAAACGGGGGGTTTGAGCTGTAACTGCAGCGTGTATTCCCTGCTGATAAGACGGTTCATCCATCTGTCTAGAGCACCTCTGTGCCGCGCTCAGGCTGCGGGCTCACAATCATTCTGATGTGAGCTGGCGTGTGCTGAGGGGAGGTGCGCGCGCCCCTGGGCATGCAGAGCCGTGTAGGTGAGGGCTGCCATTGCCGCGGGGGGGGGGGGCGCATTTGTCACAGCTGCAGTCAGAGGAGGCAGTGCACAGCTTGGGCAGAGAGCGAGGTTTCCCACTGGACTCGATCTACTGAAAACATTCACTTTGGCTGCTGTGTCACTCACGCACGTATTTTGTGTGTTCCCTTTCGGTCGGTACACTCGGTACAACACATTAGTATGGGGATTGCGCCCTCGCTAGACCAACCTGAAGAAGTTTCTTTCAACACGCCTGTCAAGGCAAATGAGACTGCTGCATATACAGGAGGCCCTGCCCTCCTGGCCTATAAATATGCAGCGAGGTCTCATTTCCCTAATCTTTTTGCACTTCACCTCACTTTAACCTGATTGCAGGTCCCCTGTATGTGACTCAACTGCCCGACTGGAGGTGAGCTCGCTCCCTACCTAGGGCGTCACTACAAGGTCCTGATCCTGCTTACTGCCTGTTTAGCCCAACTAATGATCATCTTTTCTGCTTGCTGTTTTTCCTAGCCTGTTTAGCTTGCTAACGGGTCTGGGTCACTCTTCCCCGTTTAGCTTTACAGCTAAGGAGGAAAAGTCTAGAACAGCACAGCTAACTTTCTGCCTGTTTAGCTTGCTAACCGGTAAAGGTTTACTCTCCTTCTCTGTCGCTAACATGGCGCCGGAAAAGAGCAAGAGAAAAATCAAAGCCTCTAGCAAAGCTAGCAAGGCGAGAAGCCCAGGTTCACGTCTGTGTCCAAGCGCATGTGGATTTTTTCTTTCGGAAGCGGACACCCACGAAGCTTGCCCAGTGTGTCTCGGCATGTTGCATGCTAAGGCGGCACTTGCTAACCCGGAGTCATGTGTGCATTGTAGCCGACTCCGAAAATCGACCCTGGAGAAGCGCATTGAATTCCTGACAAAAATGTCAGGAAATTCAACCGCAGCAAGAGACCCGCTGTTGTCTGAGGCTCTCAGACCGACCACAGAGCTGGAGTCTGATGAGATGGAGGACAGCACCACGGCATTGCCCTGGGGTGAGCAGATGGATGGGCTGCTTCCCATGGATGACACAGATGAAAACCTGGTCAAGTTCGACATGCAGGACTTGTTGCTGGCGGACGAGATCTCTCTGACAGCCTCAGGCGGCCTCTCTGAGAATGAAGCAGGTGCGGATGAGGAAGCAGAGGAGTTTTCACAAGAAACCGCGGTGGCACCTGTTGAAGCGGATGGATCCACGCCAGCCCTGTTTGAGCTGTGCCACAGAGCGGCCGAGTCTCTTAAGGTGCCTTGGCCCACTCCCCCACCTCGACAGCTCCAGACAAGACTTGCTGGTAATTATTTTCTCCCGAAACAACAGACCTCGGTGAGGCACAAATGACCTGTTTCCGGATTTTTTAACGGAACTCACACGGTCTTGGGCGTCCCCTAAGACTCCGTTATCCCTGCCTTTCTCTCAGTTTTTGGACTTGGAGAACATGGAGCCAGCTGGTCTGTCGCACATCCCACCCATGGATGAAACACTGGCGGCCCACTTGGCACCCAAGGCGAACACATCAGCCGGCAAACCCACGCTCCCCAGCAAACAGTGCCAGGTCTCAGCAACACAGCTGGAAAAAAATCTACCGCGCGCAGGGTCTCACTGCGCGTGCGCTCAATACGGCCTCGATGCTGCAGGCGTATCAGGCTGAAAAGCTGCAGGAGCTGCAGGAAGTTTTACAATCAAGGAGGAACATCGCAGAACCACTGGACGAGGTCCGCAGGACAGCAGATTTTATCCTCTGGCTGTCGGGCACCGAAGCTATTGCCCTGGGAAAAAGCATGGCGGAAGCGGTTGTCGCTCAGCGACACTTGTGGCTCACTCTCGCCGAGCTGCCAGAAAGCCAGCGCTCCGTTTTTCTCCAGCAGGCCGTCGAACCCACAGGACTGTTTGGAGAAGCTTTGGAAAAGATCCAGAACCACTACGATCAAAGAAGGAAGCAGGAGGAGGCTCTGCAGCTGGGCATGCCGAGACGTCATTACTCCCAGCCCAGGGACCCCAGCGGCCACAGGAGCGCACCTCCACGACAACATTCTCTTCCTCGTCGCCCCGCACATAAGAGACATTCACTGGAGACCGAACCGCGGGGGACGTTCCCTGCTGATCAGCGAGGACGTCCACCACCTGGACAACCAGCACGGTCCAAACACCGTTTTGTCCCGAGACAAAGGAAGGCGTCAAAATCTTCATCAGCAGTGAGGGAGAGGAAACAGCAGTCAGCCTAGCTCTGCAGCTGTTTTCAGAACAATCAGAGCCTCTCCACCCACAGGGAAAACGGAGAGCCTCTCAGATTCAGTCTGCGACGGAGTTAAAAAAAACCCCGATTAAGCGGACAAAAATGTTTAGGGACTCATATTTGTCATCCCTCTGTTTGTGCAATGAAGAAAAAATGTCATTATCAAGCACCAACATTAATAAAAGCACGTTGTGTTCACACTGTTTTGTCTCAAGATTCAGAAATAAAGGGTGATGTTGTCCTTTTTTTCACAAACCAAACTTCAAACATAAAGGAGACGGAGCTCCGGCTGACGGAGTTAAACTCTCCTCCTCGCTTAAATCTGTGTCCAGCAGAGGGCGTAGCGAGCCCACAAACGAACATGCCGTTCAGGCTCTCTTCAAACCGGAGAGCATGGCGCGCATGCGCACCATCGCAATGGATCATGGGAACTGTAGTCCGAGGATACAAATTGCAATTCAGCAAGCCTCCTCTACCGTTCAGAGGGACTGTAATGTCAAAAATACAGCCAGATCTCACTCCAACCCTGAAAAGGGAGATTTGTTCACTCCTAGAAAAAGGG
Organism: Nematolebias whitei; assembly: GCF_014905685.2. Lineage (NCBI taxonomy): Eukaryota > Metazoa > Chordata > Actinopteri > Cyprinodontiformes > Rivulidae > Nematolebias > Nematolebias whitei. Next base: position 29,408,518 of record NC_056504.1, read on the forward strand.
GCAATAAGAATTGTTCCCCCTCAGGACACAAACAGTGGTTTTTACAGTCGCTATTTTGTAATTCCGAAAAAGGACAAGGGTCTCCGTCCAATATTGGATCTGAGACAGTTAAACAGGAGACTGAGATCATTCAAGTTCAGAATGCTGACTCTGCGCCAAGTAATGCAATCTGTGCGTCCAGGGGATTGGTTCATGTCAGTCGATGCTTACTTTCACATATCAATCCTACCAAAACACAGAAAGTTTCTGCGTTTTGCATTCGAGAATACGGCATACGAATATCAGGTCCTGCCATTCGGACTGTCTCTGGCTCCTCGAGTATTTACAAAATGCCTCGAGGCAGCATTGACACCGATCAGGAGTCAAGGAGTCCGAACACTAGACTACCTGGACGATTTTTTAATTTTAGCGGACTCATCCCATCAAGCCAGAGCTCACACAGCTCTGCTGATGTCACACCTGCAGTCTCTGGGTTTTGTGATAAACACAGAGAAAAGTCAGCTGGTCCCCAGTCAGAAGATCTGTAATCTGGGTCTCGAGCTGGATTCTGTAAGAAATTACGCACGGTTATCCCAGCAGAGGATAACAGCATTCCATCAGTGTTTAGCTCTTTTTCAGCGTGATCGAGTGTTGACGATCAAGCACTGCCAGCGCCTCTAAGGATTTATGGCCTCTATGATATCAGCAGTCCTGCTCGGTCTGCTACAGATGAGGAGGTTTCAACGCTGGGTCCACATGAAACAGAACCAAGCCCCCCCGCAGCAAAATCGGGTGAGGATCTCTCCTTCCTGCCTGCGGGCGCTCATGAGTTGGAGAAACACAGCATTTCTCAATAGAGGGGTTCCCCTGGGTCGGGTTTTATCTCGTGTGTTAGTCATGACAGACGCGTCAAAGTTCGGCTGGGGAGGAATATGCAAAAACAGACACACCAGCGGTGTTTGGTCTCAGAAACAGAGCCAATTACATATAAATCAGTTGGAGATGATGGCAGTTTTTCTCTCTTTAAAACATTTCAGCAAAATGGGGCTGATTTCACATCAACATGTGTTGGTGCACAGCGACAACAGCTTTGTAGTCGCTCACATAAACAGACAAGGAGGCACACGTTCACTGCCCCTCTTCTGCCTGACATACAAGCTGTTACTATGGTGCAGCACACGTCTGTTGTCACTCAGAGCAACTCACGTCCCGGGAGTGCTGAATCACGGAGCGGACGTGCTCTCCAGAGGTGTCCCACTGGCGAGAGAATGGCGCCTTCACCCGGAGGTGGTGCAACAGATTTGGGATCGCTTCGGCACGGCCGACGTAGATCTGTTCGCCTCCAGGGAAAACGCGCACTGTCCTATGTTTTTCTCCATACGGGACGCGAGCGCGCCTCTCGGAGCAGACACGCTGGCGCATAGCTGGCCAGCAAAACGCCTTTACGCATTTCCACCGGTGGCGTTAATACAGCCCACTCTGGACCGCGTGCGCAAAGAGGCTCTCACTCTGATCTTAGTAGCTCCCAGATGGACCAAGAAAGTTTGGTTTGCAGAAATAATGTCACTGCTGGAAGGAGAACCATGGCACCTTCCTGTGCGCAAAGATCTCTTAACTCAGGCTCACAGCCAAATTTAGCATCCCCACCCAGAAATCTGGAACGTGTGGGTCTGGCCCCTGAGAGGGAGAAATTAATAGCCTCTGGTCTTCCTAGTTATGTCGTGGACACTATCCAGTTTGCTAGAGCAGGCTCCACACAGACCTTATACACACTTAAATGGCGTATTTTCGATGCCTGGTGTCAGGAGAGAAACATTGTTTCTTTCCTCGGCACCATAACAGATGTTCTCACATTCTTACAGAACTTGTTAGAGAAAGGTCGCTCTTTTTCTACAATCAAAGTCTATTTATCTGCTATTTCTGCTTGTCATAATGGATGGGAAGGAAAATCGCCTGGCTCCCATCCTCTCGTGGTTCGGTTCATGAAAGGGGCGCTGCGTAAAAGGCCACCGCGCAGAACACTGGCACCACAGTGGGACCTGTTGCTGGTTTTAGATGCGCTGTGTGATTCTCCTTTCGAACCATTAGAGCAGATCAATATGAACATGTTATCCTATAAAACAGCTCTTCTTCTGGCTCTGTGCTCAGCAAAACGTGTGAGTGACATCCACGTTCTTTCGGTTCACCATTTGTGTACCCAATTTGCTTATGATGGTTCCAAGGTGACGTTACGCCCCAACCCGGCCTACGTCCCTAAAGTGCCATCTTTATCATATAAGAGCCTTTCTTTTGAACTGTCGGCTTTCCCACCGCCGCCTGTGTTAACTGCAGAGCAGAGGCACATGAACGCTCTCTGCCCGGTGCGTGCACTGCACGTTTATATTGAACGGACAAAAAGCTGGCGCAAAACTGATCAGCTGTTTGTGTGTTTTGCTAACCCCGTGGCAGGAAAAGCTTTGTCTAAACAACGCCTCTCTCACTGGGTTGTAGAGGCTATTTCTTGAGCCTAAATCAGTAAGGGTAAACATGCACCCAGCAGCATGCATGCGCACTCAACCAGAGGTATGGCCACTTCATGGGCACTATTTAAAGGAATCCCAGTGGCAGACATATGCTCGGCCGCCAACTGGGCATCTCCTCATACATTCATAAAATTCTGCAGTTTGGACGTAACATCTCGTGACGTCACCCAGGCTGTCCTTTCAGCACAGGAGAGATGAGCACCCTCCACTTGTCAGGACTTTGTTGTCAAAGCTTTTTCTGCATTTGCATTTTCGGGGCGTGAGGGTAGGTCCCCATACTAATGTGTTGTACCGAGTGCACCGACCGAAAGGGAACTGGAGGTTATGAATATAACCAATGTTCCCTGAGGGAAGGAAACGAGGTACAACACAAGTGAGCCTCTCTATGCTCCAGGAGCTCGGTAAAGTGCATGCAGATTAGGGAAATGAGACGTCGCTGCATATTTATAGACCAGGAGGGCGGGGCCTCTTGTATATGCAGCAGTCTCATTTGCCTTGACAGGCGTGTTGAAAGAAACTTCTTCAGGTTGGTCTTGCGAGGGCGCAATGCCCATACTAATGTCTTGTACCTCGTTTCCCTCCCTCAGGGAATATTGGTTATATTCATAACCTCCAGTTTTCTCAGGCTGCGGTGATTAAAAACCTCTTTGGAGGACACCGGCTTGCTTTGTGTGGAGGATGTGTGAGGAGAAGCCGCTGTGAGATCAAACGAACTGACAGTCAGGCTGAAATTAGACACTTTAATTCCTGAATGATGTTTACATTTTATTCCAAAACTCAAACCATCATTGTGCACACACACATCCTCCACAATGAATCATTTTGAATCTTCTCTGGGGAAACGCAGCACGCAGGTTGTCGGGATGAGGAGGGCTGTACTCTGACGGTAGGGGCTGGCAGCGGAGCGAGAAGATGCTGCTGCAGCTGTGGCGCGTCTCTGCTGTCTCTAGCCATGGCACTCTCTCCAGCAGGTAGAGGGGCGAGAGGATGGGTGCGGCTTGATCAGATGGCGCACAGTCTCTGACACCTCCTCCGACTTCTTCGATTTCTTGAGCATGGCTTTGAAAATTGCTCTGAACAGCACGTCCATTGTGATGGGACCCTCCAGTGAGTCCATCTGCTGCTTCTCCGACAGGGAGGGGGAGTGACAAAACCAGGTGGACCTCTGAACCATTGCATCCAGGCTGCGAAGCGAGACAGGCAGACAGGCAGACAGCAGACAAGGCGCACAGATTGAGGGTGACGTCAGATGCCTTGCAGAGGGAGCTCTTAGTTTCCTGAGGCAGGTCTGTTCTCTCCAGCCTCTGAGATGTTGTACGTCAGCGGCGCAACGTTATTGTTCGCTGCAGCCACCTGGAACGCATACTGGTGAGCTCGGTTGGAGAGCGACGTCACCATTTGGTCATGCTTCCCCGGAGGCACAGGACGCTGGTCCAACCTGGACATCTTGCTCCGAGAGCCTCCGCCAGGCTTGGCTCCAGGGGGGCACCGAGGGAAATTCCGCTCAGTAAAACCCCTCCACTCCGGTAATGGGCGCGAATGTGGAAACCGGCGCTCTTTGTCTACCAGGTCCGGCTGCAGCCTCGTTCCAGTAGGACATCACTGTTGGGAAACGAGGCCAGATGGGATCAGGACAGTAGAGCCAAAAACCTTCCCGCTAGATCATCCGATCTGGGCGGGGGGAGGAGAGGGACTGAAAAACATCATGTCAGCCGCCTCCTGGATTATGTCGGGCAGCTCTGAGAGGAGGGCACCGACAGCTAGGAGCAGTGTGGTCGCCGATGCGAAAAGGCCCGGGGGGGGGGGGCATCCGCTCAGCCCCCCTCGTTCCGATACTACGCTCTCTAGGAGGGAGTGAGCAGCGGGGGCTGCTGCTGACGTCGCCTGTCCCGGAGGAACCATCCGATTCACTCCAAGAGTCAGCGTTAAAAAGAAAAAAGGGTCGATGGCATTGTCCAGCGGGTTGTGACCCGCCACTGAAAAAATATTCCTCGGCGCTGACCTTGAAACAAGGCTACTTGTCTGCTTCTCCTCGGGGAGGAAGAACTCACCGGGACAGCAGAAGGTTGGCGTGGCGGTGACCCAGGCAGCCTTAACAAAGGTTGTGCCGGTCAAGCTGGACAACTTTCCTTCTTCGTTCTTCTGACGGTGTTATTAGCTTGCTGACGAAAAAAATGGGAGCCGATTACCCGCTCTTAACGTAATTTATACGGACCAGATGGGACCCACACAACAGGTGGGCATGGACTAAATTTTTTCAGTGCGATGCTTTGCATGACGAAATAAACCCACCAGCGACAGCCTTAAAGGGCGAAGCCTATACGAAATAGAACTTGTCATGTTCTGCTCTGTGTGTCATAGTTTTTCTGATAATATTTAGTTCCTTGAGTTTATCTTTTTAGTTTTTTACCTTCATGGTTTATGTTTTATTGTCACTTGGGTTATTTGTGTTTTCTACTCCATTGTTGGTTTTATTTTAGTATTCTGGTTTAGGGCTTGTTCTGATTCCCAGTGTTTTCTCCAGTTATTCTGCCACCCTCACCTGTCCCCAGTCTGTAATCACTCCAGGTGTTGTTGAGCTTTAATTTGTGTTTCTATAAATGTTTGCTCCTCTGGTTGGTTTTCAGTTCAGCATTAGTCTTTTCTTGTTGACACAGTAGTCCTTGGGTTTTGCCTCTGTGTGTCCTGTTTTCACATTTTATAAAGTTAGTATGGTTTTTGGCTGCCTCGTCAGCATTTTTTGTTTACCTTGTTTAATAAAGTTTTTTTAGTTCTACTTTCGAGCTCCTCGTGCCTGTCTGCACCCGGTCCAATCTTCCACCAAACAGCTATGGCTGAAAGATTTTAAAACTTTATCTGATGTAGAGGACAGTTGTGTTCACATGCAGAGACATCTCAAAACATTAGAATGTCATGGAAAAAGTTCAATATTTTTGACAGTCACGTCAGAAAGTGAAACTCATAAATTATGAAAATGTGAATATAGATTCTTTACACCCATCCATCCATCCATTATCTTTACCCGTTTATTCCATTTTGGGTCACGGGGGTCGCTGGTGCCCATGTCCAGCAGTCACTGTGCGAGGGGCGGGGTACACCCTGGACGGGTCGCAAGTCCATCACAGGGCCTCATAGAGACAAACGACACAAACAACCATTCACTCTCTCACTCACACCTAGGGAAAATTTAGAGTTACCAATCAGTCTAACATGCATGTTTTTGGTCTGTGGGAGGAAACCGGAGCACCCGGAGAAAACCCACGCATGCACGGAGAGAACATGCAAACTCCACCCAGAAAGGCCCCTGGACCGGGGTTTGAACCAGGGACCTTCTCGCTGAGAGGCAGCAGCTCTACCAGTTGCGCCACCGTGCTGCCCAGATTCTTTACACATAGAGTAAAATATTTCAAACCTTTATTTCTTGTAATTTTGATAATTATGGCTTACAGGTAATGAAAACCTAAAACTCAATGTGTCAGAAAATCAGAATAGTGTGATAAAGTGGAGACTCATGCACAATGTGCATTGTGCACACACAAACAGACATGTCGCATTCCTCAAGTCGAGCCACTCCTGAACCAGAGACAATGTCATAAGCGTCTTACCTGTGTTGATGAGTTTTACTTTCATAAGTGAAAGTATTGAACTTTATCATGATATTCTATGTTTTTGAGATGTACTGTAACTGTAGAATGTGGTGCTTATTGGAAAACAATATAGAGTGACTCATTCGTGTCATAAATACTCTGTTGAAACGGTTGAAAATGTGTTGCAGGTCATAAATATTTCATTGTTATTTTCCTTTTGTCTGCAGAGTAAAGGACGTTGCTGAAGTGGCTTCAAAAACGTCTTGAACTATGGCAACCTTTGGACCCAATCAGCAGCCATCCTCTCAGCTGCGAAATGTCAACAACGTTTCCACAGAGCTGGACCACGTCAGACCATTCAACACTCTTTTATTTGGCACCACTGTCACCATCATCCCAAAAAAGTGACCCGATTCAACCACAAAGATGCAGATAAAGAAGAATTACTGGCAAAATAATTGTTAATCTGTATTAGTGTTTGAACTTTTGTGTGCAATATAATGAAGTAAACGACAAGAAGTTTTCTGATGAAAAAAGACTGATTAATAACTGTTTATCATAAAGTGTGAATCAAACAAGCTGCACATGAGCTGATGTGTTCTTTACTCTGCAGTGACCACTGAGGCGTCTCCATGGTGAGGATCATTTCAGCCCGCTGGATGCTGAGAGAGGACACGGTGTATCGATGACGGAGAACTTCCTGCGTGTGCGCAGGCGACGATGGCATGCTAATGGATTACACCTCACCAGATGGAGCTTGTTTGTTTCCGGCTTCAAGGTGAGGTCAGTGGACTGAGTGTGTGTTATTGAGAAGTAAAGGTTTCCAACACCAATACCGAATGCTTTTGTCAACACGTGGACTTTATATTTTATATTTTAATGTGTCTGTTCCTCCTCCAAAATTCTATTTTATGAGATTAGTGTCAAGTTTAAAAAAAACCCCACAGCCTTTAATTGCTAAAAATCAAAAAAGTTAGATAAAAAATTGAACAAATAAATAAATATATTTTTGCAAGAATCTACAGCCAGGGTTAAAGTGCAACAAACTACCACACTTAAAGTGCCTGTGACTGTGCACATGGGCAAAAATATGTATAATTTTCATGTTGCTGGTGAAATTTCAAAGTAATTGGTTTAATTTTGACATGGTCTAACAAGTTCAATACCTGTAAAAGGTAGGCATTTTAAAGGTTATATATGTCTTTATGGTTGTTTTTCTCCGTAGTAGCTTCAATTGCCAATACTAAAGTGATAGTTTAGAACAGGGCTATTCAACTACCGGCCCACGGGACACTTCCAGCCTGTGAGTACTTTAGTCCGACCCACAAATGAGTTCATTTATATATATATATATATATATATATATATATATATTTATTTTTTTTGTGTGTGTTTGGGGGGGGGGGGTGAGTTCTGTTTATTGCATTTATGATACAATGCAACAAAACAAACAAATTTAAAAGGTAACATATCATGTAAAACTTGGTTTATTTACATAATTATTTAATAGCTGGTTGTCCGGCCCCTGAGCTGCTGGCTTTCAGAAACTGTGTCCCCCTGAGCAATTTAGTTGAATAGCCCTGCTTTAGAACTATTGAAGGGATTTTCTATGGAGTTATCAGCAATTAATATCTTACCTGCAGTAGAAATCACTGCTGACTTCATGTGGAAACAAGCTAACAGCTACATTAAATTTCCCTCATCTCATTACTTTTCTTGCAAGTATCAATTATTGAGAGTTTACATAATCATCCCTTTCACACCGGGTAGTTACGCTGCCTGATTACACTTACTGTAATATGATTTATCAGTTGTGGAAACCTCTTTTTGTAATTAATTTCAGTTCATTTCAAATTACTGTATAAAAAAGTAAAACCACACACGCACACACAAGACAGCTCGGTTATTTATTTATTTATTTTTTTTCATTTACCCTTTATTTATCCAGGCAGTCTCATTGAGCCACGAGAACTCATTTTCAAGAGACCTGTTTAGGGAGCAGACGGTGGGGGTTAAGGGCCTTGCTCAGGGGCCCAGAGTGGGGCAAATGAGGGTGGAGACAAGACAGCTCAGTTATCTTTGATACTACCATCATTTGCTATGAACTCTGATTATGTAACATCTTGATGCATTCTTTACTCTGTTTTGAAAAAAAGATATTTTTTCATTACCTTGAATCAATTAAAAACCAAATGTTACTGCTCTGTGACCCATAAAAAGAAAGTAGCTTTAAAGTATGTATGAGATTGTATTCAGTTTAGGAAATATCTGTAACAACATTGTGCAAAGATCATTTTATATCGCAAACAATGAAGGGATCATAAATCTATTAAACGTAAAACAACAATCGTAAATTTTTTATCAAACCCACACCACAGAGTGGGTGAGGTACTGCATTTACCCACTGTCACACCAGCTGAGACCTGCTGTGGCCAACAGGAGCAGCAGCAGCTTATGTGGGACATGCCAGACAGTGTTCCTGCTCAGCACCTGTCAGTCCAGATGTTTTCAGTGACAAAGGTCAGAGCTGATAATTTATCACGTCATTTTTTATCTTTTCACTCTTCTGTTTCCAGTTGCTCCATAAAATGAGTTACTGCAACAGTGCTTTAATTTGGTGGGTTTTCTAAATTAGTGCTCCTGTTTGCTCCTATAAGGTTGATCAGACTGGTACGAGACAATATAATAAATCCCAAGCTAGAAAAGTTTAAAAAATACAAAAATAATTATTTTAAAAACTATTTGGTCTTAAACTATCTGAGGCAGTATGTCTCATTGCCAGGCTGAGTTATTCATTTTAGTAAAGTCATTTCTGATTCTCTCTAAATGTCAGGCTGTCGTTTTGACATGCTGAAGTGGGAAGATTATTTGAATATAAACTCTAGAGGGACAATAATGTCCTGCAGTCATCTCCTGTCACTCATTTTTATTAGAAGGAAAGCTAAACGGAAGGGAAACGGCACTCAAAACTTTAAAATGATTTCCTGATGCATGCTCAATAATCCAGGTAGAAAAATCCAAAAAAGTTCAATCTGGTCCTCTGAACAGCCACTGGCCAAAAGGATGGCCCAGCACAGAAGATCAACATCATCAGGCCAGGACTCTGCGGTCTACACTCATCTCCAGGCCAGCGGTCACTCTTTCAAGGATGAAGATGTTCACATCCTGGATAGAGAGGAACGATGGTTTGAGAGAGGAGTAAAGGAGGCCATCTTTGTGAAAAGAAATCGTCCATCGTTAAACAGGGGTGGAGGCCTCCGGGTTCAACTGTCCCCCTCTTACAATGCTGTGATTGCTAGTATCACTCAGCCCTCTGTGAGTAGTAAACAGCCATCAGTGTGCTAATGATCCATTGTTAGGCTGATGGTCCTTCTTGAGCATGTGATCAGCTGGTTTTGGTTGTCAGCAGCAAACTGGTTGATCCACTCTGAGAAGGTGCTATTTAAGAGACTGAGCTGAAAACAGCACCTCAGACTGAGGAAGTCTCTTGGATGAGAGACGAAACGTTTCTAGATTTTTTTGCTTTGTTTTGTTTTTTGCTTTTTTGAATGTCCAGAGGACCAGATTGAACTTTTTTGGATTTAAAATGATTTGTTTACATCTTTTGAAATGGGGTTCTGTGGGAAATTAGAATGAATTATCTTGTAGATCCATCCATCTTCTTTACCCACTTCTTCCTTTTTGGGTCGTGGGGGGTCACTGGTGCCCATGTCCAGCAGTCACTGTGTGAGAGGCAGGGGACACCTTGGACAGGTCTCCAGTCCATCACAGGGACATAGAGACAATCAACCATTCACTCTCTCACTCACACCTAGAGACAATTTAGAGTTACCAGTCAGCCTAACATGCATGTTTTTGGTCTGTGGGAGGAAACTGGAGTACACGGAGAAAACCCAAAGATGCACGGAGAGAACATGTAAACTCCACCCAGAATGGCCCCCTCTGGGATTTGAACCAGCGACCTTCTCGTTGAGAGGAAACAGCTCTACTAACTGCGCCACCTCATAGATCATGCTTTGAAATTAATTCTGACAATTCAACCAAGAGAAGCCAAGACCAAAGTGGTGCTGTCCTAAAACAAATTAAATAAATAAATAAAATAATAATAAAAAAATCCCCATCAGTTTTAAATGACAAAGTAACTGGAATAATCTTTCATGGTGTGTAATTTGTCCTGATTTTGTGTGGAGAGTTTCTCTGTCTTCATGTTGTGTCTTGCTTGGCAGTGCTTCTCATGTGTTGCACAGGTTTTGATGGTCACCAGGACAGGTGTAGACCATTAATATGTGGTGTTGCATTATAAAGAAATAGACAAATAAAGTGCTATGTGTTGTCATCATTGTATGTTCACATACAAAGACAAAATTGGCCCTTTGCATTTAACCCATCGCACCTGGGATACACCCAGCTGGAGCAGCTCTGTAAGCGCCTGGGGAGCAATAAAAGTTGAGACTTCAAAGCAAATGGTGTTTATGTATGCATGCACCATTTTTCTATTACTGTATTTTTCGGACTATAAGCAAAACTAAAACATTTAAACTAAAACATTTTGACAGATTTTTGAGCACCATGTAGCACATAAAATCAGTTCGAGTTCAGTAAGCACAACCAGAATGAATACATAAGGTGCACCAGATTATAAGGCTCACAGTTGATTTTTGAGAAAAATTAAAGTATTTTAAGTGCACCTTATAGTCTGAAAACTACAATATATATTTATAATAATTAAAACAAATTGCCCTGTTTAACTTCAGTTATCTGAAGTACTTTTGTAGAATTACTTCTCATAATACAATAGAAGCAATTAAATGCAGGTTGTAAGGCAACAAATTAAAGAAATGGTATCCACTTTATGTGGGCGTTGGAAAGATGATGGAAATATGTCTCAGTGCAGCCGGAAACGGAAACAAACGTCCAGTCAAGCATCATAACGCTATCATTGTGCCTTCCGGATTGTTCTTTTGTTCTATGTGCTTTGATAACAGCACTTGGCTGTCAGAGCTGCTCAGGGAGCTGCTCTGCAGCACTTTCCTGAATCTGTTCACAGCCGTGCACCGTAAAACAGCCCATTGTTATCTTGCTTTTAACATATCTGGGGGACAATAAACTGGGATGTGGTTACTGTTATTCAGAGATGAAGTCTTATTTTTAGCTTTTTATTTTTCGTCCATAAGATATTTTTGCCTACACTAACATTGCTTGATACGTATCCGTGGTTATTTTATATGAATCTGTGTAATTAGGTTGTTTGTTACTGATTTGTGAGTACATCTCTGGGTGTTAAGAGTGTTAGCCCAGATGTAGCTCTTCTCATTTGACAGCTTTTTATCAGCATCTCTGCTTGATGTTATCCTTTAATCTGTGAAAGTGGCACATTCTCTTATAGCGTCCACCAACAAGGCATTAAGACTTCAATGCAAAATATAATCCAACACATTTTGTATCTTTAGACCCAGTTTATTTAGTTGATAGGATGTCTCCAGTAATTACTGATCTTATTTTAAATGATACAGCTATAAATAAAAAGTTTGAGCTGTTGATCCCTGCACACACATTAAAGGGTTTCAGACAGAATCTCTTCATCTGTTATGAAATAGCCTTTTCTCCTTATGTAATCACGTGTTAACTGGGCTCGGTCTTAATCACAGGCTTTTTATAAGTAGACACATCAAGGTTTGACCCAGACTGGCAGCCTTCTGCTATAAATATGTCCAAATTATTAAAACCACTGCACATTTTCAGCTTCACAGAACTCTAAGACCATAATCTTTACATTTTACCCTCCTCTTCCTTTTTTTGGGGTCATGGGGGTCACTGGTGCCCATATCCAGCAGTCACTGTGTGAGAGGCGGTGGGCCCTTTAGGTCAGTTGAACAGGTTTTATGTGAGTCATGATATTCAGACTGAAGTAGATTATGTTACTTTAGCCTGCCCATTTTTTAAAATTAAAATTAGTTCCTAAAAACCAAAAGGTAGTGTCAACATAAAGACCATTCAGAAATGGAGATAAATAAAATGAAAAACTAATTCAGGTCTCGATGATTACCTGAGTGATTCAACCACCAAACTTGTCCAATATGAGGACATTTCACCTCTTTAAAGCTGTCAAATATACAGTTTTAAAAAATTTTTTATATGTGTAATCTATGATCAAATTATCCACTGAATAAGCATAATTCTCTACTGAAGATCTACCACATAATTCGTAATAAATGAGTAAAATCAGCAGAGATAGGTTTTGTTGCCAACATTTACGAGTTGTTTGTTTACAGCCGAACACTGACAAAAACACTTCAGACTGTCTCAGCTCGTGGCAAATATGGTGAAATAATCTAATCAGAGTTCGTTAGAACCAATGGAATCTGAGACAGCAGGTGGAAAAGTAAAGTTCTTCTGTTTTCAAATTAATATAAAGAAATATATCAGTGACTAAAACCTATAAGGATGATAGTCAGAGTCGTTTTGAGGAAGGAAATCAGAGTTGGAGAGAATTAAAGCTGCTGGATATGGGCACAAGTGACCTACTGTGACCCGAAAAGGAAGAAGTGGGTAAAGATGTGAGGTGGATGCGTCTACCACATCGTGTTAGTATTTATTTAATTTACATTATTAGTTACAGATCACATCATGTATACATTTAAGGTAATTTAGACATATATTTTTTGATGGGTGCACACTTTAGTTAATATTTGTCTGAATGGTTTACTAACACTTGTTCTCTTGTTTTGAGGTGCTGCAAATAAAGATCAGCTGGAGAAGGAAGCCTGGAATATACCACTTTTTCTAAAAGACTGAGGGGAGGGTGAACTTCTGTTAGTTAAATTTGGCTTTATTTGTCTAAAAAAAGTTAAATCTGGTCCTCTGGACATTCAAAAAAACAAAACAAAGCAAAACAACAAAAAAATGTAGAAACGTTTCGTCTCTCATCCGAGAGACTTCCTCAGTCTGAGGTGCTGTATTCAGCTCAGTCTCTTAAATAGCACCTTCTCAGAGTGGATCAACCAGTTTTGCTGCTGACAACCAAAACCAGCTGATCACATGCTCAAGAAGGACCATCAGCCTAACAATGGATCATTAGCACACTGATGGCTGTTTACTATTCACAGAGGGCTGAGTGATACTAGCAATCACAGCATTGTAAGAGGGGGACAATTGAACCCGGAGGCCTCCACCCCTGTTTAACGATGGACGATTTCTTTTCACAACGATGGCCTCCTCTCTCACACCATCGTTCCTCTCTGTCCAGGATGTGCACATCTTCATCCCTGAAAGAGTGACCGCTGGCCTGGAGATGAGTGTAGACCGCAGAGTCCTAGCCTGATGATGTTGATCTTCTGTGCTGGGCCATCCTTTTGGCCAGTGGCTGTTTAGTTTCCCCGATGTAAGACTGATCACAGCCCTCCTGACACTGAACAGCATACACAACATTACTCTGTTTGTGCCGGGGGACTGGATCTTTGGGATGAACCAGTCTTTGCCGTAATGTATTTTGGGGTTTAAAAGCCACTGGGACGTTATGTTTAGAAAATAAACGTCTCAGTTTCTCTGATACCCCCTCAACATATGGAATGACCACTGGTCTGGGTCTGGGTTCCTCCTTTTCACCTGTTGGCTGACTGGAGTCCTGTTTGGGTTTCTTCTCTGCTTTCAGGAAGGCCCAGTTAGGATATCCACATTGCTCTAGAGCCTGTCTTGTGTGGGATTTCTCCTTCTGCCTGGCTCCTGAGCTAGTGGGGATGCTGTCTGCTCTGTGGTACAGAGTCCTGATGACTCCTAACTTGTGCTCCAAAGGGTGATGGGAGTCAAACTGCAAATACTGGTCTGTGTGGGTGGGTTTGCGGTACACCTCGGTTTGCAAATGTCCTCTATCAGAGACTGAGACCTCACAGTCCAAGAAAGCCAACTTGCCATTTTTTCATCTTCTCGTGTGAACTTGATATATTTATCCACAGAGTTGATGTGGTCAGTTAAATGTTGGACTTCCTGAGATTTAATTTTAACCCAGGTGTCGTCAACATACCTGAACCAATGACTTGGTGGTGTCCCTGAAAAGGACGTCAAGGCTCTCTTTTCTACCTCCTCCATGTACAGGTTGGCAACAATAGGATAAACTGGCGACCCCATAGCACACCCATGTTTCTGCCTATAATATTGCTCCCCATATGTGAAGTAGGTTGACTGCAGGCACAGTTTCAAGAGTTGACACAGTTGTTCTGTGGAAAGTGTGGTCCTGCTGCTCAGAGTGTTTCGTTTCGTTTCTACATTTTTTTGTTGTTTTGCTTTGTTTTGTTTTTTTGAATGTCCAGAGGACCAGATTTAACTTTTTTAGATTTTTCTACCTGGATTATTGAGCATGCATCAGGATACTGGCTTTAGTTGGTTAATTTGTCACTTTAGTATTCACTTATTTGTGCTAAGTTAAAGTTAGTTTTGCTTTATTTGTTTCAGATGCTGTTTTAGCAAATTTTGTATTTTTTGTCCCTTTATTATGTTGTGCCTCCCTCATGTGGCAGATTTGGATTACTCCGCCCCTATTTAAGTAGCCCTTTGTTCTTTGTTTAACAGGTCAGTTTTGTTAGTGTTCAGTTGACCTCATTTAAGTTGGGCCCAAATTTGTTATTTATCTTTTGATTTATTTTTCATTGATATTTGAATCTTTAACTATTTTTGGAACTATTAAATTGAAATTTTTGCTGATTATTGAACATCTTTGTACTTATTTACATTTGGCCCTCACAAGATGGATGGATGGTTGGATGGATGGATGGATGGATCTGTGCTAAGATATTTAAACTCTGAAACTGAATTTAGTTGTGTTTATTATTTTCTAACTCAATTTTTATTTAAAAATACTGATGTTTAGTTGCATTAAGCCTCACAAGACTCATTTAATGATGTAGAAATTATTAGAAGCATAGAACTTCAAGTCAAAGTCATTTAAAATGTGTGTATTTTGACATCTGTCATAGTTTTTAGAAAAATAACTGAATTTTTGGTGACAGCTCCTAAAAATACCAATTGTTTATTTGTATGCATTTAATTTTCCTGTCACAAGCCCAAATAAACTAGAACAAAAATATTACTTATTACTGAGCATTCATACAACTCGATATCTAACACAGCTGTCTATTCCAGAGATCAAAGATATTTTTTTATAATGCACAAGGTATCTAAATTCAACCAAGTCAAACAAAAGGTCAAGACTCAATTGCACATTTAATTCAAAAAGAAATTACAAAGCTTTTGGGCATATTTGTATTTATTATAAAAAAATAAAAATAATTTTCAGCAGCAAAATTTAAAAAAAAATAGCATTTGAGTCTTGAAATGAACAAACTATAAATATACTATAATATATACATATTAACTTTGTTTGCATCTTATTTGTAAAAAATAAAATAAATCTGTATCCTTTTTGTGGCCATCAATTGTTGTCGCTGTTGTCCATTGTTGTCATCATTCTTTGTTGAAATCAGGTCTCTCTTGTAAATGAGTCCTCGAGGCTCAATGGGATTTATCTGTCTAAATAAAGGTTGAATGAATGAATATAATTATCTGTAAAACTAGTTTTATATTTTTCAAAGTAATAGTGTGGTACATATGTTTTATTGACTGATCAAAATAAATAATTTAATTTTAATAGCTGATTTAAAACATGTTCTTTATTGATCATTTTACTACAAATACAAAGAAAAATAAGCATCAGATTCTAAACAACAATAGCATAATGTCCACATTTATTTTGTCCCAACATTGAGATCTACCCAAACTCTTCTGGGATCTGACCCGGTATCCTGAAACCAGTTTGTCCAGTTTGATCCAGAGTACTTATTGGACTGGGTGTGGTAAAGCTGCCTTGTGTCTCCAAGGTGCAGCTGGTCCTGTGGAGGAACTGCAGGAAGTTCTCGTGGCCTGAGCCGTCATGGCTGGAAACAGCCAGCTCCACTGGGCAGGCCGAGTAGCAGCGTCGCAGCTTGAAGAGTTCCTCTCTTATCTGTCTGTTGAGAAGCCCGTAGAAGAAGGGATTCATGGCAAAGGAGGAATATGCCAGCCAGGTGACCACTTCCTCCACATCATCAGGGGTGTGAGGTGTTGCATCTAGTATCAGGCGGAGGTGGAAGGCAAAGTATGGCAGCCAGCAGATTAGAAACTGGCCAACAATGACCACCAGAGTGAGAGCAGCTTTACTGCCGCCAAAAAGCGCATCCCGGGTGATCCTGCGAGGGACGTTGTGGGTTGTGATGATGGTGGTCCGGCTGCTGATGGAGTCGGAGCAATGCTTCAGTTGATTGTTTGTCCACAGTGGCAGAGGTCCGTGCTGCCGGGCTGCATCTCGGGCCACCTTGTACACTTTACAGTAGACTGCCAAAATCACAGCAGCTGGCAAGCAGAAGCAGGTGATGCTGAAGAGCACCGAGAAGACCCGCCTATGGTCGCTGTGGCTCCAGTGGAGGGAGCAGTGTGAAGCACTGATGGAGCTCAGGCTGCCATAGGACGGCCATCCAAAAACCGTGCAAAAGCCCAGAATGGCAGAGGCCACCCACACCATCACCATCACAGCTGCAGTCAGCTTCAGAGTCATCTTCACCTCGTAGTGCATGGGGTGGACTATGTAGTAGTAGCGCTCCACGCTTATGGCTGTGATGGTGAAGATAGAAGCAGCTATGAGGATCACGTTGAGGAATATGTAGACCTGGCACTCTAACATGGTAAACACCACCGCAGCAAAGTACGGAGAGCTAGACACGATGCCAAGAGGCATGAGCAAGGTGGCGCAGAGCAGGTCCACGGCACACAGGTGGCACACAAAGGCAAATTTCCTGAGATGAGGAGCTTTGATGACAACCACCATGACAGTAGTGTTGGTCAGGAGTGCCAGAACATTTAAGGTCACCATGAAAAACATGCCCGTCAGGTCTTTGAGGTGAGTCTGCGGGTTGGGACAAGTGCCCAGCTGTCTGTGGGGTGCAGAGGGCATTGGTGCCCAAACAGAGGTGGTGTCGTTGTGCTCCTCCATTATTCATAATAAAGCTTTCAAAGAACAAACCTGTGTTCCACTCCGCCGCATCACTCAGGGAATGATCCAAAGCGTCGCTCAGAAATCATATCCAACTCGTCACTCCTGTAGAGAGAAAAAAGTCTATTACGTACAAGTACTCGTGGTAAACTACCGTATTTTGGGGCGTGTATGTCGCATTTTCTGCATAGATTTGTCAGTCATGCGACTTATACGCCTAAGCGACTTACAGTATATTTGTTTTATTTTCCATATTCAGAATGTAATTTTTGACTGATGCTTTAAATTTTGAAGAACTGCAACAGCGAGTCCTCCCATGCCCGCTCGCTTCATTCAGCAGGTGCAGGCGGAGGAATGCTGGAGAGCTCGCAGCTCCGGCTGCAATGGATGGATGGATGGATGGATGGATGGATGGATGGATGGATGGATGGATGGATGGATGGATGGATGGATGGATGG
>NC_056504.1:29426181-29448476 GCF_014905685.2 Nematolebias whitei
GATGGATGGATGGATGGATGGATGGATGGATGGATGGATGGATGGAACTGCACCACCTGGGTGAAATGAAGCTATTTTGACCATTGAATACATACATAATAAACACAAAGGGTCAGTGGTGACGCATAATGAATACGACTTATATATATATATGTATAATTTCCTCTTCATGACGCTTTTTTGACTGATGCGACTTATAGGCTGAAAAATATGGTACTTAAAAACTATTCTTTGATCATTTAGATTAAGTGAAAACTAATTCTAAACACATTTTACAAATACAATACTATTCTTCAAGTTGATGAGGCAATAAAAAAAAGATGTTTTAGGAAATTTATACTATCAGGACCAATCACATGTTTTTTCATAGTCTCGTCATTTTGAGTCAAATTTTGCTTTTTGCTTCTTTACAGTGTTTACCTGACAGAATGAAATTTTGTCTGAGCGTTTTTGATGTCAGGAAATGATGAGTCTTAGAGATGCTGAGTCTGCTGCAGCTTCAGAAGGTGAAAACAAACCAAAAGAGCAAGCTGAACATCTCTAAAAGGTTTTAAAAGATCGTGAGAAACAGCAGCTGTGCAGTAAGTCTATCAGATCTTCAGTAAGAACAGATGTTTTTTGTGACCCTTTGTTCAAAGAGTAATTTAATGGGAAAAGATTATGTACAATCAATCTTTTACCTGATGCAAATGGCTCTCAAAATGAGCAGTATAGTGACATAACTGAGTTAGTGGCTACTCCTAGAGTGGTCAAGACCAAAATTGAATACTCTTGTCTTAAAACGACTCCAATCTCAAAACTTTTTCAGTGCAATTGCAATTTTATAACATTAACACCTCTGTCAGTTTTGCATTACAAAGTTAAAATATTAAGATATTACTGTAAGTGCCTCAGATTGCACAGGTAAGATATTAATGGTTCACAACCTTTCAACAGAACCCGACTTCAAGAGATTTGAACTGTCACTTTAATGTGGAAATATAAATGGCTCTTTCAAAGATTCTGTTGAAAACCCTTTAATCTGGTTTAAAAGATGTTAAAAGAGAAGCGCATTGTTTTGTTCACTGATGGTCAGACTCCAGGTCCAAGCTCAGATAAGCACGATGACATCATTGTGACGTCATGAGCGTGCTGCACTCAAACACAGCTACACAAGAGATTATTCATTAACTCAACTGATTCCAGGCTGTGTGGCGATCATCACTAGCCATTGATGCTTTTCTGATTCCTCCCATCAACCAATGTGTAGATGACCTCTGAGGGACTTGTTTCATAAATATTAAGAAAGCTTGTAAAAGAAAAGTGTGAATTATTTTGAGGTATAATTAAAAAGACTCTCTTTAATGAGGCGGAAACATCATTTAGAATAATTCATGAGCACTGACTCTCCTCCAGTCTGCGCTCTTTGGAAATGAAAGATAGTGAGTGGGCTTGTTTCAGACCAGCTGCACAACCATCACCACCCTGACTGTACAGTGTGTTCTTTGTGTCGCCCTTCATTGAAATATCCCAGGATCATCCCTGACCCCAAACCACTGAAGCTGTGCATCATGACTGCGCAGGCTTTTGGACATATATTTCCTTTCTGCATTGCATCAGATCATCTTCTGCTGATGATCAGAATCAAGTCTCAGGTATAGGTGGGTTTGTGTCCTAAATACACGAGCCGACTCCCTGCCAGTGATCCACTGATGCTCTTTAGCTGTAATCTTCTCTAGTGGGAGGCGACAGACATTTCCAGCAGGAAGAGGACTGACACATGTGCATCGTTATTCTTATGCAAGGTTGTCCTCGTTTTACACATGTTCAGATCTACTGGAGCTTTTTACATTAAAAAAAGGAACATATTAGACCTTTTAATGCGTATAATGCAAGTCTTTTAGGCTCAATAGACCTGATTTAGCTCAATGAAACTCATTGTCTTTGCTATGTCCAATAATAATTATTTTATTATAAGCAAATTAAATAAAAGTAACATTAAAAGCAATCATTTTGAGGATGAAGCTCAAATAAGACATAAAAACAACGGAAATAAAACGACAGATTCATATTTTAATTATGTTTAAACCGAACGGCCACCAAAACCTGCAAAAAAAGTTAGGTAGGTAGGTGTTCCAGTTTAAACAAGATAAATCCAGTGAGAGGGGAGACGATTCCTAAAATTTCATTTTTACTCACCCTCCTCTACAACTTTTTTATTATTTGGATTTATGTTTGTTAATTATTGAATTATGTGAAAAGCTCACGACGTTGCTGCATCTTCCAGGATCAGGACGTTAGAAGCTGAAGGGCTGCGACAAACTGGTTGAATCTTTTAACTTTTTTACATTAATTTTGGGGTAAAATGTCCAACGCATGTATGCTGTGTAATGAATTTTAGTGGAGTATAAGTTAACATTTTCTTTCTGAAAAATTGTGAGAATTTATAACCAGGTGAAAAACTATGTTATTTGAATAAGTATGACTCACTTCAATGTGTCTGCAAGTGTTTTATTTCTTCAAAGGAGTGATTCAGATTTATAACATGCCTCACCTTTTTTATTGCTTTAATTGTAAACGGCTTTAAAATAATTAATCTCCCTGAAACATTTGGAAATCACTTCATTTTTCATAATTAGCATTTGACTCATGTAATTTTTGTCAACACCACAGAACTGATCCGAAAGCCTTTTCATCGCTACCTCTAAATTAACCTGAACGGAACTAAAGTTTACAAAACTGTGCAGCTCCTGACCGAAAAAACAAAATATAATTTCTTACATCATGAACATCCCTCGGTCTTCCAAAAAGTTCTTGTAAAATTGAACATCCCCAAAAAGATAAAAACACATGGTTTGGGTTTGTCTCAGATTATTCCCAAAGGTGCAAACGCCTCCTGCTGCAGTGAAACTTCTGGTGGAAGCAGGAAAGAAACAAAGTCTTCAGTGAAGTAGCTTCAGGGAGGTGCTGATGCTGCCAGAGGTGATGAGATGTGGACGCAGTGAGCCTCCGAGTCCAGAGGGAGGAGTCAGCAGCACGGGAAGATGAGTGCATCAAACCACCACCATCCACAGACATGAACACGACGTATGTGGCAGAGATCCTTTATCCATCCTGTATTCCCTTCACGTGGGAACGAGGACACTGTAGTTTGCCTTTTCACACACCGTTTTTTTTTTCTCCCCTCGAGATTAAATAAAGTAGTTTTTGTGCTGTTTTTCACTTCACAAGCTCATGCTGGGCTGAGTGGAGGCAGGATGAAGGCTCAGCACTGACATCTGTTGGACGCACAAGAGCACGCCACACTCAGAAATTTCAGACGAATGCAGTTTCTCTCATATTTTCTACATTTTAATCAAAGATGTAAAAAAAATAAAGATACTTAAAACAAAAGAATAATCACTTTTATTCTAACAAACTAATTAATGCACAGTTTCTCACCAACATTAAGTTTTAACTGTCCTACTTGTACACATAAAAGTACATCTGGTTAAATGTTTGTCAAAAGATTAATGTTATAGACTTGTTAAGCTAAAACCGTCCACCGGTGAACTGTAAAACAAACATTTTATCAACCACCAAGTCAAACATTCATGTAACAGAGAGATATCAAAGTTTAAAAAATAATAATAAAATCTACAAAGTGTTGGAAAATAGCTAACTCTACGGATATCTCGTTACGTAACGCTATTAGAAATGAGAAGCGCGTGAGTAAAAGTGGACCAGCTAGAACTCGGAGTCATTTGTCATGGGTTCAATTTTCGGCAGAAGCGAAGCGTCTTGGCTGATGGTTTTGTCGGCGGCAGCTCTGTTCAAGCCCAGCCTCTTCTTCATCAACTTGTCCTCGTTGTTCAACTTTGTGCGGATTGCGGTTTTTATTAGGTTGCTGTCGACGCCAAACTTCCCTGCAACGTGATCTGAGGGAAAGAACCGCAATCTCGCTGTAACTGTGAGGTTTACAGATACTTAGCAAGGATTTGTGTCGTCGATCTTACCCATGAAGCCTTTTAAAATCTCCGATGGGAGAGCAGGCTTGTGGTTGTCCTCTCCTATTAGTGAGCTCTTCCGGCTCTGAAGGCAGTGTGTGGCCAACGTGTCTCTGTCGAACAGTATCATCAGCAGCGCTGAAACGTACTTCTTGTAGTCAGCGATTTCTGCGATGCGCTCGTAGAGATTTTTGGGCACCCGAAGACTTTCACTCAGATAAAGGAAGTTAGGGTCATCCTACAAAAACAAACAAAAAAAAGTGAGCTCCAAAAGCATTTTCAAAACAAACTACCAACTACTGAACACAAGCTGAAAAACAACAAGCATCCAGACACTGAAGTAATGTAAACCTAGTATTCTCTAAAATAATGCATATCACCCAGAATCATTTTATGTGAAATGACAGAGTCTCAGCTGATTTGGTCAAACCTAAAAAAAAATAAAAAGAAAGGCCTTACGCGAGTTGTTGTGCTCACAGTATGTGTTGTGAATGACTCTCAGCTACTACCACACCAAATGTCAGCGTAATATATTTTTGTAAATCTAACTGGGTTGTGGACATTTTTGTGCTGGGCATGCTCGATTAGCTGTGGCAGACATCCTGAATTGAATTGACTCCAAAAGTTAATCAGGTGTGAAATCACATCCAATGATTATTTTCTGAGACTTTCATTAAGATGCATCCAGTAGTTCAGTTGATATTTTGCTAACAGACAAACAAGGTTGACTCCAACAGCTAATGTCTGTTTCAAGTAAAGATCTCATAACGGGTAGTCGGGTACTACCACACCAAATTCCAGCTCAGTATCTGTAAAATTAAAGCACTTATAGCCATTTTTGTGTTTACTAAGTTTGATTAAGGTCATCTTCAAGGTCATTATCAGTGATTTAGGAGCCATCTTGAATTGCCCTGATGCATGCTCAATAATCCAGGTAGAAAAATCTAAAAAAGTTCAATCTGGTCCTCTGGACATTCAAAAAAAACAAAAACAAAGCAAAACAACAAAAAAATGTAGATACGTTTCGTCTTTCATCCAAGAAACTTCCTCAGTCTGAGGTGCTGTATTCAGCTCAGTCTTATAAATAGCACCTTCTCAGAGTGGACCAACCAGTTTGCTGCTGACAACCAAAACCAGCTGCTCAAGTGATCCATTGTTAGGCTGATGATCCTTCTTGATCATGTGAGCAGCTGGTTTTGGTTGTCAGCAGCAAACTGGTTGATCCACTTTGAGAAGGTGCTATTTAAGAGACTGAGCTGAATACAGCACCTCAGACTGAGGAAGTCTCTTGGATGAGAGACGAAACGTTTCTACATTTTTTTTTTTTTTTTGTTTTGTTTTTTGAATGTCCAGAGGACCAGATTTAACTTTTTTACATCTTGAATTGTGTTAACTTCAAAAGTAAATCAGTTTTAGACGTCAACCAAATTATATTTTTTTGTGTGTTTCATAAAAATCTGTCCACTTTCCTGAGCTATTATGCGATTACAAACACAGACAGACAAGATTTATACTGTCTACCGTATTTTCCGCCGTAAAAGTCGCATCGCCCTTTAAGTCGCATCAGTCCAAATATGTCTAATAAAATGGAAAATCCATAAATATGTTGCTTCGCCGTATACGTCGCATCTATTATGCATCACCGCTGATGCGTCGTGTTTGTTATGCGTCACCACTGACAACCCGGAAATGTGGGCCGGTGTTGTGCCAAAAATCGATTGGCTGCCAAATGGCGGACGCAGGAGCGTGCACGGGAGGACTTTAACAAGAATTTAACAAGAATAACACTTAAAAACAATTATTTGTTTGCTTGAAATTATAGCAAAGGTGTGTCTTAGTTAAACTTTTACTTAATAAATGCAATTCAATGGTCAAATCAGCTGAATTTCAAAAGCCGATACCTGGAAGTAAGCGCATGCACGGAAGGACTCGCTGTGCATTTCTTCAAAATTTAACATGATGACCACCTAAAAACAATTATTTGTTTGCTCAACTTTATAGCAAAGGTGTGTCTCAGTTGAACTTTTACTTAATAAATGCAATTCAATGGTCAAATCAGCTGCATTTCTCGGGGGTGGTGCAGTGAAATGAAGAGGATTTGACGGTTGCTCCAGGCCAGCTGGACGAAGGTGGCAGGCTATGGCAAGCCGACTGTGTCATTAATAGCCACTTTTACTTATTACATGGCACACAATACTACTCGAGTGCCATCTAGCAGCTGAAAATGGTAGTGTTCAATATTTTCAGTCAGAATGAATGAAAACAGTCATATCTCAGCCAAAAATTGGTTTATATATAAATATGGGAAAAAAATCAAACAAGTTGCAGGGCATGTAAATTATGCAAAAAAAATGCAACTTATAGGGCAAAAAATACAGTGTTTTTGATGAGGATATATTAATGAACTCTCTGCCTTTAACTGTAGTGGTGTGAATTGAAATAAATGTCAGTTGACAGGTGATTGGACACGTCACTGACATATCAGTTGACTTTGATAACAGTTACTGTTTTAAATGTGCTATATAAATAAATGGGACTTGACTTGGAGCACTCACCTCTTGCATATTATCAACTGTTCTCATCTGTACTTCAGGCTCTGGCAGGAACGTCACAAGTTCCTCTGGGTTTTGTGACCCAACCGTTGCCGGACCTCCGTGGAGAACATGATCCAGAGTGATTCGGAGCTCGTGTGCCGTGTGCCTCATCTGCAGCATCAGGCTGTTCATCTCTGGGAACGTGTTGAATTGAGGAGGGAAAACAGACATGTAACAAGTGAGGATAGAGAGGTGAATATTTTATGACGTGCTCACAGCTTAGCCAACATGTTCAGTAAAATGTAAAACTGTCCTCATTAAAAATGTATAAAAGATCAGTAATTCAGTTCAAGACTACAATTTGAACATTAACCTAAGACTCGAACTCTTGCATATGTGGATATCAGGTTGTCCACATATGTGGATGCCAGGTCCTAGGAGGTTAATTAAATACTAATTTAATGTCTTCCACCATGCTTCACAGATTATTTTTTTTATCTGTGCTGATCGTCCTCATCTTTCCAGTGATTTCTGATGAGTATTCAAAAAGAACCTGCATATTTTGCATCGGAGCAGAAAAATTACTGCTGAAGATTTGACCAATCGCTGCTCAGATGTATAAACAGTCAGTGCAAGAGTTTCAGTCATTCCCAAGAGTTTTCAAAAGATTTCTTGCTCAATGCAAGAATGTCAAAAAGGAAACAAGATGGCAAAAGCTAAATTTTCTATTTCTCCTGACCTGTTTTAACCATTTTGTAAACAACACCAATAATGGACTAATGTATGCAGCAGTTTATAACAAGCAATTATTGGCTTCAAGAAACATTTTATTCATTTTTTAATGAAAATGAGTCCAAAAATGTTGATTGATAAAGTCAAACATTTATTAATATATATATATATATATATTTGGTGTCCTGTTATGTAATCTGTTGCTATGTGCTTGTTCTGTTTGTCCCTGTACAGCACTTTGGTGTGCTTTGTCACTGTTTAAAGTGCTATATAAATAAATTGGTATGGTATGGTATATATACATATATATATACATATATATACATATATATATATATATATAATGCTTGCCTGTCAGATTTTGAACTATTCTGTGTGTTATTGCTGAGTAAACAAATCAAAACTGCATGAATGACTCCAAAATGCTGCAGCTCGGCTACTAACATGAACTCGCAGGTTACAGCACGTTTCACCGGTTCTGTCCTCCCGTCACTGGCTCCCTGTGCGTGTCAGAATTGATTTTAAATGCTTCTGCTGACATTTAAGTGCATTAATGACCTTGCACCCTCATACCTCTCTGACCTTCTTCATCCTTATGCTCCTTCTTGGGCTTTGAGATCAGACCAGCTGCTTGTGGTTGTATCAAACACCAGGTTGAAGCTCAGAGGAGATGGAGCATTTTCAGTCATGGGCCTTAAGCTCTGGAACAATCTGCCCCTTAACATTCGACAGGCCACTTCAGTCCCTGCTTTTAAATCTCTCCACAAATCACATCTATACTCATTGGCATTTAACCCAGGGCGATCTGATTAAGTATTTCATTGTTTCTACTTATGTTTTGTTTTTGTGCTTTTATTCCTGATGCTGTAATTATATCTTGTTATTTTTATTTGATGACGTGATCTTTTTGTTAAGCACTTTGGTAACAGTTCCTGTTTTAAATGTGCTATACAAATACATTTGACTTGACTTGACTGTGTCAAAGGGCATGAGCTCAACAGAACTTTTGCTATGTATTTTATTTGTTTGTTAAACACGTTGATCATTTGTGTTTCTACCCACCTCTGAGCTCCCTCAGTTCTCTCTCAGCCAAAATTCTACATCTGCGTTCGTATTTGAGTTGTGCCTGAAGCTGGTCTATTTTCATGAGAAGGCTGATGGTGTCTGTTCTGATGCCTGAAGCTGTAAAACTGTCTTCATCAAAGTCAATGACTTCATGCTGCCAAACAAGAGAGGGGGTAAGAAACAGAACATGAGCAATTGTCTTTACACCATCCACATGTTGATTTATTTCTGTGAAATCCTGGAGTTTCTCACCTCATTGTTGGGAGGAGGTGAGGGGCTGGACTCTTCTGCCATCCTGAATCTCTCCTCCATTGATTCAGAATGAAAGTCCTGCATATCTCCATCCCCGCCAATCTTTATCACCTTCACATGAGGTTCTGTTGGACTTGCTGTTCCACGGCTTCTTTTTGGTGCCATCAGAAAGGAAAATGGGGAAACCTGAAAGAAAAATAAATAAATAAAGCGCACATATTTCAAAAAGTCAGCTTTTCAGCACAGCTGGGGGGTACAGTCAAACTTCTGGAAATTTCTTGACACTATTTTTCTGTTTAATTATCAATGTTATTAAAAACTAATTCATGCAAAACACGGACATTTTTGTTTATTTGTTTGGTTCGCAACGCAAACACTGGCTCCCCCCCGTACCTCCTCCACCCCCCTCCTAACCTCCAGCAGCTGCCTGGAGCTACCGAGGGATTCAAACTTCATCTTCTCATCACATCTAACTCACCTTTAACACTGAACAGCATAAAGGAATAATAATTTTAAAAAACGCTCGCCTAAACGCCCAGACTGCCTTCAAGGATAAAATAAAAACACAACCGTTCAATGAGGACAAAGACAGCGGAGTACATGCAAATACTGCGTAGTAGAGGAAGTAGTAGTACTACTCCAGTATTACAGTAAATAGGTCCTGATATATTTACGACTAGATCTCATTACTCGAGCAAAACATTTCCAGTTAAATACGCTTGAAATACCGTGCTTATATTTATGTTTCGCTGTGTGTGGAGTTCATGTGTACACAACCGCTGTTTTTTAAATTCATATTTTCTTAAAAGTACGTGTGGAACAAAGCTGTGCAAAAGTAGTTCCCGTGGGAAGCATTTCGGCCGAGTACAGTTTCCTGTTAATCCTGTTTAGTAATTCAACCAATTAAAATCGGGTATTTCAACAAAGGGCGGGACGTGTGAAAACGGACGTGACTTCTAGCCAATCAGAACGCGGTTACTCTAGGCATGAACGTTCAGCAGCATGATCGCAGTCTTGCACACATGTGGGGTTTATGTTGCTAGTAAAGGAAAGTTGGAGTGTTAATTAAAGTTTATTGTAAAACGTTTCATTTGACATGTTATCATGTCTTCTTCATTCTTTATTAAGACGAAATCAAACCCTAAATTAGCCAAAAAAGGAAAAGATACAGCGGCGTCAAAACGAAAGGTAAGAGAACTCAACTGTTAGCCAGCAAGCTAATCACGTTAGCGAACAACACGGTTATTTAATTTACACTTACTAAGCCTGTCTGTGGATGATTAGAAAATGTCTCTGTCTTCTGGGGCAGGGTGATGGTGGTTCAGGTGGAAATATCAAATTAATCGCGAAAAAAAACATCCACAAATTCAACGAAGAGATTTCCAGTGACTCTGAGACAGAAAGGTGCATTTCTGTATACAACCTTTCAAATTAAATCTGAATATTACGTACAGATAATTTGTTTTAACATGGCTGTGTTGTGTTTGGTTCTGTAGTCCTGCAGTGACCAAGAGGAGAAGGCAGGCCAAAGAGGAGATTAAGTATGAGGAAACTCCCCAGGAGAAGAAGCTCAGATTAGCTAAACTTTACCTGGAACAGCTGAAGGAAGAGGGTAAAATTGTGTACACAAAGCTTTATTTTGTACCACTATATTGTGTGACGTGACTGTTTTAAAAAGAGGATTTGTTCTTAACAGAGGAAAATAAAGCTGAAGATGATGCCTTTGAGACCGATTTGATCGCAGGAAGACTCCAAGAAGAAGTGGTAAGAAGAGTCTCCTGTTTGTGTACTGATGATTTGAGAGCAAATTTCATAATGCTACTTTAATTATGCAAACCCCATAAGAGGCAGAAAAATACTTCAAACTCAATAAGTACAGCTGTTTATTCACAATATACATAACACAAACAATTACTTGTTTTTTTAAGAATACTGTTAAAATGGTTTTGGAGTTGAAGCTTTAGTTTTCAGTCCCTTTGCTCTGCAAATTTAATGCATTCTCAGATCTACTGAGGGTTTTTTTGTCTTTTGGTTACTACAATTTTGCTAAAATGACATCTTATTTCATACACATAGCAGGTCTTTTAGGTTTTCCATTTGTGTTTAAAATCAGTGTATATAGCTACTGATTCTCCACTCAGGTGCTACCAAATTTGATCCGAAGCTGAATCAGCTCTAAAATGCAGCTCTCAATAATACACTTGTCCTTTTTCTTTTTTTAATGTAACAAAAAGCTGGTTTGAAACAGGCCTATATTATATTTCTGCAAGAAAGAGTAGAGAAACGTAAGGACTTTACTTATGACTTGGATCAAAAATATTAAGAACAATTCAGAAATGCTTGTTGTTTCTCTAGACTTTGATTTTTGCAGGGGTGGGCAGCACAAATCCAGTCCCTATGTTGACCTAAGCTGAGCCACAGTCACATTATTTTTTGTCCAAATAGAAGAAAAAAAGAAATGCATTTCATATTGTACTCCATTCTACCAATAGTGATGGAAATACATATGCTTTTAAAAAATTGGACTAATAAAGCCAAATTTAAAATGTTTATCTTGTTTTGTTGTTATTATTGTGTGTTTGTTTTTGAATGATCTGTTGCTGTACTTAATTTCCCCAACAGCTTGAGCAGAAAGGAAAACTCCAACGTATTATTGCCAAAGATGTAAGTGAGCATGTTCACTTGTTTGCATCCTGCAGCCTGTCTAGTTTCGGTTTTACTTGATCGTCTTTCTGCCTTTCAGCTCATCCCACCCGATGCTTCAGAGATCAGAGTATTCAAGGGACACAAACTTCCACTTACCTGTCTTGTCATCTCACCTGATGACAAATGCATCTTCTCTGCTGCCAAAGACTGCTCAGTCATTAAATGTTAGTAATCAACAAACTCTATTGTGGTTTTAATTTCATTGGAACAATTATGTTTGCAAACCTTTTACTTGACTGGTTTCTCTTATGTTCAGGGGACATTGAAAGTGGCAGGAAGCTGCACACGATACATGGAGGAAGGAAAGGAACAGAAGAGTGCCATGTTGGACACACAGCTCACATCCTGTGCATGACCATATCCTCAGATGGAAAATATTTGGTGAGGATTATCCTCTCTTTTACTTGCTTCTGTTAGTTAGTTCCAAGTAAATGACAGCTGTGTTGCATTCTTTTAGGCCACTGGAGACATGAACAAACTGATCATGATCTGGGAGGCAGAAACTTGTAAACATCTGTATAAATTTACAGGACACAAAGGCCCCGTGTCGGTAAGTTCCATTCTTTCATGCTTAGCTCCGTGTAGCCGTAATCTTTTTATAATTTAAAATAAATGTTTGCTATGTGATGACTAGTATTTGTGTTTTTCCTTCTCAGGGTCTTTCCTTCAGGAAGGGGACTCATGATCTGTACAGTGCTTCTCATGACCGTTCAATCAAGGTGTGGAATGTAGACGAGAACGCATACGTGGAAACCCTGTAAGTAACTGGTTGGAAGATCAGTTTGTTCCTTTCCTGCCATTTTCTTCATGCATAATGTTTGAATTAAACTGAGATTGGGAATTTCTGTAGCTTTGGCCATCAGGATTCGATCACAGGTCTAGACAGTCTGAGCCGTGAACGCTGCGTGACTGCAGGGGGGCGGGACGGCACTGTGAGGGTGTGGAAGATAGCCGAGGAGTCCCAGCTGGTGTTTCATGGACATGGGTGAGTTTCTTTGAATCTCTGACCCGTGCTTCTCTAGCGTAGGTTTTTATTTTGTTTTTAGTCTTTGTGAGTGTGAGAATGTTGTACATGCTTTTATATTCACAGTATTCTTGTCTGCTGATCTACATTGTTAAATTCAGAGGACCTATAGTTTCACTAGTAGTTTAATATCCTGTGAACATGAGCTGGTTTTTCAGCAGACAGAAAATATGGCCAAAAAAAAAGAAAAGGAAAGAAGTTGATACAATTTTTCATCAAGAATTTGACTCAGTTTTTGTTTTGTCTGTCTGTAATTGTCCATATGTGAACAACATACATTTTCACACTTTGTTTTCTTCATAACAAATATTGTTTATTTGACTGCCAGTCCTTTTAATCTATTTTGCCTTTAAGACAGTTTTATTGTTGTAAAAAGCGTTGTCAGCTTGTGCAGTCCACAAGTAGTAGCACTACATGTAGTTATTAAATAACTACATGAACTGAAATCCTGTAAATATAATCCCTTTGAATGAAATAATCATTTTAGGGGTGAAATCTGTGTCTAGAATTTAAAAAAAATTAAGTTAATTTATACTCTTCAAAGGACTTCCTGTGCTATAATTTTTTAAGTTATATCTGACAACCCCTCAACTAGAGAAAAGTTGTTAAAATCCCTCTCTTCCTTCAGAATGATGTTGGTCTTGATGGTGCAGATTAAAGTCTTCATACAACTTCAACGCTTCATTAGAGAACACTATACTGTATACTTTTACTAAGGTCATGCACACAGTATACTATATACATTTGCTAAGGATATGTACTTCACATGCAATGGGGATAACCGCACCCTGGAGAGGATGGTGAAACAAAACCCATTCCAAAATGGGGGAGATTCACAAAGGGTGGACTGCAGCTGGAGTCGGTGCTTCAAGAACCACCACGCACAGACGTATGCAAGACATGGGTTTCAGCTGTCGCATTCCTTGTGTCAAGCCACTCTTGAACAAGAGACAGCATCAGAAGCGTTTCTCTGCGTTAATTCATATATGAACATGTAAAACTGGTCCATTTTGGAGACAAATTTTCATAGAGACGTTGGGCTTAAGTTTTGTGTGGTAATAGCTGAGAGCAATCCACAAAGTGTCTCCCGAGCAGTACACAATATGTGAAATAATTTCTTGATACCTTGACGTTAATCGTTCGTATCAGCCAATTTGTCTGTTAGCAAAATATTTTAACCACTGTGAATTTTACTGAAAGTGTGCATGGTCATCACATCTACAACTGATTAATTTTTGGAGTTATACTGGTTCAAAATAAAACACCAAATGGAAGTCCCCTTCAAAATTTATCCTGTCATTTTTTTCTTTCTTTCGTTCTTTTAAGATTCCAGCAAATCTCAAGCAAATGGGAAGATAATTTAATCTGATTGGGTGGTAACAATGTTGGAACTGTCGTTCACTCCTTGAGATGGAACATTGGTATCATGGTGTTTGTTCACATTGTAAGACGAGGTTGTGCACAGACTCCACTCCGTGCTCGTAATTTTTCAGCGTAATCCGTTGCCTTTACTGAAGACGAAGTGCATGTTTCTGTGAAAAGACGGGGCCTTACGTAATGTGTTGCATCGTCTTCATTGTTTGTCCCTCAGTGGTTCAATTGACTGTGTCCAGCTCATAAATGAAGAGCACATGATAACAGGAGCGGATGATGGGTAAGAGCCGCCATTTTTCTGTTTATTGTTGCTCCGCGTTGTTTTATCCAGGATCTCTTTGTGCTGCCGGACTCATTCATGTTTCCCTTTCATACCCTCTTCATTTTCCACACACACTCAGCTCTCTGTGTCTTTGGAGTGTCAACAAGAAGAAGCCTCTCTGCACGGTGAAGCAGGCTCACGGTTGCCATGGCGACTCGGGGCTGGAGCAGCCTCATTGGGTGGCCTCAGTCGCAGCCCTTCAGAACTCCGATACCGTCGCCTCAGGTGCTTTGGGCTGTGAGAATCACAAGCTTTTTACTTACACAGACACAAGATCACCAGCTCTTCACAAACGTTTTATCAAATGAATCTATTGTGGTTTTAATCATTTTTTCTTTATAAATGTTAGATTTTTAGCTTAATTTTAAGTGCTTTATATGATTCAGATGTGACCAAACGTAACTTTTTTTTTTTTTTCAGGTTCTCATAACTCTCAGGTGAATGTGTGGAAATGTGGTCAGAGCTATCGTGGATTGGAGCTTCTCTTCTCTGTACCAGTGGTAAACAAAATGCAAATTGTTATTTTTTAATAAACTGATCCTTGATGATGAATTCCCTCTGGAACCCAAATTGCCATAAGCCAGCTAAACAAACAGTCGCTTTTGTCCTCTGCCTTCTGTTTCCAGAACGGTTTTATCAACAGCCTGAAGTTTTCCAGCTCTGGTCAGTTCTTGGTAGTTGGAGTCGGACAGGAGCACAGGTAGAACATTATGGGTCACGTTTCCATGGAAACTGCGTGCAGAGGTCCAGACAACTGATGCAAATCAGTGCAGGCTCATGTTGAGAATATTAACTTCCACTAGATGGCAGTTTTGGTCCATCCCTGCTCCAGATCTTCATATATCTAACCAGGTTTTCTTTAAAGGATTGGATCGCAGGAAGGGGAATACTCAGTTTTATTTCTTAAAATACACTTTTTATATCCATCCATCCATTTTCTTCCGTTTATCCGGGGTCGGGTCGCGGGGGTAGCAGCCTAAGTAGGGAGGCCCAGACTTCCCTCTCCCCAGCCACTTGGGCCAGCTCTTCCGGGGGAATCCCGAGGCGTTCCCAGGCCAGCCGAGAAACATAGTCCCTCCAGCGTGTCCTGGGTCTTCCCCTGGGCCTTCTTCCGGTGGGACGTGTCCGGAACACCTCACCAGGGAGGCGTCCAGAAGGCATCCTAACCAGATGCCCAAGCCACCTCAACTGGCTCCTCTCGCCGTGGAGAAGCAGCGGCTCTACTCCGAGTCCCTCCCGGATGATCGAGCTTCTCACCCTATCTCTAAGGGAGAGCCCAGACACCCTGCGGAGAAAACTCATTTCAGCCGCTTGTATCCGAGATCTCATTCTTTCGGTCACAACCCAAAGCTCGTGACCATAGATGAGGGTGGGAACGTAGATCGATCGGTAAATTGAGAGCTTCGCCTTTTGACTCAGCTCTCTCTTCACCACAACAGACCTGTACAGCGCCTGCTTCACTGCAGACGCTGCACCTATCCGCCTATCGATCTCAAGCTCCAATAATCAGGAAGGGGAATACTCAGTTTTATTTCTTAAAATACACTTTTTATAGTAAAAACAAAATGACAACTCACAAATTTTGTTCTAGAAATGATAATTATCTGTTAAGCGATGGTATTTATTTGTATAAGATAATTTCTTAACCTTGTTTTATTTATGGATTTATTTTCATTTACACTATTCAGTTAAAATTCAGTCATTTGAGTTTAGAACTGATTCAGTGAAATGAATCAGAAATGCTTCCTGTAGTTTTCAGTAACATCTGCATGTCTGGACTACTGTCATGTACGCTACTTATTTAAAAGAATGACACATCTTTCTTTAGATTTAGGTTCATATTTAGATTTTATCTGATTTATGCATCATATTCAAAGCTGATAATTTAAAACTTTTTATGTTTACAGATTGGGGCGATGGTGGAGATTAAAAGAAGCCAAAAATGGCATCTATATCATTCCTCTGAAAAGAAAACCTCAGGGTGCAGAAGGAAATCAAGTTGACTGAATAATGAAATACCTGTTTTGTAAATAAAAAGCTTAATAAACTGGATGCAGTTTTTATTCTTCTTGCTGTTGTATACAGGGTGCGAAGTATTCACAGGTCTTTGCTGTGAGCTTCTGTGCTATTTTATAAAAAATGCACTTTCCCTTTCAGTGTAAGAATCAAAGCATTGTGGGTAAATTGGGCCGTTCCAGGATTAAGATGTGAAGAAGCAGCTCTGCAGGAACTGAACCAAGACGTTTTCTTTTCGTTTCCTTCCATAATAACTTCTGCTCAGGTTATTAATAGTTTGAGGTAACATTTATACAAACGAGATATCACAGAGGACCTGACTTAACTTTTAGATTTTTCTACCTGGTTTGTTGAGCATGCATCAGAAAACTCTTCATATGCTTTGTTGGTAGAAGACCTACAGGTAATGCTATTAATTTACCTGAAATCAACTGTAGGACAAATATCCGAACAACTCGCATTTTAAAAAAAGGAGTAATTCTTGAAGACTACCTTTTATATAGTGGTAACTTGCAATTATACTGCAGATTGAAATGTATGTTGTGTACATAAATGTACAGGTCTCTTGTAAATGAGTCCTTGTGGCTCAATGAGACTAGGCTGTATAAATAAAGGTTGAATAAATGTTCAATGACAAATCCTGTCTGTGTTTTTACTGTTCTTGGTTGTTTTGCAGGTGTTCTGGTTACTTTTTTTTACCAATCTTAGTTATTTTTATCCATTTATGTTGTACTAGAAGTCTATAACAGTCTTTTGCTGTTACAGTGGCAGTCATTTCTGTCATTTAAATCATTTAAAGTTGGTTTAAAAATGGTAAATGGACTATTTATACAGCACCTTTCTATCTTATCAAGATACTCGAAGCTCTACAATCTGTGTCCTCATTCATCCATTCATACAGCACTTTACTAGATCTAAACAGAATAATCAGTGCTTTATCACATTCATAAATCGATGGGACACATCGGAGGCAATGAGGGGTTCAGTGTTTTGCCCTGGGACACTTCAACATGTGACTGCTGGTGGAATCGAACCCCCAACTCTTGCATTGGAAGACGACAACTCTAACTACTCAGCCACAGCCGGCCCCCAAAATGAAACTGATTGACTGAAGATCTCTATAAATAAATTTAATTTGTGAGAACTGAACAAGCAGAAAAGATAACATTGTGCATATAGAAATATTTAGTCAATTTGCTTCAATAAACAGAAGTCATTGAATGGCATGTCTGCACTCTTTAGATTCAAGTATTTAATTAGAAAACATCTTATTTACATAAATTACAAGAAAACACAGAAACTAGTCTACAGTAACATGTCCTTTATAGTGTTGAGTATTTTTTTTAATCATTCCCTACAATTAATTACACATTTTAACAGTGTTAAACTTATTTCATAGCATTTTTTTCAACAATGTTAACATCTGGATATATTCACAGCACTGTTATGACAAGAAAGAAAATGCCTTTTCATATTACACTATTGCTTCACAACCACCCATTTGACAATGAGACTCTTTAGGACAAGGCACAGTGCAAATAAACACATCTACCTGTAAACCAAGGAGATCACAGCATTTACAATCTATACATGAAAAGGCTTTACAGCTGGTACATACTGCTGGATGTAGGATCGTTAGCTTTCACAGTTAGAGCTATGTTTGCTGCTGCCGGTCACTTGACCCTGACAGTTATCTGCAACATGAGATGATGTGGGGGGAGGTCAGTCCATCACTCAGGGTCCTGTTTGATGGAAGGATGACTGATGGTGGGGGGTCTTTTGTGCTTACAGAGGAAACTTTTTCACAAAGAGGACGTTGTGGAGTCCACCACCTCGCGGCCATTACACACTGCTGGCACGTAGTTGGAGGCTGATCCTGAGAGGAAAAGAGTCGTGACATTAGCCAGAGCTTTATTTTGTTAATTTAATTTTATTTCTCTGCTGATAAGAAGCATGACTGAACCAGAGATACACACTAAGCAGCAAATGATGGAAATTGGCTTTTTAAAAATTTTATTATTATTATTATTATTATTATTATTATTATTATTTGTTAAATAAATATTAGAAAAGTGTTTTAGATTAAAAAATTCTGCATACCGGACACAACATAGAAAGATTTATGTTGGCCTTGTTGCTGTTTTAAGTGCTTTATAAATAAAGTGGTATGTATGGTAAGGTTTAAAGCAATGGTTCTCAAACTGTGGTTCTCAGACCCCTGAGGGTCCGCAAATATACATATATATTCAATATTTTTTACATGCACATAGATGTTTAACAACTTGTTAAAATACACCAAAATGCAGGAACTCACATTTACTTAAATCAGAATTTTCTCGGGGAGGACCCCCCGCCACTCCCCACCTGCTATTTGCGTTCCGGCATCGATCGGTTTACAAATTAAGCCCTGTTACTTGGTGTGACTACTGCTGTTATAATTCTGTTCAGTTTGATGTAATTATGTAATCATTTGAAGAATTGGTGATACGCTATGTTCATTAATTGAATAGGTAAAGGTTTAAAGTGGTTTTTGATTCTCTTAAATTTCTCAAAACTGTAATTTTTGGAAGTTGAAACTAAACATTTTGTTAATTAATTGTGTCTTGAATGAAAAATACCCCATGTTTAAAAGTATAAAAATTGTATTACCACTATTAAAGAACAGGTCTTAAGTATTTATGTTACACAAATATTTCCATTGCATTAAAGAGACAAATTGATTACAAATATTTAATAATTATGAGGGGGTCCCCAAAACTTTTTCTCCTATGTCAGGGGTCCCTGAACCCAAAACGTTTGAGAACCCCTGATTTAAACATGCAAGGACCTTTCAATATGTTCTGCTTAGATAGCATAGATAGATACATAGATAGATACATAGATAGATACTTAGATAGATAGATAGATAGATAGATAGATAGATAGATAGATAGATAGATTCTGTAGTTAAGCTAGCTTTCTTGTATCTTCACATACAATAAATAAACATTATTTCTTTTTTCTTTGAAACTGTGAGCAAATACCAAATCTTTGCTATACTGGTTGAAAATAGTTGCTCTGTTTGTGAAATCCGGTCTGGAAAGTTGCTATTAACTTTAAAGACTGGGAACTCTGGGACTGAGTTAACAAATCCACCTAACCCTGTAAAGTTCACTAATTAA
Organism: Nematolebias whitei; assembly: GCF_014905685.2. Taxonomy (NCBI): domain Eukaryota; kingdom Metazoa; phylum Chordata; class Actinopteri; order Cyprinodontiformes; family Rivulidae; genus Nematolebias; species Nematolebias whitei. The sequence goes on from NC_056504.1 coordinate 29,445,333, forward strand.
AACAATATTTTTCTCTTTTGTAATCTGCTGGGCAATTTCTTGGCTGGCTGGTTGGTTGGCTGGGAGCGCTGACTTGTTTAAATCTCAGCTTACAGTCTGAAAACCCATTACTGTTCGTCTACACATTACACAAATTAGATGCCACATAATGAGGTTTAGATGCTGATATAGACTTTTTCATTATGGATATTTTTATGCTAAATTAAGCTTCCCCACTCTTTTCTTTCCTTTTTGTTTAGCATAAAAGTGTTATACTTTTATAATGAAATCCTAGAAAAAGAAATTAGTGATTATATGTTCCAGAACTTCACTGTTATGTGGTCTGGTACAGACTAGTCATAAAAGTACAGCTTTTTTTAAGGTGCTGCCAAAATGGCAGAATAAATTTGGTTCAGTATTAATTGTGTCTTCACAGATGTGTTTATGCGCTCTAATGCTCCCCGTATCATCACAGATGCAGTTCCTCATCTTTTTAGCCCAGAAAATGTGGTATCCATGGTTTTCAAAAAGATATTTAAATGCAGATTTATCAGACCACAGGACAGAGTTCCACTTCCTCTCTTAAATTACTTCATGCTGAGAAAGCATCATTATTTTTGAATCTTTTATCTTTTTCATATCATTATGTTAATACAGTTTTTTTTTCTGCACAATCAAATTTTGACTCATTTTAAAAAAATATAGCATTAAATTGTATCCCTTTAGCAAAAACATTTTTTATGTACTACCACCAAGACTTATTATTTGAATTAAAAAAAAAATCTCAAACAGACTTTGCACTTCATCCGTAAACCTCTGTAAAGTACATTATAGTAAACATGGTTAAAGTTGATAAATGCATGAAAAGTAACCTAATTGAACATTTTTCACTTGAGCATCAAAATTAAGGTTGAAATCCTCTTAGCAGCCTGTGTGATTTCACTATAGTAACTGCCACAAATGACTAAATGTAATCAAGAAATCAATGTAAATCAATGAATCAACAAGACTGAAAGACATAAAACCCTCAGACATATTATCACTGAAAATTATGACCCAGCCAGCAAAGCTGCTGTTGGTGTTTGAAATGTGTACAGTCGAGTGTAATCTCCATAGAAATGGTACAATATACTACTGATATGAAGAGGCTGGTTCAAAGAAAGCATGACAGCTGGAAAATAAAAGGGGGCAAGGTCTCATCCTTGAGGTACACCACAAATTGAACAAGCCGTTAAATATTTATATACTTTTTATAATATTGTTGACAAAAATTCTATTTAAGAAGTATGAATGCAATAAATTAGGAGCCAAGTCCTTCACACTAACTGATTACTAACGCTGTAATTCACAGCACTGAATGTGGCACGTAGGTTTGAAAGAACTAAAATTAAGCTGTCAGTTCAGCACTCAATGGATGGTTATGAGTCACTTTAACAAGCACGCTTTCTGTATACAACATGCTCTTAGACCAAAGTGGAAACTGTTAAAAACACTGTTGTCGTTCCTAAATTATAGCAATTGTGCAGCAATTTTCCTTCAAGCCCAAGATAGAAGGGACATCTAGGTGATGGGTCTCTCGGGTTTCTTAAAGCCAAGAGATCCTAATTATGTTTCTTTTGTAGCAAATGCAGGTTTAAAACTGTCTGGAAAAGAACCAGAAGAATTCTTCAAAAATAAAAATTATAACACGGGTGACTGTGAAAAAGAGTTCCTTAAACTAGTGGGAATAAAATAAATCACTAATGTAATATAACTCAAAAGAAAAAAAGAATGTGGAAATTTATGTGAGCACCTTTAGAGAAGCTGGAGCTGGGAGCAGAGGCTGAAGTGGATACTGTGGCGCTGAAGCGACTCGCTGTGACTCTGAGTGAGGCCACGTTTTTCTGGGGTTGGAACAGGATGATGTGGATTTTGGGGGCAAACAGGCAGCCAAGAACCACAGAACCACTCAGACTGACGGAGATGCACATAGTGGTGGTCTGAACCTGAAATAAACAAAAGTTGGGTAATTATTCAACATATTTACAATTTAGAATCCCTTCTTCAATAAAAAAGACTGTTAAGTTTGCTCAAATGCCACCTGACCCCTTTAATTAAACTAATTAATTTGCTAATAGTATTTATATCCTACTCTGGTTACTCCCAAACTTTGAATTCAATCAGTAGATTTCATTCTCAACCATTCAGCAGTTTTCCACAAAGAATTTCAACAATCAGTTCAATTTCCTATTTTTCCCCCCCCAAGTCACAAAACAAACAGGACCTGAGTCAAACATGCATTGCCTTTGTGTAAAAAACATCTAAATGAAAAAAGATGTCCATTACCAACCTTAAAGTGCAATTTTTATGATTGATCATTAAAAAAAAATTTAATTTACTTTACAAGTTAAATATTCTGCTGATACGTTATAAACAAAAGGCACTTTTGGGTCTTAAATAGTCAATATTCTTGCATTATTAGCCACATTTACTTTTCTAATAATGATGTGTCCAAGGTTTTATATTATGCATGCTAGCAAATTCTAATTGTGAATTTGTATGTGCATGAATATGAGGGCGAAACGAAAGAATATGAGATAATAACAGCTGGCTGTCCCAGAAAGTCACCACCTTGTTAGTCATATTTCAGCTGCTAATGTGAGCTGACTGTTGGGGTCATCTTCCTGAGCTCAATCTCCTTCCACCCCACCGGGTACCCCTGCAGTCCAGGAACTTCTATTTACAGAACCACAGTTTGAAGTGAAAATCTTCCCTACACAAAGTGCACAACAAAAGCACAGCAGAAGTGTGTGAAGTTGTCTCTCGTTTTAACGTCAAAAAACAAGATGTGAGTGCCACCAAAAAGACTTTGTCCTAATCTCTTTTAGCCAAGATGATATATTCCTAGTAGACATTTTAATTTTGCAATACACATAAATGGATAGTACCTGTAGGACTCGGTCCATTTCTGTGTGAAGCTTTTTTCTTTTTTTTACAGCTTTTTCACAGGCAAATAAAAAGTCTTCAGTTGATCCAAAATGCTACTGCCAGAGTCTTAACTGGAGTTAGTAAGAGAGATCATATCTCAACAGTTGGAGCGTCTCTACACTGGCTCCCTGTCAAGTCTGGAATTGAATTTAAAATCTTACTTCTAACCTACAAAGCTCTCAACAATCTAGCTCCATC
>NC_056504.1:29448486-29467649 GCF_014905685.2 Nematolebias whitei
GCAGGTTTACTTGTGGTTCCTAGAGTTTCCAAAAGCAGAATGGGAGGAAGATCTTTCAGTTATCAGGCTCCTCTCTTGTGGAACCAACTTCCAGTTTCTGTCCGTGAGGCTGACACTTTGTCCAGTTTTAAGACTGGGCTTAAGACTTTCCTTTTGGATAAATCCATGACCTAATTTCCTTAAATGATTTGCTAAAATTGAATAGTTTTCATTTGATACTATTTCTATCTTAACGTGTGATTCTTGACCTGCCATTGTGTATCTGTTCCTACATAACTCAGCCGGTCGAAGCAGATGACCGCTTGTCCTGAGCCCGGTTCTGCTAAAGGTTTCTTCCTCATGAGGGAGTTTGACCTTTCCACTGTCGCCTTCATGTTTGCTCAAGATGAGAGTTCTGTGATGAAGTTAAACTCAAAGCTGTCTGCTCTTCAGAAAAATAGTGTTAAATTATTATTTATGTTTATGAATGTTTCTGTTCAGTGCCCTGAGACAACTTCTGTTGTAACTTGGCGCTTTATAAATAAACTGAACTGAATTCAATTAAAAGGGTTGCACATTTTACTAAGTGTGTGTTGTTATTATCTATTCATTACATTTTGAATTCATCATGATTCACTGAGCAACAAAGCTAAACCCTGACTGTATTGAAACACAGTAACTGAGTTTTATTATTCATTCATTATTATTGTTGTCAGACAGAGCCAAGGCTTTAAGGTCTCTGTTGCAATGTCATCCCTCTCGTTCTCTTTAATTAAGCTGTGCTGCGTGCGGCATGAAAACTCATATTTTACCATGTCCAGGTGTTTTTTGTAAATCTCACTGACTTTGAGGGGGTGGTTTTAAGTTCACGGTGGTTCATGATACGATTATAGCTCAGATGAAAAGGCTGAGATACGTTATGATGATAGAAAGCCTGTGTGATCTAGACGCCCCTCCTCCTTCCTGTTTGCACAACAAAGACCCTGATGCACACCTTGACCAAAACGTTGTGGCAGCAGCAGCCTTGGGTCTGCCTCGGGCACTCAGCTCACATGCTCTGTCAGTTTCATGCTTAAAGTTTTCTTTCATTACTTCACACGAACTGCACAGGGAAGCCAGCTCATTAGGACCTGGAGCTTGAAATATTCTAATGAGTGTTCGGCTGTGATATTACAATGCCTACAGTTTCGAAATGCAAAATCAGCTCATTTACTCTTTGCCGTTTGTGTGATGCAAGCTAAATTTAGCCTTTTCTTACTTCTGCAGTCCATCCAAAAGGCGGTGCCGGAAATCACAGCGCACTCGCCGTCCTTGCTTATAGAAAAACTGTTGTGTTTGAACCATGTGTTGAAGGGGTCTCTTTGCACCTGAGTTGTGCAGCTAAGCGTTTATAAATTAATTAGTTTGGCGACCATGTTCTTTTCCTGTCAGGATATGTATGTTAGATTTTTTTTTCTCCAGAGTCTTTGCTCTTGTCATGAAAGATCCTTCAACCCACATCAGAGGAAATCCTTTCATAAGTCTTGGATGACGGAGATCAAATGGAATACGCAAGTGAAACTGTCTTCTTAAGGAGAGAGAACACGGCGGGCTTTTCTTTGAGATTATCTCACAAAGCTGAACTCAAGAAGCTCAATAACAAAACAAACCACAAATTGTAAATGCTCAGCTGAGATTATTATAAGACAACCACGCATAGTTACCCTGTAGTCACTGGCTGTGACGTAGAAAATGGGCTGAAAGGCGAGCCAGATGATGCAGGTGGTGTACATGGTAAAACCAATGAACTTGGCCTCGTTGAAGTTTTCGGGACACTTTCTGGTCTTGAAAGCGTAGACCGTGCAGAGGATGATGAGGACGCAGTTGTAGGTGAGCGACACAAGCATACTGGTGTCCCTGCTGTTGCACTTGAGGGTAACCACATTCCTCCTTTCTGGGCTCACCTCCTTCCGAACCCCTGGTACTTCCACCAGCAGCCAAATAACGGCCACCAGCAGTTGGCAGGAGATAAGAGCACCACATATTGCTAACTGGGAGGCTGGGCTGATGAAGCGTGGCCGCTGGGCTCCGTCCTTTACCCCACTGAAGATCCGAGCGATGCGGTTGGTCTTGGTGAGCAGCGCGGAGTAACACACAGCGAAGGAGGTGCCCAGGCCCAGCCTGCGGAGCGTGCAAACAGCAGTGGAAGGTTTGGCAATGTAGATGAAAGTGATGCTGTAGCACATCAGCACTCCCATCAAGAGGATGTAGGAGAGCTCGCGCCCACTTGCTTTGACCACAGGTGTTTCGTTGTGCTTCAAGAACACACCCACTATGGTCAGGGTGCACAGGATGCCAAGAATAGAGATGGTAACAGGCCCAATAGCCCAGGCGTCCTCCCAGCGGATGTATTCTTCAGGTAGATCGTAACAGCCAGTTAAGTTGGCCAGCGGCCACTGACCGAAGCTGCAGTCAGCACAGGTGAACTCATCCTGCAGATACTGGTAGGGCTGACATGGAATACAGATCCAGCAGCACACATCTCCAGGCTGCATGCTCTTTATCTCGTTCTTCCTGCAGGGGTCGCTACACTGAGAGGTCGGAGGGACGAGGCCACGCCAGGGTACCAGAGAGGTGTTCAGGGTCAAGATCTGGTCCCAGTAGCCAACTTTCTTGTAGGTAAACTTGCCCTCTTCTTTGTGGTAATGAAAGATGTTGTAACGGCTGATGCTGTCACCTACAGAGTCAAAACGCACCATGCTCTCTGTGTCGGCAGGTCTGAAAGGAGCTGGTGGGAAACAAAAATACAATCGTTTTAAAATGTCATTTTTGCATTCAAAGGTATGGAAAATATCAGAGTATGCCATGTATGATAAGATATCTACAACTATAAGGACTAAATGTAATGATAAAAGTGTCATGATGCATTTCTATTATAATTCACACTGCTGACAATGAATTTTACAAGGCTTGAAAGTTTTTTGGATCTAAACTTTAAAAGTCACAAACAGAACTTGAATCATAAATAGATGGGGGGGGGGGGATTATACGTCAAACCAACTTAAACACTGACTCACATAATTTTGAAGCAGGTTCAATTACTGTAACAATTTATTCAGTCAGTCAAACAGGAGATCACTTCAGCTGATTATTTATTTGAACAAATAACGTCATAATTTAGTTTCTCAGCTCAACATCCTCATCAAAACCCGCTTTATAGTCTTATAAACATACAGTGATTTGAGCCCTTCATCACTGATTGGATCACGTGTGACAGTTTGTCAGGCAGTCCTCGTCTCCTCACTTATTCAAAGCAAAACCAGCATTAGCTATTAACATTGGGTACATCTGATATTGTATATGTTGTTTCTAATTTTAAGATTTATTACGTTTAAGCTTTTAGTTTAGTTGCTTTTTTACTCAATGAGCCTTTTGACTGACTCTGGTACATTTACATTTAAATTGTTTAAATGTTGGTTAGTGAAAATCAGAAATCAAATCGGAAATCAAAATCAGATCACTGCCCAAAGCCTGTTTGAATTTCTTAGGCTATCAGATTTGTGTCTTCTGGCTTTGTCAAGAAACAAGTTCTAAGTCTAGTGAGAGTGCTTTCAGTCCAGTGCAGTGGTGTAGTCTACATTTTTGTAGTGGGTATACTGCAGTAAAGTTAGTTTTACGTTGGACGTTGGAAACCGCTGAAGCCACGGAGCATGACTGTCCAACATCCAATGTAAAACCGTGGTCGGTCCGTACAGGTATACTGTGCTTATAAACCAAAGTACACCTGTTAGCACAATGTAATTGTCAGTTTATGTTGATTTTTAAGCATATTGAACATTACCAAATTTCTCTGATGCTTATATTTGAATAAATGAACATCAAACTTTGTACAACAGTTGACCTTGTATTAAGAACATGTTATAGATTTTATAAAACTGTATCAAAGTAAAACATGTTCAAGTATTAAGTAGTAAGTACAGAATTATACAATAATTCGCTGGATAAGCGAATGTAATAAACAAGCGCTGCATATAGATAAATTGTTACAGAAGCGTTTAGCTGCCGTTTAATGTATCAATGACAAGTGCCTAATGATATGTCATGTATCATTGGACACTTTTAAGTGGGTGTACTGAAATTCTTAAGCTTTTTTTAGTGGATATACTCTGTATGCCCGCATATTGCATAGACTACACCACTGGTCTAATGGTCATGGTCTCTGAAAATTGCTGACCTGAGCTCTAAATGAATATAAAAAATGTGGAAAAACCACATTAAATCCTTGTTGGGTTTCGTTTCTTTCAAATTCTAACTCTCTGGGTACTTATAAAGCTCATTTTAAGTTCAGGAAAGTTCTTAACAACACATTCTTTGATAAGTGATCCATTTAAACACTCATCACCTAATATCTGCGCACACTTTAAGTTTCAATTAACTGACTGGATGACTGCTGAGACTCTCCACCACCTAACACGCACGCACACACACACACACACACGCACGCACGCACGCACGCACACACACACACTGCTATATCAGTGTCTGTGTGTGTATTTTTCTGTTTGTTTATGTGTGCATTTTTTGGTCTCCTTTGTAAACTTTTGTATTTGCATTGCAAATATATCGTTTTCACCATGTTTAAAGTTTGTTGTATGTTTAAAGCACATTGAATCAAAGCAAAGCTAGTTAAAATCTCAGATTAAGTTTCTATCTGATTTTGTTAAGCACATCTTAGTCTTGTATCTGTTACTATAAAGTTTGAGTTTTTGTGTAATGAAGTGTGTTATGTAAGCTGTAAATAAAACAGTCATTGTTCTATGTATCCTCAGAATAGTTTGTTCCACATATGGTACATTCCCCCTCTGATTCTTTCCTGGTAATTTCTGGATTATTTTTCTAATTACATTATCACAATGCTTTTATTCAGTGTTAATAAGAAAATCGTTTGAAGCTCTAATCCTGTGTCATGCAACCTTACATGTACTTTACATTGCAATTGTCACAATGAAATTAATCTTTTTATTTCCAGTTTATTTATACCCTTTAGCATAAGTTTTTACTTCCACCTTGGTAGACTGCAAATCTTTCTAATGAGTTCCCACTAACATATTTGCCCACCTTCAAACTTGGTCTTCAAAATGAACTCCTTGTAGAATCTTTTGCCATTGCCCGGTTTCATGGCATCACAGACCTTGGATGTGTTGGAGCACACTGCTTGCCTCATGTTGTGCAGAGCATAGGCCATGGCATAGACAGCGTTCACCACAAACATAATTTTGGACTCCTGCTCAAAAATCCCGTCTCTTAAGTTGTGTTCACTGCAGCCGGGCTCTTGAAGGTTGCAGTTAAACCGGTGTTCCCAGAACTCCCTAAACCATGGGTTTCTTGTGTTGGTATATGGGTTCAGCTTGGTAAAGTAATCTTCAAACTCTCTGATTCGATAGGAGGCCAACTCTATGGTAAATGCCCCATTGGCTGCACTTTCACTGCCCCTCGCCACACTCTCCTGCGCCCCCCATCCATCGCTGGCCACCCAGGTGAAGCTGACGTTCATTCGAGCTGCGGCAACCAGCAGTTCACGGGCGTCCTCGCTGCGGGTGAACAGGATTACCACCTTGGCATTAGACTTTTGCTGCAGAGAGCGGATCACGTTCTCATAGCCCTGGCGATTCATGGAACGGCTCACTTTAGCTGACGTTGCAATGCAGATCTGGCGACTGCGGGCCTCCTGCTGGAAGGCATCAATGCCAGTCTCACCGTAGTCGCCTTCTGATGCTACTGTCGACACATATGTCCAGTTGAAGTAATGCAGGATCTCAGCCATGGCCTTGGCCTGGTAGAAGTCTGGGGGTACAGTCCGGGCGAAATAGTCATAGCGGGTTTTGTCACTGAGCTTTGCACTAGTGGATGCATAGCTGATCTGAGGTATTTGGAACAAACGCAGGAGGTTGGCCACCTAAAGAAAAGGAATATGCTGTTAAACAATGTCATCTATTGCTTCAAAACCTTTATAACAAAAAGGATCGTGTTTCAAGGGAGATAACGCTTTTATTTTTTTTATTGGATTTAAGGTAATGGAAAATCTACGTGAGAGAAAACCATCACATGTTGAAATTGGGATTTTGTAAGTATTTTTTAAATGTACTGATTTTTAATTTAATGCCAGCAGCAACACAGTCGGCGTATGGGAAGCAAGAAATTGAAAACTGAAGAGTTGTGTCATGCTTGGTTTAATATTTGGATTTAATTTTAAAAAGTTTTCCACAGTGCATTATCTATATGGAAAGTCTCTGGACGTTCTCAATCATCTTACATTTTCTTATGATGCAGACAAAGATCTGCTCTCAGAGTGCAGATTGGTTCCTGCAGCAGAGGTGGGCAATATTAATTTTACCTAATGTTCAATTTCCTTAAAGAAAAAAGAACCACAATTTAAACTGAAACCTAAACTACCAGATACCAAATTACTAAGAAGGTATATAGCATGTTTGATTAATACCAAAGGCTTAAATAAAGATGGATGAAGAGATTTGTTTAAACTTCCATTGTGAAAATTTGAAGCCAAAAAAATCCAGTGATGCATTGTTTTACTTTTGGATTCAGCGCATCACCATTAATAAAGTTGGTCAAAACGACGCCTTTGATCAAAACTGAGGCTAAAATGCTTGTTTCTGTGGGTGCAGCCATGCTGTAGTTTTGGAGCCAGCCTCTGGACTCTATGGCTGGACCCTCACTAGAAAAGTCCAACCAACCCCCCCAACTTGTTCACAGAAGGCTGTTAAATTGTCAATCACACATGATGCTTGTCTTTAAGTCTCAAATAATTGAAAATGAAAGTATTTTTAAAATGAACATTTAAACATACCACAAATTAATAAAACATCCACACCTGAAAAAGTTTCCTGGATTGTACATTTGTTTTTTGTTATTGTCAACAACAAAAAAAAGTCCCATTTGTTTATATCGAATGTTGGGATTTAAAAATTGTACTGCAGCCAGCATAGGAGGCGCTCATCTTTGTTGTGGCTTCAACATCCTGGTTCTGGTCCTGTGTCTAGTTATGACTGTATAAATCAATGGTCAAAACACAGTAACACATGCTTGGCATTTAAATTATACATCCTGTATACGGGCAATGAAAATGTTATAAAGTTACAGTCTTTTTCTTATTTAAGTTTATTTTATTACTTTTATTCTCAGTCAGGTTCTCCCAACACAACAATTGATACTTATCCAAAAAGAAGCTTTTGATTTTTTTTTTTTGCAACAGTAGCATTCATCAGAAACATGTAAAAATCAAAATGTGGGAAAAGCTTCATTTTGCCCCAAGATTCAGCAATAGAAAGCTGCTTTTCACGAATTTAATTTAAGTTGTTTTAATTTGAGGACATTGAGGGCCGATGGAAATAGACCAAAGCCCAGTTGTGGCCCTCGAGCCAGATGTTGCCCTTGTTTGTCCTAGATTATTTAAAAGTTGAAATAGGGGCACAGCTTTCTGTACTCGGGCTTCTCTTTTGTGGAACCAGTTAATTTTGGGCTTTGTAGGCAGCAGACGTTTATATTAACATTATGGAAAAGCTCAAAAGAATATATGTGAAGCAAAGAGAAAACTTTGCAGGCTTGAATGACCTCTTGCTTTAACAGGTTTAGGCTGAGAAGACATCTCATTATGTAAAGAACACCTACTAACATCTGTCATTGTTTTCTCACATTTTCATATTATTTCTACATTTTATTTATCATTTTACTCTTTTTCAATGGCAGGGATTCTTGATATATTGTTATACCTTATTTACAGGACGTGATCCAAAGTGTATGCATTCATGGAAAGCAACAAGCAGGTAACTTGTGCTAGAAGACAACATCTTTTTTAAGGTAGCCTTTGCATTGTGACATCGTCAGATTCTCTTTGTTTTATATAACTACACTGCAGCGCTGCAGGAAAAGATCTGTGCTGAAGGCACCTGCTGTTTCCCATTGAAAACTTTCAGCACATTATGAATTAAAAACACAAAAAAAGATGACATGAGAGGGTGCAAAAGGTTGGGCAATTAAAATCCTGGAACGGGAAAACATTTCAACAGTATGTCTTTCATTTAAACGAGAAGAGCCCCTTTCCATTGTGCACTCTAAAAACTGTCACAGATGAACAAAAAATGTCTACAGCCACAAATTAAATTATGTTCCCGAGCTTGTGTTAACCCTTAAGGTTTATTCCTTTGTCTTTGTAGTCTTCACTGTGAAATTCTGGCTGCTGGAGCTACGAATATTTTATCGTAAACTCAAGAATTTTTAGCTCACTCAGTCAGACATCCACATTGTAGTATTTAGATTGAAATTCTGATGCAGTTAAATAACTGTAATGCTAAAAGATAAAAAAAAACCCAAGTTTTATGGTTTTACCCTTGCTTTTTGTTAATTTTTCTACAAAAGACTGTTTTAAGATTTACAGTATTTAAGTTGTTGAACAATTTTTACCACACAATGACACCTTGAATATATTTTTTCATGATAATTTAGCATGAAGTGCAGATTCTAACTGTGAAATATATAATTTAATCAAGTTATAATATAATGATATAATTAAGTTTTATCTTATCTTAATTTAAATTTAAAAAGAAAACACACTGTGATGTGTCCAACATTGTGATTTCATATTTTAATGCTAAAACCCTGATGATCACAGCTGCCAGTAAATTACTGTAAACTTGAATAAAACAGTGATTTATTTACAGTTGCAATATTTTTATTGTGTTTACTGAAAGACTGCATTAAATTTACTGTATATCTGTTCTTGATAGGTTGTTTCTCTTTTGTTCACAGTAAATTATTATGCTATATATATATATATATATATATATACTGTACATCTGTTCATGGTACACATTTTCATCTGTGAAATTTAGATTTACAACATATACCATACTGTGTCAAACACTGCCATTTTATTTTTTATGGTAACATTTTGATGACCACAGCTGCTGGTTTTATCATAAACGCCAAGATTTTGATAAATGTGTATGAGCAACTTGATGTGCATTGTATTTTCTGAAAAATAAATGATCTGTTCTTGATGTGTGAGCAGGTCTTGAATGATCCAGATGAAGACAATTGTGCTTATAAACTTGTGAAAATATTCATGAAGGTAAAAAAATAAATAGAAGTCACACTCACTGTAAGAACAGTTATTTTGAAAATCTAACTTTTAGAGTTTCATAAAATATGTGTAATGGCCAGTATATCTCTTGTGCTGGTCCCAAGGCTGGGTAAATGGTGATGGTTGTGTCAGGTAGAGAATCCGATGTAAAATACTTTTGCCACAAATTACATGCAAACTCATCTAAGCAGATCGGTCGAGGTCCAGGTTAACAACAACCACCACATGCTGTAGACAAACGGGGTGTCTGTGAAAATTCTGTAGACAAACGGGGTGTCTGTGAAAATTCTGTAAGTAAGTATTTATTTATATAGCACCTTTCACAGACAATAACATCACAAAGTGCTTCACAAGTAAAACAAAAAAGAAAAGGTAAGCAAAATTTAACTAAAAGCCAGTCTGAATAAATAAGTCTTAAGATCTTTTTTAAAAGAGTCAATGGAATCTGAGCAGCGCAGTGACAGAGGGAGATCGTTCCAAAACCTCGGGGCCACCACTTGGAATGATCTGTCTCCACGTGTTTTAAAGTAAGTTCTTAGCGTCATCAGCATTATTTGATTTGAAGATCTCAAAGTCCTGGTGGGACAGAGAGGCTTTAAAAGGTCCGATAAATATTTGGGAGCCTGACCATGAAGTGCCCTGAAAGTTAGGACCAAAATATTAAAATGACTCCTGAAATGCATGGGGAGCCAATGCAGAGAGGCCAGAACAGGTGTTATGTGGGCTCTTCTGTGGGTTCTAGTTAGCAGCCTCGCTGCAGCATTCTGCACAGACTGAAGGCGAGCTAGGGAAGATTTATTCAGATCCATTAAAAGGTTGTTACAATAATCTAAACGAGAGGAAATAAAAGCACGAACAATCATCAGTTCCTTCTGTGATACCATAAATCGTAGTTTTGAAATGTTTCTTAGATGGTAAAACAATTTCGAACTAACAATTTACAACGACTGTCCAAAGATAATGATCAAAGACGACACCCAAAATTCTGAGATTATTATTTACCGAAGGATTTAAAAACATAAGATACTGCCTGTTAACTGGAATTTTATCATATGGGGCAATAATAAGAGTCTCAGTTTTGTTTGTATTTAAATGCAGGTAGTTGTCATTCAGCCATGTTTTGATCTCTAATAGATAGTTTCTGAGTTCAATTTATGGAACTCGGAGGCTTGAAAAGAACAGTATAGCTGAATGTCGTCAGCATACAAATGGTAAGGCACATTACTGTAACGTTTCAAAATAAAACCTAAGGGGCGTAAATACAATAAAAAGAGGATTGGGCCCAAAACTTAACCTTGGGGTACCCCACAAGACAGCTGTGCTATATCAGAGTGAACGTTATTTATAAAAACAGTTAAAGACCTTTCGGATAAATAAGAAATAAACCAATTTAAAACAGTGCTAGAAATACCAAATAGATCTCTTAGTCTATTGATAAGAACAGTGTGATCCACTGTGTCAAAGGCTGAAGTCAAGTCCAATAAAACCAACACAGTGTAGTTTCCAGAATCAGATGCCATCTACATGTCACTTGAAACTTTTAATAATGCTGTTTCTGTGGAGTGCAGTTTGCGAAAACCAGACTGAAAAGAATCCATGATGTCACTGACCTCCAAGAAGCAGTTTAATTGTTGTGCTACTACCTTCTCAAGGACCTTTGATAGAAGGGGAAGTTTGGAGATAGGTCTGTAGTTTTCAGGCAACCAAGAATCCAAGTTTGGCTTTTTTAGCAAAGGACAGACAACAGCAGTTTTAAAGTAGTGTGGGACAGTGCCAGAACAAAGAGAAGAATTTATCACTTGTACAACACTTGGGCCAATACAGATAAAAAACATCTTTAAAAAGAGACGTAGGGAGGACATCAAGGGGACTAGATGACAGTGTCATATGACCCAATAGATCTAAGATGTCCTTAATGGAAACTGGGGTAAAAGAGGATCACTTATCATGGGTCAGCGATAAAGGAACCAAAAGAAGGGAAGGTGAAGGACAAATACTGGCCCTAATGCTGGTAACCTTATCGATGAAATAATTTAAAAACCGATTGCAATCTGCATACGTGAGAGCACTCTGAGATAAAAATGCTGGAGAGACAACGTTCTTGATTGTATCAAATAAAATTTTGGGATTTCGTCCTTTGGATTTGATGAGATTAGCAAAATAACGAGCTCTGGCAGTCTTGAGCATCTCATTCAAAGAGCTGATCAGTTTTTTAAGATGTAGTCTGTGAACCACCAGTCCAGTACGTTTCCAAAAACGTTCAGTTTTCCGACATGCTCTCCTCAAACTAAGGATTTCAGTGATGATCCAAGGACAGCTTTTACGCTGGACAGTGCTCTGTTTTAAAGGTGCTATAGTGTCCAATATTTCCATACAGTGAGTTTTAAAACAAAAAACAACTGAATCCACATTCATGATATCATAATGTAAAGAGGCAGAATCAAATAAAGAAATAAAAGCTTCAGGAGTGTGTTCAGAGATGATCCGCGTTTGGATCAAAAGGCTAGAAGGAACTGGATCAGGACTAAAAGTTATTAAAATAAATACATTTGTGATCACTTAGAAAAATATCCTCCACATGAACAGCTTCCACATCCAGGCCTAAAGAGAAAACAAGGTCCAATGTATGGCCTTTATAATGAGTGGGGACACACACATGCTGAGTAAAGTGAAATGAGTCTGTGATGGATATAAGGTCTGCTGCTGCCTTACAGGTAACATCATCAATGTGTTAATTAAAATCACCCAAAATTAAAGCATTCTCCAACTTAATAATGGAGGACAGAAAATCAGTGAATTCTGATAAAAATACATTGTACCGGGAGGTCTATAAACTAAAATGCAATAAAATATTTTCAAAGAGCTAACTTTGATTATTTATTGCTCAAATGTAGAGAATGGGACTGGATTTACAAGTCTGCAGGAAAAACAGTCCTTAAACACGGCTGCAAGTCCACCACCTCTACATGCTTCACGGGGTGTTGCAAGAACAGCACAGTTACCTGGACAGAGTTCCCGCAGATGAACGAATTCCAAGCTTTGTTGCCATGTTTCAGTTAAAAACATAAAATCAAGGAACTCCTTCATAATCGTTTCATTCAAGACAAAAGACTTGTTGCTGATGGAGCACGCATTGAGAAGGGTCATGTGCAACGATGACAATTCAGCAGCTAATCCACGAAGAGCAGCACACAGATTAGGTTGCTCGCATCAGAAGAACGTTTACGACAAGGAGATCCCAGATGGTGAGCATGATGACCTCCATCCAAAAGGTTGAATAATATACGGAAGACAAGCAGGTAGAGGTCCACGCTGGCCAGGCTTCAGGTGACGTGTCAAACTCCCAATTAGATGAAACGGTTTGTAGACAGCGAGAAGCTCCCCGCTTCCCAATAAAACGTCTACGATACGGTCTTAAGCTAACCTGGACACAACTCTAGATCCCCTTTTCTGCTTTTTACGTCTGGAACTACTGCTACTATTAGTCACAGACTACGAGGAGGGAAATATGTCAGGAGACAGAGGGAGAAGAGGAAAGTTATGAATGTAAGACTGAGGGTGACATGGGGGCTGAGATGGTGTAGAGGCAGGGCAGCTGACTCAGGACGTGAAAGTCCCAGGTTCAATCCCCAGTCATTGCACATCTTGTGGTGTCTCTGAGCAGTTTTGCCGTTGTATGGGAACATACAATGATGACAATACATAACACATTATTATTATTACATCTCTAAATGTGGGGACAATGACAGGCAAAGGTAGAGAGTTGGCTGACATGATGCAGAGAAGGAAGGTAGAAGTTTTATGTGTCCAAGAGACCAAGAGGAAGGGCATCAAGGCTCGCAGCATTGGATAAGGGTTCAAACTGTTTTACCATGGTGTGGATAGAAAGAGAAATGGAGTAGAGGTGGTCCTGAAAGAGGAGATGGCAAAGTATGTAGCAGAGGTGAAGAGTGTCAGATAGGGTGATGAGTCTGAAGATGGAAGTTAAATGCTAAATGTTTTTAGTGGTTATGCTACACAGGTTGAATGTGACATAAAGGAGAAAAATAATTTTGGAAGGATCTGGATGAAGTGATAGAGCATATTCACAGGGAGGAGAGAGTGGTGATTGGATCAGACCTGAATGGACATGTTGGTGAAGGAAACAGAGAGGATGAGGAAGGGATGGGTAGGTTTGGTGTCAAGGAAAGAAACCAGGAAGGACAGATGGTGGTGGAAATTTTCAAAAGGATGGAAATGGCTGTAGTCAACACTTATTTCTAAAAGAGGGAGGAACATAATAATAATAATAAGAGTGGAGGGAGGAGTACACATGTAGACTACATTCTGTGTAGAAGAGAACCTGAGGGAGATTGGAGACTGTAAGATTGTGGGAGGGGAGAGTGTGGCCAGACAGCACCGATGGTTGTGTGTAGAATGACTGGTGTTTAGAAGAAAATAAAATAAGTAAAATCAAAGAAGAAGACCGAAGCTGAGGAAGGAAAAATGTTGTGAAATTTTCAGAGAGGAGCTGTTAAAGGCTCTGGGTGGTAAAAAAAGAGCTTCCACGTGACTGGGCTACTACAGCAACAGTAATTAGAGAGACAGCTGGGACATTACAGTAGTCCCTCGCTACATCACGGTTTGTTTTTCGCTGACTCGCTGTATTGCGGTTTTTCAAAATAAGATTGGACATGACACACAATTGGCTGATTGATGGATGAACTGCACGATCAACATGGAATTTTTGTTTTAAATGAATTATTTTAAATTATCTAGCACCTGCTGCACCTGTGCAGCCCACACTGTATGAGAAACTTCTTGCTGCAGCTCCTCCTCCCTCCTCTGTCGATCTCTGTTCTGCAGCGGAGAAGTGGGCATGGCCGAGAGTGCTTCCTGCTTCGCAGTTTTTCACTTATTGCATGGATTCAGGGTACGGATCCCCTGTGATAAACGAGGGACTACTGTAATTGGTGTGTCATCTGGACAGTGTGGATGATAAGGAAACCTGGTGGTGGAACAGTGAAGTGCAGGAAGCTATTAAAAAAAAAGAGGTTAGCCAAGAAGAAATAAGACAGAAGCTATGTTTACAAGCGCAAAATTTTTTGACAGGATTGAAATGTTTTCAGATTAAATTATTCAAATGTATCATTTACATGAGCACAATCTGTTCATGACAAGCGTTTTTATGCAGCGGGCTTTGTTCTGAACAGAAGTACTGTCATGCCCAGAGGGGTAAACTCTCCTTAAAAAAACACAGAAGAAGAAGTGCTACTTCCGGTTTACTTCCAGGATGAATGTAAATGAACCTGAGCACCCAAAATGGACCCGCGACAGGTTTTAATGGCGGTGGAGACGTTACTGCACTCCCTGACTGAGCTACAGGTGATGCAGATCATTTTGAGCTCTCTCAAAGTTTGTAGTAGAAATACTGTGTCGCTCACCGACCAGTTTTGCTTCCCCGACATGCTAATATTATTAGCATTAGCCAGGCGGAAATGAAAAAGTTGCACATGTGCAGTGAGGTCAGTTTTTCACCATCAGATAAAAACAAACAGATCAAGTGTTTACATGCGCACCGTTCGGGTTATGAATCGGCGTAAACCACCCGTTTCATTCTGATCACAAATTATTTCAGATCATGCTGAATAAACAAAAAATAACCCGAACGGGGTTTTTACATGACGCATTTTTATTCTGAACAGCCGTTCGATCTGATTACTTACATCCATGTAAACATAGTTAGTGAGAGGACTGAAGAGAGGAGACAGGAATATGAGGAGATGCAATGTAGAGCAAAGAGGGAGGAAGCAAAGGCAAAGCAGAAGGCGTATGATGAGTTGCAGTGGTGGGATGTAACTAAGTACAAATACTTCGTTACAGTACTTAATTACATTTTTCATGTATCTGTACTTTACTTAAGTAGAGTTAAATGTGGGTACTTTATACTTTTACGCCACTACATTTTACATCAAGTATCTGTACTTTATACTACACTACATTTCTAGAATGTGTTGCATTACAAGTTACATTCATGTTGCGGCTTTTTGATTTGTTTGTTACTTTGAAAGTAACCACTGGTGAGAGGGGAGCTGGTCCCTTGAATCACTGCAAAGTGGGCAGGTAACATTAGGCCCGCCTTCAAGAAGAGCTGGGCCAATTACCTGTACATATATTCTAGTATATATGTCACTGAGATGGGTGCACCCGCAGCACCACTAACACACCCAAAATGTATTCCACCACAAGAGAGTCACCCAGAAGATATGCGCCTTATTGAAAGACTGCTCAGTACAGCAGGACAGCTTCTCTCCCAAAAGAGCCAGACTGGACTCAAAAATCTTTGAAAACCAACTTCTTCTGAACTTGAACAAGAAATTCTTGCTGCGATATTAAAATGTGTCAGTTCATGATGTTAGGAGACAAGAGATGTCTCCAAATGGCTCAACACTCGGGTCCAAGTTTTAAAAATGGTGTCAGGAAGTTAAAATATTGTTCAATATTGACCCATTACAAGGTTGACTAGACAGTATTTTAACTAGAGTTGATGACAAACTGGAGTTGAAATATCAGTGGAAATGATCAGAGCCTGTTCCTTTGTTAGTTGTGTCTAACGATCCTTTTGTTCAGGCAGACAACTTTTACTTAAATGTGTTTACTGCAGTTAAAATTACACATTGGTTTTGATTTGTGTTAAATAAAAACTTTCAAAGTTATAATCATTCCTCTTTCTTATTTTGATTAATGGCATTTAACTCTGCAGGTCATCCCTGAAATTCTGACGCACAGAATCACAAGTCCAAGTGTGAAATGTGTCACAGAGTAAACACAATAAAAATATGCATTATCTGCAGCATTGTTCATTAAAATGGATTAAAATGGAATGGAATTAAAATTAAAATGGAACAACACTATTAATGTATTACAGAAAATATACATATGGTAGGCAGACTTAAAGATATGTAGACCATTGCATTCGGTAATACATTCATCAAGTACTTTTACTTTTAATACTTTAAGTATTTTAAAAGCAAGTACTTATTTACTTTTACTTAAGTAAAAATGTTAATGTGGTACTTCTACTTTTACTAGAGTACAGTTTTGTCTGTTTATTTGTACTTTTACTTAAGTACAGTGTTTGAGTACTTTCTCCACCACTAATGAGTTGTATGGGAGGCTTGACACTAAAGAGGGCGAGAAGAACTTATACCGATTGTCAAGACAGAGGGATCAGGCTGGAAATGATGTGCAGCAGTTTAGGCTTGTTAAAGATAAGAATGATAATGTTCTAACAAGTGAGGAGAATGTGATGAGAAGATGGAAGGAATACTTAGTGGAGCTAATGAATGAAGAGACTGAAGGGAAAAGAAGAGAAGAAGTGAAAGAAACTGTGGACCAGGAAGTGGGAAAGATTAGAGAGGGTGAAGTTTGGAAAGTTCTGAAAAAAATGAAGAAGGGGAAGGCGATAGTAAGTAAATAGGATCTAGTAGAGGTTTGGAAATGTCTTGGAGAGATGGCAGTGAGGTTTTTGACTCAGATATTCAGTGGTGTATTTGAGGGAGAGAAATTGAGGAACGGTGGAGAAGTGTGCTGGTGCCCATTTTTAAGAACAAGGGTGATGTACAGAGTTGTAGCAACTACAGGGGAATTAAGTTCATGAGTCAAACAATGAAGATCTGGAAGAGAGTTGTGGAAGCAAGAGAGGAGACTGTGAGCAGCAGTATGGTTTCATGCCAAGAAAGAGCACCACAGATGCCATCTTTGCTTTGAGGATGCTGATGGAGAAGTACAGAGAAGGTCAGAAAGAACTCAATTGTGTTTTTGTGGATTTAGAAAAAAACATATGACAGGGTGCTGAGGGAGGAGGTATGGTATTGCTTGAGGAAATCTGGAGTGGCAGAGAAGTATGTTAGACTGATACAGGACATGTGTGAGGACAGCAGGACAGTGGTGAGATGTGCTGCAGGAGTGACAGATAGCTTCAAGGTGAAAGTGGGATTGCATCAAGGATCTTCTCTGAGCCCCTTCTTTTTTGCTCTGGTGATGGACTGACTAACAGATGAGGTCAGGCAAGAATCCCCATGGACTATGACGTTTGCAGATGACATTGTGATCTGTGGTGAGAACAGGGAACAGGTGGAAGAGAACTTAAGAGAAGTAGAAGTGTTGCTGTGGCAACCCCTGAAGAGGGAAAAGCAGAAAGAAGAAGTCCTAGCAATCGTTTGGCTCTTTTACATGTACGGTAGATATCTGATCCAGGAACAGAGCTAGACGGTTTTTTTTTAACCAGTCATAACAAGTGCCACCCTGGCCACCCCTCTGCTTCCGCCCCTGATCCGATCCTGAGGTGAAGTGAAGCTGAAGATATTTACAGTCTGGCTGTCTGCTTCAGCTCCATGGCAGGGATCAGCAGAGAAATCAGCAACAATTTCTGTCTCAAACTTTTTATTATGTCAGGGAATATCATCACCAGCAGCATCAATAAAACCCCTCACGTACAGTACACACCAGATAACAAATGGAACAATAACTCGCAGTTAAATATTTTATTAGTTTATGCTATTTTTGTTTTAAAATAAAAAATCATTATGAACATGTCAAAATGTTTTCTGCTCAGACAGATATGAGTTTTGGACTTAAATGGTCTCTTATGGTCAACAGGGCTGAATGGTAATCTTTGTCTAAAACCTCCATGTATAGAGTATACCAACCAAGTATACCATGTATACCAAATTGTATAGTATAGGCAAAACACAAAATGCTGGCAATTATTTTCTCACGGTGTTATGAAGCATGACAGAAAGGCAGTAAAAACTTGTCAATCTGCAGGATACCTCCAGAGACACAGTGGTGATTAGTGAATACCCAAGGGCTTCATGGGTATAACTCCCTCCCTCCAAGCATCATTGTGTGCCTGGAGGCTCTTTAAACAATAGCATCCCCGTGGATCTAATTGAGAGCTTCTACACTCACACTAAACGCCATTTTCTCTTCCAACTCATTTATTCCAGCCTTAAAAAGCTTCAACAAAGCTAAATGTTTTATCACAAAATCAATTATTTTCTGTTTACACCAGTTTTCTGCAGGAGGTCCATTTTCTGAAAGTGTTATCCCACAAAACTGTGTTCAAAGAGACAGGCAGTCCACTTTTTTTTTATTTGGATGTATTGACAATGAAAGCATTTTATATGTTACCAGCTTCATCATTTCTTTTTACATTTATTTGACCATGTACATTGTTTGAGAACCACTTCTCATTTACAAACATGACCTGGAAATTATTAGAAGTAGTATTTTCACATCCATAATAAGCAGCAACCTGCATGTTGTTGTATGTGTGTGAAAAGCTGCTGTTCTTGTCTAAAAAGATCGATTATGACATATAACAGAGAATTTTCCCTTTTAAAACCAATTATTTGGGTTACTTTGACCAAACTAAATGGAAAATGACATTTTAAATTGCAAAACCAAAAGGTAAATAAAACTTAATGGCAGTGAGAGATAATAAAACATGGCAGGAAAACCTGCAGTATGTAAAAAGTACATTAGTAAATAAATGAGGAAGTTGCCTTTTAATAAAATGATTAATCTTTTTCTGTCATAATGTGTGACTTGCCTAAAAATCTTACCTAACTTGATGTAATGCTGACACCAAATTAAAACCAAACAAAAAGCACCAGAAAAATAAAACATGGGTAATTTTAATTATTTTATTTTACTTTTTAGAGAGAAAAAAATCAATTCAGACTTGAAACAACCGTTTTGCAGGATGAACACTTGAATGTCAGTTAAATTACAGCAGAAGTTTTCCTTCCGAAACTGTTGGGATCACTTTATTTATACGGGAAGTCGTCACAATGTTTCTTATTTAAGCACATATTGATTATTATTAAGTAATTATTATTGGGGGAGTGGTGGTGCAGAGGTTAGAGAGGGTGGACTTGTGATCAGAGGTCGTCGGTCAACTCACCGGACTGACCACATTAAAAATATGAGTGGAAAAGGTGAAACACCCACACCTGTCCCCACCCTCATTTGCCCCACTCTGGGCCCTTGAGCAAGGCCCTTA
>NC_056504.1:29467749-29476602 GCF_014905685.2 Nematolebias whitei
CACACACACACACACACACAAAAAAAAAAATATTGATCCCCAGGTGCCTTGGATGGAAGCCCACTGCTTCAGATGTGTGCTCACATGTGCTATGGGAAGAATGCAGATAATTCATTTCCCCATTGGATAATAATAAAGTACAAAAATATATATATTTTTTATGAGGAGCAAAATGTAAATATAGTTTATTTGTTATAGAATTAGACTGTATTAGTCATTCAAACTCAAACAATTAACAGGTGGAAGAGAACTTGGAGAGGTGGAGGTATGCACTTGAAAGAAGAGGAATGAAAGTCAGCCGTAGTAAGACAGAGTGCATGTGTGTGAATGAGAGGGAGGCCGCTGGAACAGTGAGGCTACAAGGAGCAGAGGTCACAAAGGTGCAGGACTTCAATAACTTGGAGTCTACAAGACAGTGGTGAGATCAGATGTTGTATGGTCTGGAGACAGTGGCAAAAAAAGACAGGAGAAAGAACTGAAAGTGGCAGAAATTAAGATGTTGAGGTTCTCCTTAGGAGTGACAAGGATGCATAAGATTAGGAATGAGATCATCAGCGGTACAGCACAGGTTGAACAACTGGGAGAGAAAGTTAGATAATTCAAACTGAGATGGTCTGGACATGTCAAGAGGAGGGACAGTGGGTATACTGGTAGAAGGATGTTAGAAATGCAGCTGCCAGGAAAAAGACAAAGAGGAGATGTATGGAAGGACTTAATTTCTTATTCATTCCTTAAATGAATTGTTAAAATTGAATAGTTTTCATTTGATATTATTTCTATCAACGTGATTGTTGGGCGCAACTGGTAGAGCTGCTGCCTCTCAGCGAGCAGGTCCTTGGTTCAAACCCCGGTCCAGGGGCCTTTCTGGGTGGAGTTTGCATGTTCTCTCCGTGCATGCGTGGGTTTTCTCCGAGTGCTCCGGTTTCCTCCCACAGACTAAAAACATGCATGTTAGGTTGATTGGTAACTCTAAATTGTCCATAGGTGTGAGTGAGAGAGTGAATGGTTGTTAGTCTCGTTTGTCTTTATGTGTCCCTGTGATGGACTTGCGACCCGTCCAGGGTGTACCCCGCCCCTCGCACAGTGATTGCTGGACATGGGCACCGGCGACCCCCATGACCCAAAATGGAAGAAACAGGTAAAAGATAATGGATGTATGGATGTGATTCTTGACCTGCCATTGTGTATCTGTTCCTCCTTCATGTTCCTCTCAAACCCAGCCGGTCGAAGCAGATGGCCTCTTGTCCTGAGCCTGGTTCTGCTAAAGGTTTCTTCCTCATGTTGGAGTTTTTCCTTACCACTGTCGCCTTCATGTTTGCTCAAGATGAGAGTTCTGTGATGAAGTTAAACTCAAAGCAGTCTGCTCCTCAGATAAATAATGTTAAATTATTCTTTTTATATCTGTTCAGTGCCCTGAGATGACTTCTGTTGTGACTTGGCGCTGTATAAATAAACTGAAGTGAATTGTTTAATTTTACTTCTTGTATAATTAGTATTTAAAATCTGGTGTTTGCAGACTGAGCGTGGAATCAGCTCTGAGCTGTTCGATGTCTTAAAGACAACATAAAAATCCACACTGTCAGTTTACAAATATGATCGTTGAAAAATTAATGATATGTGCTCAATAAACCTCTGTCCTGTGGCTTTCGCTCCTCGCTAACAAATTTGTAAATTGTGCACAAAACATCCAAACAGTTTATCTCTTCAGACTTCAAGGATTTGTGCCGGAGAGTGGAATATTTCAGATTTACTCCTCAGGCATGATTGTTGTACCCACAGGTGAGATTATTTCCTGATCAATAAAAGGTTGTTTTCATGTCACCCTGTGGCATTGACTCGCTGAGGAAGCGCCTGAAAAAAAGGTTTTAGTTCTGCAGTATGACCTATAAAACAAACAACAACAAAAAACAACAGTTTGTGTGAACACAATCTTCCCCAGGTATTTTTTCCAAGTTATCTAAAACATTTTTTTTCCTGGAAATCTTTAAACTGTCTGAAAAGACTCATCACTCTGACACGAAAAAAGAAACTTAATGAGTTCTGTCAACTTTTATTGTAGATTACTAATTTTGCTTTCATGTTCTCAGAATGTTTTCAATCATTGTTCTGACAGTTTTAAAAGATAAAAGTGCATACATTATTTTTTATATGAGTAAAACTGATCAAACGTCTGCATTTTGTTATTTACAGTAAATTAAGCAGCCAACACAAAGTGTTTCCTGTATGAATCTATTTAATTTGTTACAACTGTTGATTAAACAACTTGTTTAATGAATGTTTAAATAATTAATTAGATTAAGTGTTACTGCTGCAGTTTAGTATATGACTGGGCACTTTGTTAAAAATCTTTAAGGAATGATTTTCTTTTACTCATGCTGAGTCTGATTCATTTTAATTTGGTGTGTTAAATTTTCCTTGATAAATGGTTTATTTTGTAAAACAAAATAAGTCTTGATCGCTCAAAAAGAGCTTTGTGTTATTTCTATTATTTCACAACCAAAGTATTTTATTATTCAACCTGATGAAATAAATGTTTTGTTCAGCAAGTAATTTAAAATCAGTTAGGATTACGTCTAAAAATTATGTTAACTCAGCCAACGGTATATTTATTTTGAAACATGTTCACTGTTTACCCCTCCCTGGGCTGCCACCTTACCGTGGTGGAGGGGTTTGAGTGTCCCAATGATCCTAGGAGCTATGCTGTCAGGGGCTTTATGCCCCTAGTAGGGTCACCCATGGCAGACAGGTCTTAGGTGAGGGACCAGACAAAGTGCAGCCCAAAGACCCCGATGATGAGAAAAACAAATGGACTTAATGTTCCCTTGCCCGGACGTGGGTCACTAGGGCCCCACTCTGGAGCCAGGCCTGGAGGTGGGGCACGCGGGCGAGCGCCTGGTGGCCAGGCTTTTACCCATGGAGCTCGGCCGGGCACAGCATGAAGAGGAGACGTGGGTCCCCTTTCCCATGGGCTCACCACCTGTGGGAGGGGCCAAAGGGGTCGGGTGCAATGTGGGATGGGTGGTGGCCGAGGGCAGGGACCCTGGCGGTCTGATCCTTGGCTACAGAAGCTGGCTATTGGGACATGGAATGTCACCTCACTGGTGGGGAAGGAGCCTGAGCTGGTGTGTGAGGCTGAGAGGTTCCGGCTAGAAATAGTTGGACTCACCTCTACGCATGGCTCTGGCTCTGGAACCAGTTTCCTTGAGAGGGGCTGGACACTCTTCCACTCCGGAGTTGCCCCTGGTGAGAGGCGCAGAGCAGGAGTGGGCATACTTATTGCCCCCCAACTTGGTGCCTGTGTGTTGGGGTTCACCCCAGTGAATGAGAGGGTGGCCTCCCTCCGCCTACGTGTGGGGGGATGGGTTCTGACTGTCGTCTGTGCTTATGCACCAAACGGCAGTTCAGATTATCCACCCTTTTTGGAGTCCTTGGAGGGGGTACTGGAAAGTGCACCTCCTGGGGACTCCCTTGTTCTGCTGGGGGACTTCAATGCTCATGTGGGCAATGACAGGGAGAGCTGGAGGGGTGTGGTTGGGAGGAATGCCCCCCCCCCCCCCGATCTGAACCCGAGTGGTGTTCTGTTGTTGGACTTCTGTGCTCATCATGGATTGTCAATAATGAACACCTTGTTCAAGCATAAGGGTGTCCATATGTGGTCTTGGCACCAGGACACACTAGGCCACAGTTCGATGATCGACTTTGTCATCGTCTCATCTGATCTGCAGCCACATGTCTTGGACACTCGGGTGAAGAGAGGGGCGGAGCTGTCCACTGATCTCTACCTGGTGGTGAGCTGGCTCTGATGGTGGGGGAGGATGCCGGTCAGACCTGGCAGACCCAAATGTATTGTGAGGGTTTGCTGGGAACATCTGGCAGAGTCTCCTGTGAGACAGAGTTTTAACTCCCACCTCCGGGAGAACTTCGAACATGTTCTGGGGGAGGTGGGGGACATTGAGTCTGAGTGGACCATGTTTCATGCCTCTATTGTCAAGGCGGCTTACCGGGTCTGCGGCCACAAGATTGTCGGTGCCTGTCGCGGCGGCAACCCTCGAACCCGATGGTGGACACCGTCTGTGAGGGATTCTGTCAGGCTGAAGAAAGAGTCCTATTGGGCCTTTTTGGCCTGTGGGATCACGGAAGCAGCTGATGGGTACTGGCAGTCCAAGCGACATGCGGCTAGGGTGGTCACTGAGGCAAAAACAGGCATGGGAGGAGTTCGGAGAGGCCATGGAGAATGACTTCCGCATGGCTTCAAGGCGATTCTAGTCCACCATCCGGCGTCTCGGGGGGGAAGCGGTACGCCACCAACACTGTTTATAGTGGGAGTGGTGTGCTGCTGACCTCAACTCGGGATGTTGTGGGTCAGTGGGCAGAATACTTTGAAGACCTCCTCAATCCCACTGGCATATCTTCCACTAAGGAAGCAGAGCCTGGGGACTCTGGGTCGGGCCCTCCAATCTCTGGTGCTGAGGTCACCGAGGTGGTTAAAAAGCTCCTCGGTGGCAGGGCCCCAGGGGTGGATGAGATTCGCCCGGAGTTCCTTAAGGCTCTGGATGTTGTAGGGTTGGGTTGGCTTACGCGACTCTGCAATATTGCGTGGACATCGGGGGAAGTTCCCCTGGATTGGCAGACCAGGGTGGTGGTCCACCTATTCAAAAAGGGGGACTGTAGAGTGTGTTCCAACTACAGGGGAATCACGCTTTTAAGCCTCCCTGGTAAGGTTTATTCGAGGGTTCTGGAGAGGAGGGTCCATCGGATAGTCGATCCTCGGATTCAGGAGGAGCAGTGCGGTTTTTGTCCTGGCTGTGGAACACTGGACCAGCTCTACACTCTCAGCAGGGTCCTGGAGGGTGCGTGGGAGTTTGCCCAACTGGTCTACATGTGCTTTGTGGACTTGGAGAAGGCGTTCGACCGCGTCCCTTGGGGAACCCTGTGGGGGGTACTCTGGGAGTATGGGGTACCGGGCCCTTTGATACGGGCTGTTAGGTCCCTGTATGACCAGTGTCAGAGCCTGGTCCGCATCGCCGGCAGTAAGTCGGGCTTGTTCCCGGTGAGAGTTGGACTCCGCCAAGGTTGCCCTTTGTCACCGATTCTGTTCATAACTTTTATGGACAGAATTTCTAGGCACAGCCAATGTGTTGAGGGGATCCATTTTGGTGGCCTTAGGATTGCGTCTCTGCTTTTTGCAGATGATGTGGTCTTATTGGCTTCATCAGATCGTGATCTACAGCTTTCGCTAGAGCGGTTCACAGCCGAATGCGACGTGGCCGGGATGAAGATCAGTTCCTCCAAATCCGAGGCCATGGTCTTGAGCCGGAAAAGAGTATAGTGCCCTCTCTGGGTCAGGGAGGAGGTCCTACCCTCATATATGGTCACGAGCTTTGTGTTGTGACCAAAAGAATGAGATCTCGGATACAAGCGGCCGAAATGAGTTTTCTGCGCAGGGTGTTTGGGCTCTCCCTTAGAGATAGGGTGAGAAGCTCGATCATCCGGGAGGGACTCAGAGTAGAGCCACTGCTTCTCCACGTCGAGAGGAGCCAGTTGAGGTGGCTTGGGCATCTGTTTAGGATGACTCCTGGACGCCTCCCTGGTGAGGTGTTCCGGACACGTCCCACCGGGAGGAGGCCCAGGGGAAGACCCAGGACACGCTGGAGGGACTATGTTTCTCGGCTGGCCTGGGAATGCCTCGGGATTCCCCTGGAAGAGCTGGCCCAAGTGGCTGGGGAGAGGGAAGTCTGGGCCTCCCTACTTAGGCTGCTACCCCGGTGACCCGACCCCGGATAAGCGGAAGAAAATGGATGTATGGATGGATGGTTCATTGTTTAAGTCTGATTGAAAACGGTTGTGTAGAACTCTTTATATTTATTTTAATAATTTACTTTAAGTAACAAAAATAGGGAAAAAAAGAGAAAAAAGAAAAGAAAAAAGAGGAAAAAAGGAGTAAAAGAAGAAAAGGGGAGAAAGATAATAATTTACTTTAAGTAACCATTAATAACCCACAAAACAAAATTATTTTACAAAATTTAAATCAATACATTATACATATTTTTTAGGTGTCTGTCCAGCATGTGTTCTTTTTCATTCATTCAACCTTTATTTAGACAGGTTAATCCCATTGAGCCTCGAGGACTCATTTACAAGAGAGACCGGATTTTAACAAGTGATGACAACAGTGGACAACAAAGACAATAGTAGACAATCATAAAGATGCACACAAATTGAGAAAAACTAGTGAAAATAAAATGTCATTTAAAAAAAACATCTAGATTGTAAGGCGGTGTAAAAAAAAATAAAAACAAGAACATATCTGCATTGGTTTTTGCCAGGAACTTAATAAATGTTTGAAGCCACTTAGAGAGGTCACGTTTGAAAGCTTCATATCTTTTTGTAAGATATTCTAGGAAACAGGAGCAGAGTAAGAGAAGGCCCTTTTGACAAGTTCAGTTCTCAATGAGGAGACACTACATGTAATAATGTCCTGAGAGCGCACGCTGTAGCTGCACTCACGCAGAGACATGTAGAAGGAGATGTATGAAGGCAGCAGACCAAGAAGTGATTTTAAAATGAAAATGTACCAGTGAGAGAGTCTGCGTGAAGGTTATGATGTCCAGTTAACCAGTGAATACAGGGTGCAGTGGTGGGTACGAAAGTTTCAGCCATTATGAATCTTAGTGCACCATGATAGGCAGCATCCAACATCTGCAGAATGCTTGTAGGGGTGTTCATGTAAATAATGTCACCGTAATCAATGGAGGGAAGGTGTAAGGATGTTACTTTTCTGTGGCCCGGTGTGTCTGTTTCCCTCGTGCTCCTCATTAGTTTCCATTGTTGCCACCTGTGTCTCGTCCCAGCTGTTTGTCATCATGTCTCGTCTTCTCCCAGTATTTAAGCAGTCCTATTCTGTCTTGTCCTTTGTCGGGTCGTTCTTCGTTGGGTACGCTTCCTTGAGTCTCCTGAGTCTCTCCTTATCTTCCTGGTTCCTCGAGTTCCCCGTGTCTCCTGAGTTCCCCGTGCCTCCCTCCTTGTTTATGTAAGTTTTGCTGCCCCGTCAGCTTGTTTATTTTGTACTTTTCATTTATCATTAAAAACCTATTTTTGTATATCTGCCGAGTTGAGTCCTTGTTCTGCACTCTGGGTTCGCTCCGACCACAAATCCTAACAGAAGGAAAGTCACAGTTACAAGGTGTTTCCTAGCATTCAGAGTTAGGATCTATTTCTGAAAAAGAAACACAACTTAACTTTCTTACTGGAAAGTTTCCTTACTAGGTTTTAAATACTGTTTTAAAGTTTTTAAGTTCTGGTCATTTTTTTGTGTCTAAATTGAAACCACTGTAAGCCATATTAACATCAGCATTAATACAGACAAGAGAATTATATTTATTGTAAATGCAAAGTAAAAACATGGTTTGACAGCTTAAGTGATCAACATTAATTATGTGCTTGAGTTTCAAGCACAGGAGTAGTAAAGCATCATCATCCGAGTTCTGAAGTGAGGGAATGGAGATAATATTTGACTCTCTTGGCATTTGGTCAAGCATATCAATAAGTTCAGTATGTGCCTTTTTTTCCAGTGGAAAAATATGAGCTTTTAATAAATCACCCACAAAAAGATCCAACCTTTTTCCAGTTAATGGGGAGTTCTAGTAACATCCATTGATCTAATTTATGTTGCCTGGAATATAACAGTATTTATGCAAAGAAAAAACTCACTAGCAGCTCTCAGTTTGTCAGTTACTCTTGCATAGTAAGTTGGTTTCCTCTTGCAGGGGACGCTCAGGTAGTCTGCTTCAGGAGATTCTTGATGAAAGCTGACAGCACCTCTCAGGACGTGACTGAAGTGTGTGACACTAGCCGTCTGTTCTCCCTCACTATTTCTATGTTATCCTCCCTCAGATAACAACGCCCACAGTCCTGCTTCATGAAGCCAACTGCAGGATTTCACAGAAAACTTTCCACTTTCATTTCATAATTCAGCCCTACCTCTGTGAACAATAGTAACAGTTTTCAGGGAGCGTTTTCTATCAGAGTGAACAAATAAACTGGAATTAACATCTGTATTTGAAATATAGTTAAAACAATTATATAACTAAAACAATGACCTTATTAAAGCTGCAAGTTATGCTTTAATATGTCTTTGTAATTATGGCAACACACTGTAAAGTTCAAGCCTTGTTTGGTTCTATTATTTAGGAGGTTCATTAGTGAAACAGAGACTGCTTTCAACAGAAAGAAATATGGATGTCTCTCTGCTTCCAGTGTTCCTTTAGTCCAGCCAGAGTCTCTGAGCAATAATAACAGAGAAGCTGCAGATGTGCCGAGTGCAGCCACTAATACATGGAGGCTAACGTTTTCCACAGACAATGGATTTCTGAAGATAAATGTGTCGGTGATTTGAATTATTCTACCACTTTACTTGCCTTCAATAATTTCTTCTTTCTTTTCTAACCAGGCAGTGTTCTTGTCTGGGAAATTAGTATTTAAAAAAAATCCTTTTACGTTTTCTAAAACACGCACAATAAATATTTAGAATGTATCTTTTAATTTATAATGCATCATAATAATTCACAATTTCTTATTAAATTTTAATCAGTAACTTTCACAAGAGTGCCTGTTTATGGATATGTTTTTACTGGAGTAAATATGGCTTTTCTTAAAGGTGTGGAAAAACAAACTGAAGAAGAAGTAAAACAGCCATAAGGATTAAACATTCAGTTGAATTTATTTCTCTTATTCAGCACCAGGGTGCCACTAACATTGCTACAATAATAATAATAATAATAATAATAATAATAATAATAATAATAATAATAATAATAATAATAATAATAATAATAATAATAATAATAATAATAA
>NC_056504.1:29476612-29486215 GCF_014905685.2 Nematolebias whitei
AATAATAATAATAATAATAATAATAATAATAATAATAATAATAATAACAATAACAATAATAATAATTGCTATGTGCCTGGGGCACATTGGCCTTATTATTTTGTCCTTGGGACATGTCTTTGGTTGTGGGTTGGATGATTAGCCTTCTTCCCCTTCCCTCTCTCTCCATTTTTTTTTATTTTTTTTCTAACTCCTCTCTGGCTCCCACACTTTTGAGCAGCCTCTCACAGATACACTGTTTTTGAACTCTTCTGGTTTGGACTGTTTTTTTTTTGTTTCCCTTATTTTATTCTGGAGCCTTTTTGTTGTCATCTTGGGGTATGTTTTTTTGTCATCATCCTGAAGCTGTGGCCTGCAGCCAGCGGCATCAGCCGCCACAGGTAATTTTTGTTAACTTTTTGCATATTTTTGGTAACTTTGGCCTGGTGGGACCGGTAGTCCTGTTTTCACTCTTTCTTTTGTAATGTGTGTTTTTTAGGTTTTTTGTAGCTTTAATCTGGTATCAGCAGCGGCTTCAACGGCCTTGTATAGGGTTGGCCTGCTGCTGTACCTTTTTGTTTGGTTTGGCCGGCTCACCAGGTCCACCTTTAAGTTAATACTTTGGGTTTTTGGGTTTCTTGGGTGGATATTTGAATTGGGGGTTCATAATAATCTCTTTTTTTTACAAGAAGCAGCAGCTTTGAATGAACTGAATGTTTGAACTTCCATATTTGTGTCCCGTGTCCTCATTTATGTGTTATGGTCATGATGGATGTAATGATAATAATAATAATAATAATAATAATAATAATAATAATAATAATAATAATAATAATAATATGAAGGAATACATATATTTGTATTTGAAAGTCAGTTATATGGTGAGATTATGAAATATCAATATTTTACCTGTTGTAGATAGTTTTGAATGACATCAGTTTGGAGGAATTTGGTTTGAATTTTGACCAGATTGACAAGTTAATGGTTGATCTAAAAGAGGCCAGGAACAGTGTCAATTCATGTGAAACAACTTTATAAATGTTTACATTGTTACAAATTTGTATTACAGTTATTTATATGGATGTTCATGGTTTTTTGCAAGTGCAAATAGAGGCAGCAGCAGCAGCTAGCCATATCATTTCCATGGCAGGCCAGGTCACGTAGCAATATCATACTCTTTTTGCTGGAATAACTACACAACATGTCCTCAGATAATGTTAAAGTGTTAAAGAGAAAACAGGAAGTCAGTCAGACTTCTGCAGCCACCTGAAGCCATTTGCCATATTAGGAGAGCGTTTTGTTTTATCTCAGAGTCAGAGATACTTTATTGTCATTCGCACCACATGTGGTACATGTGGTGGAGCGAAATTACGTACACAGGGTCCCAGTTACATCCAACAATAAAATGTAAAATAAAAACAATGATAACATCTAAGATGTGAACTAAGAAAAACATCAACTAAAAATACACTAAGTACTAATAGCATAAAAACCTTATATCGAACAGCAGCATGAACATGTGTCTGTGTGAGCAGATGAGCATGCATGAACACATCAACATGAAACAGATCAGCAGCAACTTGAAACAGATCAGCAGCAACATGATTTGATTTTTTCAGTGATTACTCTGGTTAGAGATTCATGAGTCTAACAGCCTCAGGGTATAAGCTGTTCCTCAGTTTAGTGGTTCCACACTTAATGCTCCTCAACTTCCTTCCTGAGGGGAGCGGGGCAAAAAGTGTGTGTGCTGGGTGAGTGGGGTCCTTCATGATGCAGGTGGCTCTCTTCCTGCATCTGGAGGTGTAAATGTCTGTGATTGTGGGGAGACTGACTCCAACAGTTTTCTGTGCAGCCTTCACCACTCTCTGCAAAGCTTTTCTTTCTGCAGCTGTGCAGCCTCCATGCCTCACGTTGATGCAGGAGCACAGGATGTTCTCCACTGCACACCTGTAGAAGGAGGTGAGGACTGAGCTTCCCAGACCAGCTCGCTTCAGCTGCCAAATATGTAGAGTCTCTGATGATCTTTCTTGATCAGACTGGTAGTGTTATTTCCCCAGCTGAGGTTGTCATTCAGATGCACACCCAAGTAGGGCATTAACAGAGTACTCGAGTAATCTACACATCGATTGCTAGGACATCTATCGAGGTTAAAAATGTTATGTCGAGTATCCGTAGTGACGTCATATTATGTGACCACCGTATGACCGTAGGGGGCGGTGTTGCACTGTTGCAGGCCATAGAGTATGGTGTAACATGGGTCCAATGCACCGAACTAGAACCAGTTTCGGTTTAAGTTTCGTTTTTGACGTGCTGCATGTTTCTTCACGTTTGCAGTTTAATAATAATAGTTTAGTTTTTCCTGTGACTTATTTGCAGTATGATAAATGGTAGGAGCATAATAAACGCTCCCAATGTTTTGTTGGTCTTTTTGTTGTTGTAAATAATTACCTTTTTTTGCGGTTTTATTTATTTATTTATTTTTGTATCTTGAGATCTATGACATCATCAAATACTCGAGTTCTTCTCGGGTTTTATTATATTAAGGTCGAGTTTAAAAATTATATACTCGTTCAACCCCTACACCCAAGTACTTGTAGCTGGAGACCACTTCCACCGCAGATCCTCTTGTGTTCAGGGGGGTGTAGATGTTTTTGTTCCTTCTGAAGTCCACAATCATCTCCTTTGTCTTCTTCACATTGATGTGAAGGTTATTCTCTTTGCACCAGCTCTCCAGGTGTTCCACCTCTTGCCTGTAGCTGGACTCATCATTGTTTGTGATGTATCCCACCACCACTGTATCATCTGCAAACTTTACAATGTGACAGCCTGGATGGGTAGCTGCACAATCATATGTGAGCAGAGTAAACAGGAGGGGGCTCAACACACATCCCTGAGGAGAGCCAGTGCTGAGGGTTATGGTGGAGGAGGAGAAGTTGTGGATCGTCACTAACTGTGGTCTGTTTGTTAAGAAGTCAAGTACCCATTTTCAAATGGAGGGGCTTAGTCCTAGTGTGAATAGTTTGTCCATCAGGGTTTGGGGGATCATGGTGTTGAAGGCAGATGTGAAGTCCACAAAGAGCATTCGGACATAAGAGTTTTTCTGCTCCAGGTGGTTGAGTGCAGTGTGGACCACAGAGGAGATTACATCCTTTGTTGATCGGTTCTCAGGGTATGCATACTGATGAGGGTCCTCGTTGATGTTGATGGTTGTTTTGATGTGGGTCATAACCAGTTTTTCGAAGCATTTAGCGACTATCGGGGTGAGGGCCACTGGCCGATAGTTATTCAGACTAGGGATGCACCGATCCACTTTTTTAAACTTCCGATCAGATCCCGATACCCAAGTCAGAATATCAACCGATCCAGTTCCGATATCATGATCATCATTTATTTTATATGAGGCTGTAATAATCTCCTCTCAAGTACAATTTGTACAAATATATTCATGCATGTCCAAACAGGCAACTTGAGGTAAGTTTTATTAATTTTGGATAAGTTTTAAAGTTAGAATTAAATTCTGCTAACACAAAACATGTTTCTTTTTATTCCTATCTTTAAAGTGGATATTTAAGTGATTAATTTTAAGTGATTGTTTAAAGTTATTTTATTTTTTTAAATAAGGAGCAGATATAAGAATTTTTTTCTTCTTTCTGCACTCTTTTCATTCAATGTTTTCTTTTTCATGATTTTTTTTTATTTTGTTTCTTTGAAATGAATGTATAAATGAATTAAATTAAATAAAATGTTAAATGGCTTCAAACACCTGCTAAGTTCATGGCATAAACCAACAGACATGTTCCCGTTTTTAGTATTTTGCATCACTTTATAATGTAGCTGTTTTTGTTTAAAATGTAATTTTCAAATCATGTTTTTTATGATTGTCTACTGTTGTACTGATAAATATCTCCTGGAGGGTAAACTATATCTTGTCTGCTAATATCAAGCTGTGAAATCCTTCGTTTTCTACAACTGATAGGGGTTGGTCATGAATCATGATGAAGTCTTTGTAAACATTTGAGCTCTGTGGTTTCAGCGACGTCTTCTTCTTATTCAATCCGAAGCAGGCAGCCTGATTTGGGTCAGCCGCGCTCAGTCTGTCCCTCCTCGGAGACGGGCAGACTGAGCGGGGCAGATTGGACGTGGCTGGCTGGGGTCGAGTCGCCTCTTTCTGCTTGAGCAAAGAGCAGCGCCCCGCTGAAGCCACGGAGCTCGAATGTCCAACATAAAACTAACTTTACCTCGGTTTAATGTGGCGCTATGGTTCTGCAGACATTGCACGATGCTGTCTTGTTTTGTGGCGTTTCTAGTGGAAAATATTTCCACACAGCGGACATGTTTCAATGAAAAGTTTGTTAGCTGTTTGCCACAGTGGTTTGGTAACAGTTTCTGTTTTAAATGTGCTCTATAAATAAATCTGACTTGACTTGATTTGACTTGACAGTACTGCTAACTCAGTCCTCATGTTGTAGCTGGCTGCAAACTATGAACTGGATTTCCTGAATGTGAGGCGGGTCTTATTACTCTGGGTTCATGAGACACGCCGCCGTTCAGGAAATCCATTCCATAGTTTGAAGCCAACATGCATCATGGATCGGAAATATCGGCAGGTGGATCGGAAAAATCCGATACGTAAATTATGCTGGTATCGGAGGGCGATACTGGTACTGGATCGGATCGGCCCTATCCCTAATTCAGACCAGTCACTGTAGAGCTTTTTGGGACTGGGATGATGGTGGCAGTCTTCAGGCAGGTGGGAACTGTCTCCAGGTTAAGTGAGGTGTTAAAGATGTCTGCCAGCACCTCGCAGAGCTGATAGGCACATTCTTTCAACTCTTTTCCGAGGATGTTCTCTGGGCCAGTTGCCTTGTGCGGATTAATCATCCTGAAGGTACTCCTCACTTCTGCTGAGGTCACACTGAGAATCTCTTCATCCAGTGGTGAGTTGAGTCTGGTGTTGGGTGGTCTGTTCGGGTCATCAAAGCATGCATAGAACTTGTTGAGGGCATCAGGCAGAGATGGGTCTTTGGGGCATTGTTCGCTCCTTCCTTTATAATCTGTTATGCACTTAATGCCCCTCCACATGCTCCGAGGGTCTTGTGAGGTGAATTGACCCTCAATCCTCTGTGCATATGTGGCCTTGACCTTCTTAATAGCAGCAACCAGCTCTTTCCTTGTCCTACTCAGCTCCTGTGAGTTTCCAGACCTGAAGGCAGTGTTCCTGGCTTCCAGCAGGGTGCGCACCTCTGCATTCAGCCAAGGTTTTCTGTTTGGGTAGCTTTTAACATCTCTGATAGTGGAGACTGTGTCAGTACAAGTACTAAAGTAACCCACAATTGAGGATGTGTATTGGTCCAGATCAAGCGATCCTCCATTTTCAGCAGCTTCTCTGAAAAACCTGCCAGTCTGTTCGATCAAAACAATCTCTCAGTATGGGGCCACTGTCTATCTGCCGCATGCACACAAGGACAGTTGCAAACAAAAACCCCAAAACACTCAGATTGAACCAGATAAGTCTTATTGACACACATAAATAAAACTGATACACAAAAGGCCGCGTTCCGGTCCTCTTTAAGGAGGTGCCTAGACTAGAGAATACAGAGACCCAGTTTTGGGAGCTTCTACTTCTTGACTGCTCGTCAAAGCTGTAGTAGAACGTACGGACGGACCACCAGATGTAGTAGAACATATACTGATATATATATTCATACTGTTAAAACGGATTCTTTCATTTTTCTGGACTGTATAATGACGTGCATCTGAATCTAATAAAATGTGGACGGAAACGTTAATTATCTTTGACTCACCAAGACAGTGGGTCATTTATTAACATAATCAAGTTTAACACATCACACATTTACATTAATTGGCAAGAATTGAAAATAATGACAGCTTATTAATCAGTTTAGCAAGGAGTAAACAACACGGCGATTGTTTTCTCACTTCCAGCAGAACCACAAACGTCAACCACACGGCGGTGATTGAAAAACTTTGCTTCAGACATTTCTAAAAATATCTGTAATGATTTTTAGCAGATAGAAGAATTTTAAAGATGGAAAGATGAAGTTTATCTACAGAGAGATGTGTGAGGGAATTTGTCTGTTTTAACCAAAACCTGCACGCTCCTTTGGACCAACTTATCCCAACGGTACACTTTGGTGAAGATAGACTTTTACCTTTCTGAAGATATCTCAGTTCCGGCGTAAAGTTCCACTTCGAGCCACTTTTCAGCGTCTCCGTAAGAACAGCTAAAACCTCGGGAGTCGTGAGATCATCCAGGACAGACTTTAACAATTCCCAGATCTTCTCTGGTTCAGCTTGATTTTCTTTCTCCCATCAGCATCCTGAATTCCAGCCTTCATGAACTCTGGAACTGCTGGAGCTGCAAACTCTCCACCCGACTCCAACTGGAGGTGGAACCTCTTGCAGTTCCATCATCAGCTGACTCTTCTCAAACTTACTGCTTCTGCTTCTCTGCTTCTACATTGAACTAGGAAGTGCCAACATTTAAAGAAAGCTCACTTCCGGTTCATTTGAGAACTTTCTGATTGGTCGCTTGGACCAAACAGAGGTGTGTTTTGTGATGTAAGGTGTTATGAAAAGTCAAGGAAAAGATTAAGATTGTTTAAGGACAGACAAAAGATATCATGAGAAACTTCAGACTTCGTGGAGTCAATTCTCTAGTATCTTGCTGTAAAAGTTAAACATGACATTTCTTTTCAGTAAACTTGCAGTTGACCGAAACTTGAACTTTGACCAACTTCCATCACTTGCTCACTTCAAACAGACGATCAAGAAATTGAATCATTACTCTGTAACGTATTCCAACTTGATTTCACTTTGAATGAGGATTAAGAATCATTATTACTGTTTCACAGTTAATAAAAATGAGTAGTTCACTTCAACATTTAAACATTGTTTGAACTAACACAATTTGATTATCAAACATTTGTAAAATGGTAATGATAATAGAGAATAGTCTTCTTTCACTTGATTAATTCAAGAAAGAAAGTCTCAGGATGGGTCAACCTGTATTTCTGGATGCAAATCAATGAAATAACAAGTTCTGTCCCATAAGGTCCTTAAGGTCAAATCCTGACCTTAGGCTTAGTTCACTACAAAGCCACAGCACTGAAAGCCCATAACTTTTCCTGCCCTAATAGAAATTAAATGGTAAAACCTTATTCTTTTCAGCTGTTATTTGTGTCAGTGCGTGTCTTCTCTCCACCTGGCAAATAAAAGAGCCGGCTTTGAACGCCGTGGTCGAACAGCGACAACACCAAACAGTGTTGTAAAGGTTTATAAAATAAGATTGCAAGGACCGCTGTGAAACGTTTGAGACTGAACGTGTTTTAAGATGATAGCAATCCACTTTGGTCTGACCTTGGACACATTCAAACCAGCCATTTGCTTATCCGTTTGTTCAGAAAAACCCGTTTCTCCAAACTGAGGACATTTAAATACCTATAACAGGAACGCTATCATGTGTTCACATTATTTCCACAGAACCCCACTTTATAAGTTTACATAATCTAAACTTCATGCTGTAAATAGAATGGTGTTGCAGAAAAAAACTCTATATTCTTTTTTGATAAAAAAAGGAAGATATAAAGAAAACAAATGTAAAAAAAAGTTTTGCTTGCTTTGCTTTAGTTTAATAAGTGTATATGTTGACCAACACAGTATAAAGTCAGCCAGTATCCCTGTAAGATCAGTCAAATTGATGAGCAATGAGTCAAGGACAGTGTTTTTTTTTTGAAGCAGTAAACAAAGATATGTGAAAGCTGCAACATTTTATCTGTTGTACATTTGTGTTCAACATGGAAAGTCTATCATATGTACCTGAGGTCCTTGTCCAGATGATCCCAACTCTAGATACAGTAGATATGTACATCATCTGCTGCATCTACAGTACACATGAAACACAGAGAATACTGCAACATGTTGCTGCTAAATTTATTCTAATACATTCAGATTTTTTATTTTTTTTATTTTTTCGACATACAGGATTTCTGGACATCAGTTCATGGTCATACCATTCATATTTTGAGGCAAAACATCAATTAATATGTTGTATTTTAATTTATTTTTACTACAATAATTTTATTAAAGGAAAATAAATACCTGATATTCACCAAATATTATCCCAGATCCATAATAACCAGTTTCTACTTCATTAATAATGTTGTTCGGTTTCTGCAGACGATAAAGAGCTGGAACAAAAGTTTGCTTAGCCAACAATAGATAATTGATATGTTTTATGTTTTCGACAGCACTCTGTCTCTTGTTGTGCAGATATTCATTCTAAAGTGTCTTTGTAGTACATTCATTCACTCATTCATTCATTCATACCTGCTTTATTCTTTTCAGGGTCACAGAGACCTTTTCTAACTGTCATCAAACAAGAGTGACTAATACCCTGGATTGGTCACTTGTCCCTCACATGACCAACACACACACACACACACACACACAAATACACACACACGGGCTAAGACCATAATTTATCACCTCTCATTTATCAAAGGTGAATGTTTTGAGGCTGTGCAAAAAAAAAAAAACTGAAGCACCCGAGAAAATCCACACGTATATAAAAATGCAAACTCCACACAGAAATAACTCTTGCTCATATTATTGTTAGAATATGTCAGTGCTGGCCCTGTGAGAGACAGGTGACCCTGACCCTAAACTCCTCAAAGAAAATAAGTGAGAGAAAATTACTTTTATTTAGCTAAACCATATTTCTCTCAAGTGGAGCTTTCTGGTGATTTCTTCCATTGCGAAGTAGCTGAAAAAATTTAAAGCAATGTTTTTAAATTTGCTTGTTTTCCATCGTCACAACACTTACTGTATAAATGTTGTGCTCTGGTTGCCTAGGTAACGATCATTTTATTTCTAACAGTACACGTTGGCTTCATCTCAATGCACGCTTTCATGAATCATTGCAATAGTTAGAGAAATTTTCTAGAAATTTTGTCAGATCTTTTTAATCTTTTTTTTTTTTTTTTTTTTTGCACCTGCCACTTTTCTGAGAAAACATATTTACTGGGTTGATTCAGACAGCACATTAATTGAGAAGCTGCATGAAATGAAAGAACTACAATAATAATAATAATATTAATAATGATATTAATACTTGCAAATAATCACGAAGGGATGTAAACTTTGCATGTTGGGTAAAAAGTGGCAATTGACTTTTAGTTGTTAAGTTTGTAGGACAATAGCTCCAAACAATATGATAAACAGTAAGTTTTGAACTGAGAAAAAAATAAAGTTTAGAATATTCAGAGAATTTATTACAAAGTATGTTCCTGTATGAATTATTGTTCAAAGAAAGTGTAAAGTTCAGAAACATCAAATTCATATGCTTCGTAGTCAAATTTGGAGTGATATCAATCTGTGATCAAGCCTAATTTAATTTGAGTACTTTTGTCACCTGCAAGCAAGGCTTAATTTGTAAACTGACTGATATGATCGGGTTGGGGGTGGGGTGGTGTCTAGAGGTCCTCCCTTAGATAATTTCAACTAAAATAGATGTGATTTCCTGCATTTTGGTGTATTTTAACAGGTTGTTAAAAATCTATACATTCCCCTGCTGTCAAGCATCCAACCCCCCCCCCCCCACAC
>NC_056504.1:29486315-29502074 GCF_014905685.2 Nematolebias whitei
CCCCCCCCCCCCCCCACACACACACACACACACACACACACACACTTGATGGTTCCGAGCTCGACTTCTCTGCTGAATTTACCGTCCTGCTCATTGTTGTCCGACTCCACATGTGAAACCTCCAGGCATCTTCTCCGTCTGTTCATGGCCGCTGTCTGTGGGCTCCTGCCAGCGTAAAACTGCCTGGTTAGCTCAGCACTCACCCCCATCACTCGCTCGCTCCTGCTCCAGTTTCCATTGTCTCTGCATTCAGGTGCTTCAATTCTTGGTTGCCCAACTAAGGACAATTAATGAGAAGCCTATTTTTAATGAACGTATGTAGTCCTTCATTTATCGCGGTGCAGCGAAACCCCACGATAAGTTTTTAAAAAAACGTGAAGTAGGAATAGTAGTACAAGTAGAAAGTAGTAGTTTATTTTAGTATTTATATATATAAACCCTTCCCACACTCTTGCAATATTCTGAACAATGTTTCTAAACGCTAAATGCCCTATAAGAGCACAAAATGTCATGATTTCAGCTCTCTGCCACCTACCGCTCTTGGCCACGCCCACTTCTCCACTGCAGAGCGGCGACAACTGATCAGCTGCAGGAGGAAGCTTCTCCTGCAGCTGTGAACTGCACACAGGTGCTAAATAATTTAAAATAATTTATTTTAAATAAAAATTCCATGTTGATCGTGCAGCTCATCCCTCATTCAACCAATTGTGTGTCATGTCCAATCTTATTTTGAAAAACCGCGATAGAGCGAGTTTGCGAAAAATGAACCGCGAAGTAGCGAGGGACTACTGTAAATTGGATTATCTTTTTGACATTTTGATCGCTATTATTTGTGACAAATTAGTTCTGTTGCTATTATACGTAATGTGAATACACATCAAACATTTTTATTTTTACTAAATAATCAAAATTTTATTAACTACCCACTTAAACTGTTGAACTGATTTACTATTTAGTTGTGCTGTTTAATTATAGTTTTGATTTTTTTTTGTATATATATAAAATTTCGTGAAGACTTTGGACTTTTAGGGCTGTAGGTTTTTTTTTTTTTAAGGTAGAAGTGGAAATGCTTATATGAAGGGGCAGCTCTTATGTGATATTAAGAAGCTTGTAATTGACTGTTGTGTTATCGAAACGCACCCTGTCAAAATAAGAGCATTCCAGGATCCGGCTCAAATTAAGCACGGTCTGCGACACACTAAAATGAATAGATGTTAATTTGCTTCAACAAACTATTTTAGGAACAGGAAAATCATCATATTAAACTACATTCACTCTTTACTCCCACCAGTAAACATACTCTTCATAAAATAAATTTTTGAAGCAGTTCTTGAAAGTGCAACGATGCTGCAGAGCTTTATCAACCTCTTGGCTTCAAGACACAATTTGTAGCCTGCAGCAAAAACTCAAAAAGTCTAGCAATTTTGTTGTTACTGAGGATAAAATGTGGTGCTCTTGTCACATGGTCTTGTGTACCACATCCTACATAACAGCTACAGGCTGAATAAAGACTGACCTGTGATACTGAGTGAGAACAACAGCTCCAAGACAGATTAAATTAATGTGCATCCAAAAAGCTGGCATTATAATAACTGCATGACCCCAAATAACCTCAAAATCATTAAAGTGTTTTCCTTGATCCTAAAAGACGAACTGAAACGATAATTAGAGAGCAGATGCTGCTTTACTGTTTCAAGGAGAGCAGTGCATGATAAAGAAAAGCTTTTTGAAGTTAACAACAAAATATCTGAATAACTGAGTGAAGACAGGAGCAAAACAAAGACCGAGCCCTCCTCTGTACCACGCTGTAACAGAGTTAATAAACCACGACACACCAGACATATCAAACGTCAAATATAAGGCAAGACAGATGTAATAACTTCAAATCACTGGAAGTCTATCCGGCAGCTTTAGCAGCAAGATATCAGGGTTTGTCTAATTGTTTTCAAGGGTTTACTGACTTTTCACTTTCTCCAGTGGTTATTATCTTTCCAAGAGTTTGTATTTTTATTTCTTATGACTGACTATAGAAAAAGATTTATGATTTTTGACTTATGCAGAAAGGCAAATACAGATAATAATGTTATTGCACATTGCAAAATGTGTTGTGAAAAACTGGGCAAATTGATAAAAAACGTCTCTTCATGCGATACATAGGATTGTCCCCAACCTGTCTTTCCTTAAAACTTTGACATTAATTGTTGAATTCAACCCTGTTCATCTGTTAGCAAAATATCTCATGAGCCACAGGACAGATTTAACTGCCAGAAGTGATTTGACCTGCCATGGAAGTGCTATGGCTAGCTGCTGCTGCCTCTATTTGCACTTGTAACAAACCATGAACATCTGTATAAAAGGCAGCAATCGGCTTTGTTCATGGCTTCCTTTAGATCAGCCATTAGCTCGTCAACCTGGTCAAAATTCAAACCAAATTCCTTCAAACTGAGGTCACTCAAAGCTCTATCTACAACAGGTAAGATATTGATATTTCATAAACTCACCATAGAACTCAATTTAAAAAAAATTAATTTATCCCTTTATATTATTATTATTATTATTATTATTATTATTATTGTTGTTGTTGTTCTTCTTCTTATTCTTATTATTATTATTTCTATTGTTGATATTATAATAATAATTATATATTTTTTATTATTTATTTATTTTATCTTTCCATCATCCATTCATCCATTATATTTACCTGCTTTTTCTTTTTTGGGTCGTGGTGTCACTGGTGCCCATTATTATTATTATTATTAGTAGTAGTAGTAGTAGTAGTAGTAATAGTAGTAGTAATAGTAGTAGTAGTAGTATTAGCATTAGTATTATTATTATTATTATTATTATTATTATTATCAATATTATCATTATTATTATTATCCATCGGTGGCTCCCTGCTGCTGAATAAGAGAAATAAATGCAAAGTCTCAGAAAATATTTATTGCCTGTAAATGTACAACAGATTATATTTTGAAGCCGACCCAGTTCAACAGCTATACAACCTTAGCTAACACATGCACGACTATGACTCAGTCAATTTTTACAAACACTGGCCTAAAGTTTGGCAGCACTAAATTTTGTGTGATAGTAGCTTGTTGTTGTTCACAACACATACTCCAGAGAAGATAACTCGATATCACAGAAGATGTTCCAATATTGCAAGAAATTTCAGTTATTTTCCTGGTTAGACCCCAAAAAA
The DNA here is from genome assembly GCF_014905685.2 of Nematolebias whitei. Taxonomy (NCBI): domain Eukaryota; kingdom Metazoa; phylum Chordata; class Actinopteri; order Cyprinodontiformes; family Rivulidae; genus Nematolebias; species Nematolebias whitei. The sequence goes on from NC_056504.1 coordinate 29,489,515, forward strand.
GTAAATTAAATAAAAACTCGATCAATTCTTATAATACTGTAAGCTGATCTTATTCTAAAACCTCACAGTTTTTTTTTTCTTGTGCTCCCAGGGGTTGAAAAATAACAACATATAACAATAAGAGCAGTACTTCTTTTAAAGTTTGTTCATCTACAGGACAAAACTCTGACTCTAAACCAATTCCTGCTTTTTATTGTGTAGCTTCTGAGGCGCAGGCTTTGTGGAGTTCAAGGTTCCTATTTCATCTTCAAGTTATTAATCCGGGGAACATGTGAGACCAGTTGAAAAAGACTTTATTGTTACTTTTTCTCATTATTTCTCCTTGTTAAATTTATTTCTGTGAAATGTGTAGGCTGCTCCAGCTGAGTCATCATGCACGGCTGGATATATTAGCTAACACTGCAGATGGCAATAAAAGCTATTTTCACAAACTTAAGCAGAAAGAAAAAATAACGGGAACAACAAAATATGCCAGGATGAGTAAGACAACAATAAAAGGCTCCAAAAATATTGCTTGGCTAATTATGAACAATTCCAGAGAAACTGGCTCTTTTGCCGCCTTCACTGCCTCGTCTCCTTCTTGGCCCTGTCACAGGAAGTCTCCGCCTGTCCTCCTCATGCAGGTGGACTCATCCCTGCCAGCCAATCAGGGTGCACCCCACAAATGGGAAAATCAGCTCCTCTCAAAGTTCCATAGAACGGTCCCTGGCACTCATCCTCCTCACTTTTATAACACCCGTCAACGTCTCAAAGTGCCTCTCAGGGATAAATAGGGACTGTGTAAACCAGTGACCTCGCAACAAAAAAGTCCAGCCACGGACTTCTAGCCGCTCTCACAGCTCGATCCGTTTCAGTGCCAAAATGTGAAAGGAGACAAAAAGACTGCTCAGCAGAGTGACAGAAGAGGAATGCAATCAGATGAAAGAAACAAACAAAAGAAGAGTCTCTTTTTGAGTGTGTGTGTGTGCTGAAGAGCCGTTCACAGAAAGACATGCAGATTAAAACGCTAGTCTTTTGTCAAAACATCGTCGACATTACAGGAGACGAAGGCCTTCAGTGTGAGAGGAAGCTCTGTGATAATGAAGACTTCCATCATTATTACTTCCCAGTGGGGATCCTCAGACCTGCCTGTCTCCATTCAGCTTTAAAAAAAACACTTCAGTTTTTTTTTTTTTTAAGTGGGGTAGTGTGGAAGGATTTTAAACAGTAAATATCTCACCTGCTGTAGGCACCTCTGTGAACAACTTCAAATTAGGGAAGCAGAAATTAATTTGGACTTGTGTCTGAAAACATTCTTTCACAAAACACCTCAAGCTGGGACTTAGATGCCGTCTGGCAGTCTTTGTGTGATTTCTGAATGGACCCAGTCAAGGGGGGCGGGGTCTTTGAAGCCAAACCACACCTGATCCGCATTTGTGCTGTGAAGCAAGGTACTAACAAGACAGTAAACTACTGCCGTGTGAAAAGATCAAGAAGATTTTTGGTTCATAAATGTGGTGAAGTATGCCCAGCTGAAGGATTAAACAACAACAAACAGATTTATTACCGAGGGAAGATTGATGGTGACTCAAAGCACCTTTGTTTCCAATTTAAAACCACAAATAGAAGTGCTTAATGAAAAACTTGCACATAAAAACACTGGCCTTTATTTCAAGCTCATTTTGAGTTCCATCACGTTTATGTTGTTCCTTATTGTATTTTGTTTCATACCTGCTGGTTTTAATGTGAGATGACCTGACTGAGCATTATTGGATTTCATACCTGGATGACTGAGCATGAACTTTGATGCCTTGAACCACTTTGGCTGTGGCTTCCTGCCTGGGAGGAGTCGACGGGGGAGAGGGCAGCTCCCAGAAACCATCTTATCTCCACCAAACTGGTTGGTTCACTTAAAGAGTTTACTGCTTGGTGTTTACGTGGGACTCCTCAGACTGATGAAGCCCTCCGGATAGAGGGCGAAACGTCTTTCTACAAAAAAAAAAAAAAACTGTCCAGATGACCTGACTGAGCATTATTGGATTTGGTACCTGGATGATTGAGCATGAACTTTGATGTTTTAATGTGAGATTTTTGGAATCCAGTTTATTGTTGGCTTTTCCTGTTTTTAATCAGTTTGTAAAGCACTTTGGTCAACCTTCTTTTGTAAACATAATCTATAAATGAAATTGACATTGACAAAAGCTTAATGTAATTCAGCATGGTTTGAATACAATGTGAGGGAGACATCACTCCCACATTAAAAAATATTGTGCTCCATGTCAACACATCTGAGTTCTGCTTCAAGCCTCTTCCATGATTCTTGCTTCATTCCTGAAAGCTTATGTCTCTACAGAATGTGGTCATGGATGGAGATCAGTGACTTATGAATAGCCAAAGGCAGCATAAAAACAAACTTTGCTCAACTTTTGTGTGAATGAGCCTAAATTAGCATCTAGTCTGAGCTGCATTTTATTGCCATCTCATAAGGTTCGAAGCAGTTCATGAAAATGCTGATTTAAAAAAACTTCACTCTGCATGACATTTGCTCTATGGATGATTATTTAAATAAAAAGTAATAGTCGTTACCAAATGGTACTCCATATTTAACACATATTGCAAAATTAAATGTATCCAAATATTCTGCATGCCCTGGCAGAGAAACAAGATATTTAACAACAATTTTCAGTCAGGTCATCTGGACAGTTTCTTTTTTTTGCTGAAATGTTTCACCTTCCATCCAGAAGACTTCATCAGTCAAGGAAACACACAACACAAAACTGATTCTTCCCCCAAACAGCTTAGCTTACTCCAAAGTGGAACAAACCAGGTATGTTGGTGCTAAGATGGTGTCTTTGGCACGCCTCCTCTTCCAAAGCTGGCCCTCTTCCTCATAGACAGTCATGTCAAACTGGTTCCAAAGAACCAGGAAAGTGAAAGGTTTCAGCAAAAAAAAGAAACTATCCAGATATCTGGATTATTGAGCATGGACTATTTTGGTTTTGAAACATCTTTAACAGTTTAAGCAAAGATAGTGTTATTGATTATTTTTAACATATTTTTCCTTTTATATTCTGGATGATTTAACATGTAACGAGCTGCAGACATGCAAAGCTTTTGTGTAAATAACTGTAAAGTAAAATTGATGATAATGTAAAAATTAATAGAGTTTATTGGTAAAACATCAATCATATTCAGTGTTGGCTCATCTATCTGTTCAAAAATAATCTCTGCTTCTCCAAAAAGAGCACATTCCAAGAACTATCTACAGCAGGTATGACACTAACTGTTCAAAGTCTTTTCACAAGATTAAAAAATCTGAATGATTCCTTAAGCATGATGGGATAAAAAGATTTTTCTCTGTCTCCTTACAATAAATTAAGCTGCAGCTCTGAATCCATGCAAGACTCAAACATGTAGAACACCAAATGTCAAATGTTTTGTTCAAATTAAAATATGATCATCCCACTTACGTGTTTATTCACGATGCAAAGGATAAGAGCTAAACAGTTCTCAGTCATCTGAGGCCGAGGTCTGTTTTCTGTTGCGCTGTAGTGCAGCTGTAAAACTCACAACCTCGCATTACATTAATAATAGATGCTGTGATGGGACGACAGAGAGTACATTTTAAAAGTTAAGTGACGTGCAACTCAGACACACGAGGAAGAAGATTACATGACGGGCATGGAGCTATGGAAGGCTTCATTAACTCCACAGAGAATCACAAGGATGCTTCATTAGATGAGTCAAGATGTTAGGAATGGTGTCTCACAGTTATGCTCAAGTGGAACTTGACTTCAGCACCAGTCTGTATTTATGCACTTATTAGTTATAAACAATAACATCTAAATGGTTTTTAAGTTGAAGGAAAAAAATACTATTTTTTCTTATTCTGGCAAAACTGGGTGGTGCTGATTGTTTTAAATCTTTGTCCCAACTGATGTAATCCCACTCCAACTTTTGATGCTATTTGAGATATCACTGATGCAAACATGAAAAACGTGTGCGTGTGTTTGTGTGAGTTATGTGCGAATGTTTTTTTGAATGGTAGGAAAAAAGTTGTCAGGAGTTAATTGAAAGTGAATAAATTATCCCTGTGTACTTTGTCTCACTGACACCTTGTGCAGCACAGCAATTATGGCGCCTGAGGGGAATGAAAATTAATTAATTATGTTCTGATGCATTTCCACCGGCAACCTTTCTTATGTGTGCGTGAAAGGTCAGTGTTCGATGCAAATCAGAGAATCACTGCCACAGTGATGGATATTTCAGTAAATGTTGATGCTTCAAGCAAAGTCCCTCCTGGTTGGACTTTTTTATAACAAGATCAATGAAAAAAAAATGTCAGCAAGCATAAATGGTTTTTTTAAAAACCACATAACATGATAACATGGTGTGTAAAATATTAAATTATTAAGTGGAACAATTTATTAAAATAAGTTTAAAGTTATGAGAGATGCCAAATGTCTCCATGGTTCTTGAAGCCAATGTGGGTGCAGTGGATTTGACAAACTTCATTTTAAAAAACAAAAGGTGAATATGTTGCTAATCGTTAAAACAAGTTACCAGATAAATAATAATAATTTGCCTTAAGGGTAGTGAATGAACACATTCTCTTAATATGAAATGTTTTTGATGGGAAGGATTTAGAAATTTCAGCTCTTTAATTTGAAGAGCACGTTCAACCTGTAGGTTCAGATATAACTGGATTAATTAGAAAAAGCTCAAAGGAAGTTTTATTTTTGTGTACGTGGTTTTTGTGAATTCAATGAAATCAGCATTTAAGATATGTAAACCATAGGTGTCTTTGAATAATGTGGTATATATATATATATATATATATATATGTATATATATATATATATATATATATATATATATATATATATATAACAACCTAACAACCTATATAACAACCTTCCGATCACCAGCCCACCGAGGGTGTTTCTCTTGTTGGTTCCAGCGCTTCATGTCGATTGAGAATGGATGATTGACTCAATGATGAACGTTTTACTTTATCTTTAAATTTACTTGATGTGTTTGAAGTAAGGTTTCCAGAAAAAAATGCATGTGCATATATGTATATTTCATGATCCAATGGAGGAATATTCTGTAAATAAAACATCAGAAAGCAACCAATGGATGTCTCCAGCTTTTTTTTTTCAGTCAGCTAAAATGTTTGTTTGTAGGTTTTTTTTTTTTTTTTTTAATAAGGGGCAGATTCTATCAGAATTTTCTTCTGCTTTCTGCACCCTTTTCATTCAGTGTTTTTCTTTTTAATGTATTTGTTTTGTTTCTTTAAAAGAATGAATGAATGAATTAAATAAAACAATTAAATAAATAAGATGGCCGTCACAATCAATCAGCCTTAGCAAACACAATAAAAGGCTATCACTTCGTTTTTACAAGGCTTGAACTCCATTCCTTTTAAAATGAGATTATCTTCATTATATTTTATCCATTCAAGGTGCACTATGACTGAAAATGTTTTTCATGACTTTTGAAAGCTTCCTGTCGTCCTCCGAACACACTGAGACACTTTAAGTTGCAATGTTCACAAGTACCGGTATTTCATTTTATGTTTGATTACAAGTACCATTTAGCTTACAAGCAGCTTTGTAACCTATAAATGTAAATTCTTTGCTGAAATCAAACTACAGAATTTAAGGTTATTTATTTGACAAACAGAATACACAGGAAATGAAAGTAATGACTTGTTTTTAGTCCAGTTCTTTATGTTAAAAGGTTGAAATTCATAAATACTGCGTTCAATTTAAACATGAATTCCTTCAAACAAGCTAATGTTTGGTCCTATTTCATTCTTCTTTTAGACTGATTTAATTATATTTTGAGCCAAACGTATATTAGAACTAATGTGAATTTTACTGAAAAGCCTAATGTACTGTGTAGGTTATACACATTAGTAAATAAATTAGTAAATGAATCAAATAACTGGTCAAAAACTACTAAAGCAGGACATTACATTAAAACATTGGCAGCTTTGACATTTTTGTTTTGTTCATTTAACTTTTCACCGACTTTGAGGAACCTACTTGCTAAATAATGAACACAACAAGAAAAGGTCAATGATAATCAGAATGTCGTGAATTTCCACCTTACCTGAATCGAGACGTCACTGTAGGATCCTCCAATAACTCCAGAAATGGCCAGCGGCACCTCGTTTTGGACGGGTCTGGAGCCGTCAGGGCAGATGAAGCCTGGATCGTGCACCTTGGTGAGGGAGGCCCGGACAAAATCTAGAGACTGCTCCAGAGCGTATGTGTCCTTGGAGCAGGTGTCCAGGATGTGGGCGCCCAGCTCGAGTCCAGGAAGGATGTGATCACTGGAGTTGATCTCATCCAGCGCCAGCAGCATGGCCTCCAATCTCTGGATCCCTCGCTCCTCGTTGATCTTCCCACAGTCCTCCATCCCGTCGCCTTTTTCATGCACGGGGAACAAGGCTCCGATCACCAAGTCCCCGTCGATGATGATCTCACGCTTGGCTGAAGGCGGTAATCTGGAGATGCTGGGCAGAACTCCTGGTGTCAGCATCTCCAGCAGGAACATGTGGAGAGGCCAGTACAGAGCAGAACCGCCCCGCCGCTTGGTGCAGGACAGTGCGTGCAGCATCATACCAGGTAGAACGTTTTGCTGGATGAAGAAGAAACAAGTGGAGGGTTACAGAGTCTGAAGGCAGATTTCTTTCAAATCTTTTCTTAATGAGAATAACATGTCTAAAAATTATTTTTAAACCAAATGAAGTCACAGCCCATGAGTCTATTTACGGGTGACTGAAACAAATAGAAGTACAACCCCACTTACAAAAACAGTTAGGCTGTTGTGTAAAATTTAAAATATTGAAAGTTTGCAATAAATTTGATTATTTGGCAACAGGTTAGAAAAACGACCGAATGTAAATAAAGCCTTTTAGTGTAGCTGAATCTCTCAGAGGTAAAAATGAGCAGAGGCTGCATCTAATAATACATGTATAACAATTTCAGAATATTTGTTTCTATATCATTATTATTATTATATTATTTAATTTTCACAAATTCATAAAATTGGGAAGACTTTGAACATCCCATCATCTACAGTTCAAAAATGTCCAAATAATGTAAGAATCTGAAGGCATTTCTGTGCTCAAAGGTCAAGGCTGAGTCTAGATTGGAGGCTCGACTGCATTAAAAACAGGTCTGATTCTGTTATGTCATCACTGGAGGTGCTCAGGAAAACTTCCACAAATCATTGTCTGCAAACACAGTAAACCTTGCAATCCATAAACGCTGGGCAAAGCTCTATCATGCCAATAAACAGCTACATGTGAACACCATCCAGAAATGCCGCATCTTCTCTGGGCCAAAGCTCATTTAAAATGGACTGAGGCAAAGTAAAAAAAATAAAAATAAACAAAAATAATGTTCTGTGGTCAGAAGAATCAAAATATATGTAGCCCAGTTTGAACTGTGCTATATAGTAAGTGTTAAACTAAGTTCATAGTAATATCATTTAAGTTTAAAAAACAATGTCTAAGTGATAAAAGTGGAACTGAATGAAAAAAAAAACTCTGTCATTTAAAATGTATCATTTTAAAAACAGTTCATATTTGGTCAAGAAAATCTAGTTGAAGCAGACTAAAACAGGCTGTTGTCGTTTTTTTACTATGTTCCTTGAAGTTCACATAAAAGTTTGTTTGAGGAATGGTGCCACATGGCAGACTACAAACTCCTCTTTGAGTTGTACAAAGTGTCAGTCTTGTTCAGTTTTGTTTTGTATTAGATTAAGCATTTTATTTTGCCCAATCAGATGGGAGTGGGTGGGATTAATGGTACGCTGCATGAAACGTGGGTCAGTGTGAAAATCAGACAAGGCAGAGACTCAGATGTGGGACAATAACAGAGTAAAGCTGTCCATGACAATGGTTGACTGTAACAGACTTTAAGAAGCATATGAAAGGTAAATACCTTTGTCTGTATGTTTTATGCTGTTTCAAAATGATGCAGTGTGCAAATGGAAACCATAGTGCAACTAGCATTTTAGCATGCCAGCACAATGTAGCAGCTCAGATTTTGTATAATGAAATGTAAATCCAAACATTAGTGGCTGGTTAAGCTCTTAATGGTTCCATATGAGAAGCCAGTGTGTTTTACTATGGAATATGTAGGACTGGGAGTTGTTAATGTGTACAGTGGACCAGAAGCTACAATAATCTTTGGACCTGCTGGGTGAGTAGACATTCCCCATTTCAGCCGTTGGGTTCCCACCATTGAGGTTGCTGCCAGAAAGGATCTCTGTGTTCATGTGACATCACCTGCCTACTTACCTTACTCAGTGCCATATTAAAGGGATATCCACTCTATCTTTCCTGATCCAGTTTCAAACTTTGAAGGATTTGTGAGTACACAAGTAAACAAATGCACACGCTTTTTATTTTATTTGCTCAGTGAGCAAATGAGCTGTTTGTTTTTAGCTCCCATGCACCCAAGCATTGATTCAGGCCTGCAATGGGTTATTTTGGGGTTGAGTTTTATGGTTGAAAAGTTGTTGTTTTGTTAAATTTTCTTTGTGAATCAAATTCAATTCTTAGTGGGTTAAATAACTGGTAAAGTCATAATTCCCTGCTAAGTGGAGGCACCAAGTTGTATCTCCTGTAAGCTTTTAGTATGGCTATCTTTAAAAGAATGTTCCTAGGGCCCCAACCAATGTACTACATTTCAATCTAAACTATTGGTTAACTCTTTAGCTGCGTATTACAGGCGCTACATATGAAATTAATTTAGAAAATTATAGATACCAAATCCTCCCAGCTAAGGAGAAAGCCTGTTTTTAGGTCACAATTGAAAAAAAAAACTGCCTCTCTTATGGTATAGGGGTGCATTAGTGTCTTTACAGCTTACACATCTTTGCAGCTTAAACGACTGGAAAGTCATCAACAATGCAGAATAGTATATAACAGGAAAAACAAACTCTGGCAGGACTATTGAGCATCTAAAATCCTACATCTGACAAAAACAAGACAACATTCTCCTCCAGAAACTCCACCAGCTGGTCTCCTCAGTTTTAGAGGTTTACAAACTGTTGTTAGAAGAAGAGGGGCTGCATCACTGTGGTAAACATAGCTCTATAACCAGTTCTTCTAGATGTGTTACTGCCATCAAATGTTAAATTAGTTTTTTGTCTTTCTAAAAATGAGTACAATTTATTAGGTGCCGCATTCGACATGGTTTCTAGAATGAAATATGGATTTATGAGGTTTCTACATTCTAATTTTACTTATATTTTACTCAACATCCCAACTTCTTAAGACTTCAGGTTGTTACCGCATGACCAAGTGTTTCAAAATGTGCATTGTTTTAGTCACCTTGTGGTAATTTCCTAGTTGTTTTCACCTAACTCAGAATTTCACTGCAGCTTTATTTAAAGTTATAAAACACTGTGAGGTAGAGAAAAGCCCAAATGCCCAAACTCCATGTGTAAACTTTCTCCTACGAGTGCTTCTCGTCTCGTTATTGAGCCTCACCTGAACTTTAGTGCCGTTCTCAGCCTATTCCGATCAATATTTATTGGACAGTCTAATCCCAATACGTTACTTTTTTACTGAAGAGACTGAAATCCGACTGTAAATCTTAAAAGTTTACTTTCTGGAATGAAACCAAAATGGATTTTCTTTGTATTATTAAACTGTGAAAACAGAGTAGCTGCTGTAATATTTGAAAAGTGAAACATTATCAGCTAACAATGACCACGTCAAACATTTGGAGAGACTTAAAGGCACAAGTCAATGGAAATATCTAAGAGACAGTGGGTCACCTCAATGGCTGGGGTTGCCATAGAAACATGGTGGGTAAAAAAAACATACAAGGGTGGGGACTGTAGGGGGAAGTGGGCATTGAGAAATGTATGCTAATGTAGTTTCATATCATGTCGAGGTTACAGGTTTATATCTCAGCAGGAGGATCAGGGAGGCAGGCTGGATCGGTGCCTCGGACTCAAATCTGAAGATTTAGAGAAGCTGTGTACTCTAAAAGAGCGCAGAGAAATTTTAAAATATTTTTAACGGGGGAGGATTTCTGTTAACACGTTTATCATTTTAAATATTGGGATAACTTGAAAAGGGAGGACGCAACACAAGGAAATACATGTGAGTCCAATTAGGACTTTTTGGGGGGAACAAGTTAAAGGTGAGCTGTGACTGAAATGTGAAGCATAAAACAGATGTTTTCACTTTTTAAAAACACGTTACTGACATGTAAAACTCCACTTATTACTAAAAAATGATGAGCTTCTTTCTGAGCTGTGATTTTATTCAACCTGATTTTGTCCTTTCGCTCGTGCTCATGCAGGCCAAAGACCATCACAGTGGGGGGGGGGGGGGGTTGATGCAGAGGTTGGCTGATACAACCCCACCAGCTTCTGCAGATGCACATACAGACAAGACCATGATGGGATGTGCACGTGTGTTAGCATGCCTTTGCAGGGACGTTTAAAAACGACAATCCGGGAAGGGAGCATCAAACAACAAAAGAAAACAAAGAAGATGAGGAGGAGAAGGAGGAGGAGGAAGAGGAGGAGGGAAGTGTAATGAAAGTTGAATATCTCTGCAGATAAATATTACATCAGGTTGTGGGTGGGAGTCCGTATGGTGGGCTGATGAATCCACTCCATCAGAGAGGGTTTGCGGACGATGGGGTGGTAAACGCAGAACTTGTCTCAGACAGATCCTCTCTGTGCTCTGCAGGACTGCTGCGCAACGTTCGGCCTATTTTTAGAGCCCAAGGTGAGAAAATAACTTGACGAGTTCAACATTAGACGTCTAATTGCTCCTCCGTGTAGCCGGCCGGAGCAGATGGCAGCAAAGACTGGGTCACGGAGTGAATTAATGGTCCAATAAGAAACAGCCAATTAGGCTGACCTACGTGAACTGGGCCAAGGTTGGAGGTCTGAGAGACCCTCTTAAACTCAGCCGACTTGATTTCACTCGTATTGAACGGGAGCTGTAATACGAGTTCAAACCTGCAGCTTTTGCTTTGTAGCAGCTTTCATCAGGCCTCGATAACATCATTAAAACCATCTTGAAGCGGCTGTCACACTCCCACCTGGCAGCCAATCGAGTCACTCGCTCTCCAGCTGTCTGCGCTCAATATTCCCTCTGAAAGGCGAGTTCAAAAAGAAAAAGGCGGCGTTGCTTTTCTCCGCTTTGAACCGGCAGCTAATGTACTCCATGCCCGCCACCGAGAGGAGTTTCTTTAAGAACACCAGTCGTTATTGTTGTAACTCCTTCACTAAATATAGATGTGACTCACCGAGGAGAGTCAGTGATGGCGGTGATCAATAGACGCATGCACATTCTCATCATGTGTGCGTTTATGAAGAAATGTGATATTTCTTTGTGAATGTACAATTATTACTGAGGTTTCTGTGTTCAAACTCCTCCTGTTGTATATTTTCCACTGCTGAAGGTGAAATGATGGTTATGTTTCTGTTTTTGTGTTTGTTCATACTGTTAGCAAAATAACTCGTGAACCACTGAATGGATTTTAAACAAACTTTAAGGAAATAATCACTGAGTTGACGTCTACAAATAATTACCTTTTGTAGGCAAGTTGATTAAAAATGTCTGCCACAGCTGAGCAAGATTAGCAAACATAAAAACGTTTATAAATTTAAAATGTCTAGGCACTGAGCTGTGGTTTGGTGTGGCAGTAGCTGAGAGTGATCCTGAACGTAAACACAGAGCACGAGCTGATCTCAAAGATCTGCGTTCAACACTTTGCCATTGACTCTTTGTAGTCAACTCCATCTGTCTGTTAGCAAAATAATCTTATGAACCACTGGATGGATTATAATGAAACTTTCAGAAAATAATTAGTGTGCAAATGTTGATTGCTGCCACAAACTTTAAGAAAACACAAAAATGGCTATAAATTAACTAGTTTTACAACTACTGAGCTCAAATTTAATGCAGTAGTGGCTGAGTGTTTTCCCTTTAAATGGAACACATTGCACAACATCATTGCTAACAATAACCCTTTCTGTTAGCACAATATCTCATGAGTCACTTGACAGATTTCAATGAAACTCTAAGGAAGTTATTAACAGATGTCCCACGCAAGCTCGTTATTGTTTGGAGTCAATCCAATTCAAGATGGCTGCCACAGCCAACTGACTTTAGAAAACACAAAAATCACAGCTCAACTAATTTGACAGACATTAGGATTCATTTTGGTGCTGAGCTGAGCCACAGAAAATACTCTGTGGGCATAACGTTATTTTAAAGGCTTTATAAAAATTGATTTATAAAAAAGGCTCAGTCTAAAACTCTGGCAAGGCAGCGGGCGATATGCATTCCTTTATTGTTCTATAAAGCCATCCCTTCATCCACTCAAACTTTTAGGCTGGATGTGGCACGCCTTTATTAAATGCTCCAGGATAAATGACATGACATTTAATTAAGTGCCTAAATCACAGCGCATGAATCATTAAGCCAGTGGAGTGATGGAAGCCAATAAAAAGATCAAATCCAACCCAGTACCTTGCCAGGGGCGGGGGGGGACGGTGGGGAGCATATTCCAATAAGTGAGAAACCA
>NC_056504.1:29502174-29517279 GCF_014905685.2 Nematolebias whitei
TGGAGGGCGGGGGTGTGGGTTCGGAGAGGGGTGGCGGGGGGGGGGGGGGGGGGGGGGGGGGACTGTGTGAAACAAGTTCCACTTCAGTTCAACACAAGAGACTTTCATTGAAGAGTTACAACCCCACTCACCCAAAAAGAAAAAGAAGAGGGAAACTAAAAGCTGCAGCCTCCAGAACTACTCTCACGGTTCCCTAATCTCCAGCAGGGACTGGGTTTATCCCTCCACCTGGACCAGTCAGCTGCAGGAATTAGGGATGGCACTGTGTTGACCAGCGCACAGCTGATTGCGTTTGAACACGGATCAAATGCATAATTTGATCAAAGTTGCACAGGGAAGCCATGCTGGCTGTCAGCCTGTTCAACACCCCCTCCCTAAAACAATTAAATACATAAAACTACATTTCACGGCTGTAATTCCCACTAATCCATGCAAATCACCCACTGACACTGAGGCATAACAAATATTAGAATGAAGCTGACAACAGGTTGTGTTTGTTGAATAATCATATTTGCTCAGCTTCCCTCCCAAAATGCAGATTTCACACCTTATTTGACCCAAATGATCCAAGACTGAACCAGTTTTGTTGCTGTCCTCTCATCTGCAGATTAAAGTTGAATTAATCCACTTTTTTGTGTCTGAATCATCAGATTGCAGAAAAATGTTTGTCAAAACCAATAAATGTGCCCTCTCCTTACACCTCCTGCAGGATGTGACTGAAATATTTACTTGCTTACCTTTCTGTCTTTAATAAAACGAACCTTCCTGCAGATCTTCCGTGCACGAGCTGCGGATCAGAGGAGCCCACAGAACCGCGCGAGGAGAGCTTCATGAGAGGAGCAGATGTTGCTCCGTGCGCGCATGTTGGGAGCAGCCAGCTGTTCTGGATCTGTCCTTGGTTCTGAAGGGTGCTCCTCACTCCTCCTCTAAAAACTTGAGTCAGCTCCTCTCAGCGCCAAATGCGAGAGCCCCGGTCACGATACGCGCACGGGCACGGAGGGGGTCGAGGGGGGATTCTACCTGCCTGTGGCTGGAGAAGACTTGAAGTTCAGTCGTGATCGCGAGACAAATGTGAAGCTTTGTCCTCCCGACGCGTCTGGAAGTTCATCAGCTCAACTTCCAAACACGCAGCGTCCTTTTCTCCGCCGCTCCACTGGATCAATGACCCGGAGAGGTTCTGCTTGTTCCCCACAACAACAAAATAATAATAAATAAACGAACGCTGCGTTCTGCACGATTGAAAACACACAAAAAAACAAGATTTAACTTGTGATGCGCGTGCGAGGACGCATGGATGACAGAGGTGGAACCTAACACAAAGAGAATGCTTCGACACGAGGTGTATTTTTGTCTCTCTCTCTCTCTACAGCTAATTTTAGGCTGATGAGAAAAAGGGAAATTACTTTTTGTTTGTTGTTGGCAAGCTCCCCTTTCACCTTCATCTCATTAAAACTGAATCACGCTTTAGCTGAGAGGCGCGCGCGCGCACACACACGCGCACACAAATGTATAGAAAACATAAACAATTATTCCTCTGTTTACCAGAAACACAAAGTCTAAAGCAGTGGTTCCCAACACTGGCCCTTGAGGAACACCATCCTGCATGTTTTAGTTGTTTCCCTGCTCCAACACACCTGATTCAGTGATTTAATTACGTCATCAAGGTAAGCCTGTTAGTCATCCATTCAAAGCAGGGAAACAACTAAAACATGGATGGTCCTCAGGGACCAGGATTTTGGAACCATATAAAGTTGTTGAAAACCTGGCATTCCTTGATAGAGTAAATGCATATCACCCGCCGTGAGTTTTAAACTATCTTCTGATAAGGAAATAATAAAGTTGATCAACCTTTGAAAATAACCTACTGCGCAGTCTCATACGATGTCCTAAAGTTTGTGCCGCGCTATCGGCATTTTTGTGTTTTCTAGTGTTGATTAGCTGAGACAACCACCTTAAACTGGTTTGACTCTAAAAGTTAATGAGTAGTAAAAATACATGCTATCATTATTTTCTGGAAATTTCATTAAAATCTGTCCATTGGTTCATGTGATATTTTGCTAACAGACAAGCAGGGTTAACTCCAAAAATTAATGATTCAGTTATAAACAAAAATCTTGAGCAACGTACAATGCTTTGAGTATGTGTTGGGTATGACTCTCAGCTACTCCCACACCACATTTTAGCTTCATATTTGAACAACTGGTTGCGTTATAGCCATTCTTGTGTTTGCTAAAGGTGATTATCTGTAGCAACCATCTTAAATCAGACAGACTCTAAAACGTAAACCTTTGTAGAGATGTATTTAGTGATTACTTCCTGGAAGTCTCAATAAAATCTATGCAGTGGTGCATGAGATATTTTACTAACAGACAGACAAACACGCAGGCAAAAGCATGATTGTATAACTTCAGGGTTTTTACAAATCCCCCACAGTTCCGAGGCAGAACGCTTCGAGAGCCAGTCTCGTGTTCAAACTGTGCTCCTTTTCTCATCCCAAACATTTTTACATCAGCAACATTCCTTCTGCATAATTAGTGCAGAAGAAGAAGAAGAAGAAAAAAGTTCTGCTGCACCACTTTGGGTTCAGTCAACCACAAAAAGCTGAAAACATGCAGAAAGCAACAAAAACTTCATTTTATCAGATTGTAGCCTCGCTGCAGTTTCCTCTCACCCACACGTTAAACAACCCCCCTCCTTTTAAAACGCTTCACTGGGGGACAAACAAGTAAATAAAGGAAGAACCTTTTTGGAGGACAGTGGCAATTAAAATGACGAGCAGGGGCTGCTGCTCGTTGCGTAATTTCCACCCAGCCAACACAAAGGGGCCAATTTTCTCCTAGAATTTTTTTTTTTTTTTAAGAGAGGAGATAAAAGTGGTTTCTATTGCAACAGTTGAGAGCATGTGGGTGGCATGCAGAGTTTAGATAGGAACATGCCAATTAATGTCGAGCAGAATTACAGAGGAGAGGAGGAAAAGTGCTCCGTGCCTACGGTCAGCAGGCATCAGTCTCACTGCAGCTGACAGGGACGGAACCATCAGGCCCAAATCTGCAATTAATTCTTTCTGGGATCACTGATTTTTCAACTTCACGTGCAACTCTTTAAAGAAAGAAAAAAAAACTTCATAAAATATAGAAGATCATAGCATTAGCTCCCATTTCAAACAGCTGTTTCCATCTTTTATTCACCAGTTGCCATCAGACTGTACCATCCGGCTTCTTGTTCGTGCGATCCATCAGTTTAAGCCATCAAGCTGCTCTGTACCTGCTGGAAATGAAACACGTCTGGTATCTTACACAAACAGGAGCACCTGTGATCTTATCTGGAGGGTCCCAGTAAACACTGGGTCTGATTCAGGTTTATAATAGCATCCTATCATTTAACCAGAAATTGAACAAAATCTCAAGATTCAAACCTTTATTGATCAATGCGCATACAAAACACAAAATAAAATTAAAACCTTGCTTGGATGTTCCTTCAAAGGTTGTATGACATATTTTCTTGAGAAATGACCAAGTGCAGCAATATGTGATGCCATGGCAAAAACTTTCAGCTACTACCACGTCAAATTTGAGCTCAATTTATGTAAAACTGATGCAATATTGTCTGTTTTGGTGTCAGCCAGTATCTATTAGCTGTGGCGCCCACCTTGAATTGGATTAACTCCAAAAGGTAAACAGTTATACACGCAAGTCCAGTGATTACTCTCTGAATGTTTCATTAAAATGCATCGAGTGGTTCAGGAGATATTTTGCTAACAGACAAACATGGCTGACTTCAAAAGTTAATGCTAACATTTCAGGCAAAGACCTTCCACAATGCGTAATGCTTGAAGTACGTGTTGGGAATGACTCTCAGCTACAATCACACCAAAATCAGTGCAATATTTGTAAAAAGCGACTCAGCTATAGCCATTTAAGTGTTCTCTAATATCAGTTGGCTATGGCGACCATCTTGAATCAGGTTGACTCCAAAAGTTTATCACTTATAAAAGTATATCTAATGAGTACTCTCTATAAGATTCACTCACTTTTATTCAGTGGTTTGTGATATATTTTGCGAACAGACGGATACACGAACACACACATGGGCCTAAACATTGATATGAATAACATTCTGCTTAACAATGCCACATAAAATAGTGCAATAGACAAACGGTAGTAACATTTAACATGAACTCTCGTCTTATTGATTGTTCTAAAGGACACACATTCCTGCAGAGGGTTTGCTCCTAAAGCTCATCTGTCTCTCTAACTTTTTTTTTTTTATCCCTTTGGGAACTTAACTCCATCTTTAGACCAATCAGCATTTAGATTAAAAATGTAAACACATTTTATAGATCTCCTCGTTAGTTGGCTATTTGTTGAGGAAAAGCTCAGCACTTTGTGTGAGACCAGTTAACATTAGATTAATGTAGCTCTGAACCTTTACCTGTTTTGCTTTGTGTGTGTGCGTGTGTGTGTGTGCGTGTGTGTGTGTAAGAAATACAAGAGCAGACAGCAGCTAAATGACTGCTCGTCAGCAAAATCCCTCTAATGAACAGTTAGGCAGCTGAACATTTCCTTGTTTTCTTCACAGATTAGGCTGACAGATAACGCCGTGAAATGCAAATGCTCTCTCGCAGGAGTCCAAGTCGCGCAGAACGTTTAATGATTTTTTTTTTGTCCATCTCGTCGCACACTGCTTCACCCACGTGGAATTATTCATCCTGGGCATCAGATCACCTGCCGCAGCATCTCACCACCTTACTTTTTGGTGGAAGAGACTTGACGAGGACTACAGAGGGATATCTGAACGTTGTCTTTTCAAAAAAGTATGAGCTACACATTGTAATATACAATATGTTGTATACAGTTGTGATTTTAGCCTCTTTTGGGGGGTGCTCAAGCAAGTTAAAAAAATATATATATATTTTAGAATTGTTGGCGTTTCTGGGTTTTGGTTTCCGTTTGTTGCATTTATGGTTCATTGCAACAAAATAAACTAATTTAAAAGGTAACACTGACAAAGGTACACATTAAAAGATCATTGTAATACTTGGTTTATTTATTTACATAATGACTTTAATCGCTGGATGTCCGGCCCCTGAGCTGCTGCCTTCAGGAACTGTGCCCCCCTGAGCAGTTTAGCTGAATAGCCGTGATTTAGAGGCTGAATACAGTTTATTCCATTTCCAAAACCTAAACCGAGTCTGGAAAAATGTAAAAGATGATAAAACCCCGTGGTCGACCTCATGAGCAGCTGAATACAACGGTGATAAACAAGAAATACATGTTCATCTGTA
The DNA here is from genome assembly GCF_014905685.2 of Nematolebias whitei. Classification (NCBI taxonomy): domain Eukaryota; kingdom Metazoa; phylum Chordata; class Actinopteri; order Cyprinodontiformes; family Rivulidae; genus Nematolebias; species Nematolebias whitei. Next base: position 29,507,459 of record NC_056504.1, read on the forward strand.
CGAAGGTAACTGCAGGTAAATCCTCCATTTTCTGTCATAATTACATTGTATGCTTAATGGTTAAATTAAAGTTTAATGCTTAAAGCTAGTTGTGCTTTGTGGATATAGTTATGTTGCAACTTCTGGTTGCATAAGTTTAGTATTTGTTATGATTTGTTAACACTAAGTTGATTTTGTACAAAGAGTTTATTAGGTTGTGTAATGTAAAGTAGAGCGCTAAGTCTGTAGCAACTTAGCTAGCGCGTCTGTTTTGCACACAGCTAGCTTAGGGCTACTTCTTGTTGTGCCATTAGCTCAAAAATAATTATTGAATCAAGTGCTTACTTATGGAGGTAATCGTAGATGTTTAACAACCTGTTAAAATACACCAGAATGCAGGAAATGGCATCTACTTTATTCAAAATTTTCTGGGGGAGGACCCTCAGACCCCCCCCCCCCCCCCCACACACACACACACACACACCACGACCACCACCACCAGTATCCATCCTCCCACACACATTATGAGTGCTTCTGACAGCAGTGGTCAGCATGTTGCTCAAGCCAAGAGCCATTGTCAACACTCGGGGCACCCTAAGCACCCCTAACTGTCAGACTCTAGAACCGCCCCTGGTTGTATACCACCTCGGCAGAACACAAGTGATGGATTGGAAACGCTGCAAAAGCAGCAGAGAAAGTTTTGGGATGCTTGTTTTCTCCTCACGTAACAAGTCTGCAGATTTACAAAACCCAATCTCAGTATCAAGGGAATGTATTATCTCCAACATTTTGATGCAGTCCCAGAAACTCCTTTTTAATGTTTCACTTCCCTTGGGGAATAATTTGAATGTATAGGTCACATTTTTCCAATTTAGTCCTTGTAATAAAACATGATGTCATCATTCTTCAAAGTCCCATTTGTTAGTTTTGTATATGAAGTTTTGATTCAGTTCCTTTATTTTAAATTTCTAATAAACATTTTGCACCATATGGAACAGAGGATTCAGAAGATAGTTTGGAATTTTACCTAAAGTTACTTTTATTTCGTTAAAACACTGAAGTCACTTGAATGGAAGAAAAAAAAAGTAATCAAGTGGCAACGCCAGCTCTTACAGCGAGACTTAAGAGCCTAACGAGGATTTGACAGAGAATAAGATATTTATAGTGAGGGAAGGTAGCGGCTGAAGCAGTGCAGGTGTTGTAATTGACAAAGGAACTGAAACGACCCAAAGAATGTTCCAAGAAAATAGATCAGGAACATGAAACACAAACAGAAGACAAAAACGACGATGACGTCACAACCAAAAATACACAATTACCCATAAATCACATTATGGATGTTCAAGCCCCATTTCTTGTGTCTATTATCAAAAGTTATGCTTTGAATATAAAAAAAGAGAAAAAAATTCTCAAATATCAATGTTTTAACAGCTGCATACTATTATGACAAGTTCAAATGCAGTTTTTAGGTTCTTGTGTTTAGAACATATGAACATCTCTAGTTATTTTTGTTTTTTCAGTCTCAAGTCTCTTCTTATACAAAAACCAAGAGAAAAAACATAAAGAACAAACAGAAAATGAGAAAAAAAGGCTTAATTTTATAATCAAGCAGTTCAGGGTGGATGTGAGGAAAATCACAGAGGACGCTTTAGACCTGATGTAAAATGACTTAATGTGAAACTTTGCTTTCAGTGAAATGAATATTAATGGTCGGCCCACTCATGCAGGGTGGACACTCGCTGTGTTCCTGTCCTCCATCTGAAAGGTGCGCAGGAGTCTGCAGGAGGAAGCGAGCCCTCATTTACATGACAACATGAGCAACACAAACAAAGCTCAAGCACCGAGAACAGAAAAACAAAACAAACGTGAGTGTGAAAATATTCTGGAATACAAGCATTAAAAAAAGAGCAAATTAAAATCATAATTATTTTAGTTTTCAGCATTCTAATAAATTTAATTTTTCCACCTAAGCCTGCATGTAAGCACCGTGATTTCAGATTTCTAAAATTCTATTTATATTTTCTATAACTTTGTTTGCACTCCGTTTGCATTTCCCAAATACTAACAACACGTTTGTTGAAGAAAGAACATGAAACAAAGCAGCATAAAGCAAAAATTAATAAAATGAACTTGATGTAATGAAAAGAGTCGTGATGTTTTTGTTTTAAAAAGTCATAACTTCAAGCTCAAACTTTGGGATCGATGAGTTAAGAGAAGAAAAATAACAGAAATCCTCAAGATGCAGGAAAAACACGTGAAAGCAGATGTTTATACGAGTCCTGCTTCAAAATTAAATAATTAGCAAACGAAAGAACAACTTGGTGTTCAAGTGAAATGTTCAGGCTAACAAGTACAAATTCATAATAATAATAATAATTTAAAAAAAGATATTTCAAGAATTTCAGGCTCCTGAACTGTTTCAAGTTGTTTTATCATAAAATAAAAATTTCAAAAACAGTTTTAAAAAATCCAAACATCTCTTGTGTTTTTGATAAAACTAATAAAAAAGATTCAGACCAAAAGTACATTTCTTGTACCAACAAGTACTGCTGGTGGAACAACATCTGCTGCAGACCCCGTCTGTAAACAGGAGCCGTTTGAACAGAAGTTATAAAATAATGTTTCTGGGTTACTTCAGCACAGTCCACGTGTACTGCTCCTTGTTATTCTCACTGTGGATGGATCACACTCTTAAAGCTGGGACAAACAAAAACTTTTAGTTTGATGCTACAAAATGAAGTACAGTAGTCCCTCGATAATCACGGGGGTTACGTTACACACACCACCTCGATAGGTGAAAAACTGCGAAGTAGGAACACTATATTTATTTTAGTATTTATATATAGTTTAAGGCTTTATAACCCCTTCCCACACTTTTGCAATGTTCTAATCTTTTAAACCTACATCATTTTAACAACATATGTATATGTACTGTACAGCACTGCAGACCAGCAGCTGCAGCTTGGTTCTGGTTCAGCAGATCTACCCTGCAGCATCACGAAGCCCACCACCCATCCAGGTTGATGTGTGCGTGCTGCTGCTCCAGGAAGGACACTCCACGCACGAGGCTGCCCAGGATGTAGTCCACCACCTCAGCCCAGGTCCGAACCAGCACCGCAGTGATCAGAGCCAGGCCAAACTCCACCGCCGTCTGATATTGTGTTTGCTCCCTCCATTGCTGTCATTTCAGCAGAGAGCAGCGGGAGGAAGCACTGTTGGCTTCTGGGTAGTGTAGTTCTTTTGACGCGTTACAGTGTAGGCTTATTGAAAGAAAACTACAACATGTTGAAAAGAAAACTACAAAAGCTTGTCCGGAGTATTTTTTTAATTTAAATTTTGTTGTTTTTTTGTCCTATTGGTTGGTCCCTGCTCCTGTCTGCTCCCGTTAACTTCTTATACCGTTCCAGTCACGCGAGTAATATTAATGTTGACAATCGTGTGTCGTGTACAATCTTACGTTGAAAAACAGTGAATGAGCGAGGGACTACTGTATCAATTCCAAACTTTATGTCTATTTCTTTTAAAAAATAGTTGAGGAAAATCCTCAAAACCGTGAATAAAAAGGATTTGTTGTAACAAATGTATTATTTTATATATATTTATATTTATATAAACGTTCTGACCTCATTATCTAGGATCTAAATATCTTTGACACGTTTTACTAAAACAGGGCTATTCAACTGGCGGCCCAGGGGCCAAATCATGCCCACGGAAGAACTCAGCTCGGACCACCAATTGTTCATTTTAAATAAACTGGACTTTAAACCATGAAACAAACTTAATGACATTAACTGCTGAATGTCCGGCCCCTGGGTTGTGGCCCCCTGAGCAATGTACTGTAGTTGAATATCAGTGTACTAAACCTTCACTCCTCTCCTTCAACGACACCCAACAACCGCTGCGTTGGAACATTCATGCTCTCCTGTTTGGAGTCTCCATGTTGTCTCTCCTCTTGGTGTCCAGCAGTCCAGTCCCAGTCCAGATCTTTAGACGAGCTTCCTCTGGAGAACCTCCCTTTGTGGACAGACGACGCCACCGGTGACGTCTCTCTGCTGTCTGACAGGAGGACCCCGCTCCCTGAGCTGTATTCACTGTTGGAGTCTGCACCTAGAGCAGCAAGGAAAACAAATGGGGGGGAAGCACAGATGGTGAGAAGACTTTTATAAACAACCCCCACATGAGAGAAGGCTGCCCAAAACCTCCATGCTGGGATTCAAGGGCAGAAAAGATATCAGCATGATGCCGTTTAAGCTGCACTTTGATTTCAGTCCAAAATAAAACCTCAACCTTTTTACAAGTTGCCCTTTATTGTAATGTTGATGAAGCTTTCACACTATTGTGATCCACTTCTAAATTCTTCCGTAGTTTTCAGCAACTTTCTCGTTCCACAATTTTTGTGCTATTTCAACAAAACATTCAGCTCTTTCAGGACAGTCATGCTAGGACTTTTGGTTTTGGTGCAAATTTAGCTTTTTGAAATATTTAGCCTTTTTTTACATTTACTTTCTCATAGAAAATGAACTGATCTCATTTTACATCCTTCATATCTTTAGATCTGTTTACAACCTTTTACTGCTCCTTTCACATTCCGTTCTGGTTCAGCTTCTTTCAGCTTCCTTGTGCAGATTTAAACATTTTTTCAGCTAAATTCAGTTGTTTTTTCTGCTGTTTTGTGCTCCTTTTCTGTTAACTACATACTTTTTGTGCTTCTTCTTTCTGCTAATTGGGGGCTGCCATTGCAATGCATAGGAGAGCATTGCATTGTGAAGCAATTCACTGCCTCCATGCAAATGCATGGAAGGCACCTATTATTCTGCACCCAATAAGTGTTTCTTTATTTCAGCTTCTTATGCTCCTTTCAGCTTAGTTCTGCAAGTTTCAGCTGTTTCTGATATTTCAGTTACTATTCAGCTATGCTAATTTTAGCCTTTTCAGCTAATTCCACATTTTTTGCACTAATTTCAATGTTTTTTCTGCCTAAATCAACAAAAATGTGCTCTCCTCTTCCTTCGGGTAATTTAAACTTCTTTCTGCTTTTTAGCTACTTTTCAGCTTTTTTTGTTGTTGTTGCCTATTTCAGCTTTTATTTACATAAAATCCTAAAATTTCTGCTCATTTCTGCTTATTCATCAATTTTTCCAATTCAGCAAATATGTCTTCCTTCTTTTCTTCAGCTAACTTGGGCTTTTCAATTTCAACTACATTTCAGCACATTTTTCACTAATTTCAGCTGTTTTTCAGCAAGTTCTTCAGCAATAAGCATTCACACTGCATTTTCGCTGGAAATGCACTTTCTCTAGTTTTATTTTATTTTAATGTTTGTTGTAGGCATAGAGAAGGATACCTACAGTATAAACCCCTTGCCAGCAAAATTCTTGAAATAAAATGCATTCATTAAACAAAAGCAAGCTATAATAATTTAACATTTCAAGTTCAAATTAGTTTTCTTAAAACAAATAAAAAAAATGCTTGTTTAAATTGGTGTTTTGTACATTTAACCTCTTATATATTCTTTAATGAACATGAAGTCAAAACCCACAAATTGAGAGGGAACAACTAAAATCAAGGGGTGTTGACTCCTCCACATTGAACACACACTGAAGTGGCTAACTTGTTATAATCCTCTTATTATGAAGAATTAACTCACTTCCACTCCCCGTCTGTGTGTGTGTGTTTTTAATGACAGAGAAACTGAGGCATTTTTTGCTTGTCACATTTCTCTGCTTGTTAACGAACTACGAAGTACCAGCTTCAACACCTCGGGCCGTTACTTAAAGTCGGAAACTGAAAATAGGCACCGAGGTGTTGTTAATTAGAAACTTCGATGAGCTAAAGATTTTTAATTGGATGGGATCACACAGGCAGCCCGAACACTTAACTCCTCAGTTTCATGGCTGGAAGGGAGCCAGTTTGGTGAGGTTTTTTTCTTCCCTTTTGCCTCTGTGGATGGTAAATGTTCCTGCACAATACTCTGATTTTTAGTCAGTATTTCTTAACACAAGTTTCAAAACACACCTGGTGATGGCCAACAAGAACACCAAGAACTGACATCTTGTATATCAAATTATCTCAGAGTTTAAAGATTTACCAAGAGATCCGGAAATAATCCATCCATTATCTTTTACCTGCTTCTTCCTTTTCGGGTTGCAGGGGTAATGGTAAATGGACTGTACTTGTATAGCGCCTTTCTATCTTATTTCAAGATACTCAAAGCACTTTACAATACAATCTGTGTCCTCATTTACCCATTCATACAGCACTCTACTAATCTCTACAAAGCTAATTGAACAAATCATTCTAAAGAGACTAATCAGTGCTTTTAGATCACATTCATACACTGATGGGACACACATCAGAGGCTATGAGGGGTTCAGTGTCTTGCCCAGGGACACTTCAGCATGTGACTGCTGGTGGATTCGAACTCCCAACTCTTGCATTGGAGGATGACTGCTCTAACCACTCAGCCACAGCCGCCCCATAACTGGTGTCCATATCCAGCAGTCACTGTGCGAGAGGCGGGGGACACCCTGGACAGGTCACAAGTCCATCACAGGGACACACGAGACAAACAACCATTCACTCTCTCACTCACACCTAGGGACAATTTAGAGTTGCCAATCAGTCTAACATGCATGTTTTTGATCTGTGGGAGGAAACCGGAGTACCCGGAGAAAACCCATGCATGCACGGAGTGAACATGCAAACTCCACCCACAAACGTCCGGGATATGAACCGCCGACCTTCACGTTGAAAGACAACAGCTCTACCAGCTGAGCCACTGTGCCGACCGAGATCCTGAAATGATGCAACAAACTATACAGGCAAATAAAAACCTGCTTCACTTTAAAGATATTTTAAAAATGGGGTTTGGGGGAAAGCTTCAAAACACATAATATTGCTCTGATTTTAAAGCTCTGAACAATCTATGTCTGGAGGGAAATTTTGTTTGTTTTGGCTAGATTGACAAGCTAGTGGCTAGTCCAAGCAGAGCTTATACCAAAATGGATTGACGCCATCTTAACATGCTGCCACTCATAGATTTCACTGTGGTTCATGTGAAAGCCATTTTATTAAACTTTACATTCTTGTCAGTTTTGCATTACAGCCGACTTATTCTTATTACAGCAGAAATTTTGTAACGTTCCTGTACAGTTCCTGTTGTAAGAAGGGACAGCTACAGCTAATTGCTGCTGCTGATATTTGTGCTCATTAACAACCATGCAATGCAAAATGATCACAGTGGAAAGGTTTTTTAAGTAACATTAACATGAATCAGAATCAATCAGAAATTACTCTATTCCTTCAAACGGAGCTCATTCAAAGATCTATCTAAAGCAGGTAAGATAATAACAGTTGTTCATACCTTCTCCACTGAACTTGGTTTAAACTTTTAAACTATCATTGTGTGCCCAACAACGTTCAGTCGGGTCCTCTGAACAGTTTCTGTTTTTGTTGAGACGTTTCCTCCTTCATCCAAAGGACTTCATCAGTCCGAGGAGCTACAAACAAACTCAGTCCCACAAGCAGCACACTCACATAGTGGACCAATGAGTTTGCTGGTGATAAGATGGTTTCTGGGGCCCATTTTCTCCCCTGTCGACTCCTCGGAGGCAGCCATAGCCAAAGTGGTTCAAAACATCAAAGTACATGCTCAATAATTCAGGTTAAAAAAAAAAATCCAATAAAGTTCAGTCAGGTCACCTGGACAGTTTCTTTTTTTGCTGAGATGTTTCGTCCTTCAGAGAAGTTAACGGGGGAGAGGGTGGGCCCCAGAAACCATCTTATCACTAGCAAACTGGTTGGCCCACTATGTGAGTGTGAGTTTGTTTGTGGCTCCTTGGACTGATGAAGTCCTTTGGATGAAGGAGGAAACGTCTCAAAAAAAAAAAAAAAAGAAAAAAAAAAAAAAAAAAAAAGAAAAAAAAAAGAAGGAAAGATAAGAAAAGAAACTGTGCAGATGACCTGACTGAAATTTGTTGGATTTTTTTTTTTTTAACCTGGATGCTATTTTTGTATGAACTTTTACTGTTTATAGTGTTTTGTTGCATTTTGACAAATCACAAAAGAAAGAAAAATATTGATGTTTATTACAGCCCAAAATCATGCTACCAAAAAAAAAAAGGGCAATAATAATATCAACAGAGAAACGGGTCCTGGGTAACAACAAATAAAGGCATCTAAGGTTAGTTTAATCAACTTAAATGTAGGAAAAGGCTGCTGATAAGAAAGTTAGAACAATATAAACCACAGAATTAATTTCATGCACAAAAATGCCAATAAAAGCTCATTAGAATCTAGCCACAAGCACTATCTGGTTAATTTGCATTCACCTCATATTCATGGGGTTGATGAGTCAAAAAATATGAACAATACAAGCAAAAACAGTGAGGACTTCGTTGGAATCCCTGAAGCAAATCACAAAACTTAATCAGCCAGTGGGGAAATAAAAAAAATAAAAAAAAACTCCATTTAAACTGGAAAACACACATTAGGCAAAACATCTTCATTTGAAGGCTAAATAAATCTGCATTTCATTTGTAAGGCTTGGTAGTAACTTTAAGCTCTAGATAATCTGACTGACAGCTGAGTCATTATTAAAATTATAGCAATGATGATCAAGTTAAGATTTAGCATTGTTAAGGTGTGTAGGATGACTCTCATGAAAATTCAGTTTGAAGGCTCTCGGAGGAATAACTGTCACAGACCAAGATTTCTGTGCCAGGAGTGAAAATTTAGAGCTTTAGATCTGATTTGAGATTCAAGATTTAAAACAATCGCATGATGGATCAGTTGCAAAGCAACACACTGACGTGGGCGTGTGCTTCTGCAGAAATGAAAGACCAACCTGGGTGGAGGAGCGGTCTTAGATGGGGGGGGGCACAAAATGTGACTCGCAGCTTTTGTTTTCCCCCTACGACGCTCTGGCACAGCTAAAGATCACCAGCAGAGAATAAAATGTAGACTATGTTCCACAAAGGTCATTTTCCTTTACCTTCACCACATCCAGTGCAGCACTATTTACTCTGAATTCTCTCAGAGATGACATTATTCACAAGAAATGACAGAGTATATATATATATATATATATATATATATATATATATATATATATATACACAGTACCTAAAATTATTATTATTTTTTTCATAATGCTTTATTTAGTTAGTTAGTTAATTTTGAGCATTTTGGTGTTCCATATTTTACTGCCTCAGAAAAGAAGCTGCGTTTGAAACTTGTTCTGGTCTTAATTCTCTGTAACCTTCTGCCTGAAGGGAGGGGGTCAAACAGTTTAAGGGCCGGGTGAGTGGGGTCCCTTATGATGTGGGTTGCCCTGCTTCTGCTCTTGCTAGTGTAGATCCCCTCCAGAGATGGGAAGCTACAAAGAGTGGGCCTCTGGGAGACTTTCACCGCTCTCTGCAGCGCCTTTCTGTCAGCAGCTAACAGGTGGTTAGGGAGAAGACAAGCATGCACTGGGGGTTGTCTGTCTCAGCTTTCTGAGGAAATACAGGTGCACGGCCTTCTTGATGATGTTCTTGATCTAAATCTGAAGTTATGGTTCTCAACTTGAAAAAGGTTCAATGGAGCCAGGGGTGAGTCTGTCTGAAACGGAAACATTAGAGAATTCTAGGAGTCTTGTTTATGAATGGTAGTCAAGTCAAGTCAAATTTATTTAGAGCACATTTAAAACAGAAACTGTTACCAAAGTGCTTAACAAAAATATCACATCATCAAATAAAAAGTAGCAAGATATATTTACAGCACATGGAATAAAAATATAAAACCGAAAACATAATTAGAAACAATGAAATACTAAATCAGATCACGTTGTGTCAAAAGTCAAG
>NC_056504.1:29517289-29518401 GCF_014905685.2 Nematolebias whitei
AATAATAACAAAAAGCATAAACTCAGTCAGAAACAATGAAATACTAAGTCAGATCTGATGACCTTGTGTTGAATAGGAATAATAACAAAAGCATAAACAAAATCAGCATCAATGAAAAACTAGATCTAAATCCGATCACCCTGTGTTAAATGTCAATGAGTATAGATGTGTTTTTAGGAGAGATTTAAAAGCAGAGTGAGGTGGCCTGTCAAATGTTGATGGGCAGATTGTTCCAAAGTTTAGGGCCCACGACTGAAAATGCTCGATCTCCTCTGAGCTTCAGCTGGTTTTTGGTATGGCCAAAAGCAGCTGGTCTGATGATCTCAAAGCCCGAGAAGGAGCATAAGGATGAAGAAGGTCAGAGAGGTATGATGGTGCGAGGCCATTAATGCACTTGAATGTCAGCAGGAGAATTTTAAAATCAACTCTGACACGCACAGGAAGCCAGTGAAGGGAGGACAGAACCGGAGTAATGTGCTCAAACCTGCGAGTTCCTGTTAGTAGCTGAGCTGCAGCATTTTGTACGAGCTGGAGACGTGAAAGTGAAGCCTGACTAACCCCAACATAAAGCGAGTTACAGTAGTTCAGCCGGGTTGAATAAATGCATGGAATAGTTTTTCAAGGTCGGATCTGGACAGAACGGACTTAAGCTTTGCTATTTGCCTTAGCTGAAAGAAGCTTTTTTGTAGAACAGAGTTGATCTGTTTATTAAACTTAAAGTCAGAGTCTAACACTACCCCGAGATTGGTAACCGACTGCTTTAGATGTGACTGAAGGGAGTGCAGGTTTACAGGATCAGTGACAGTGGTGACAATGACCTCAGTCTTTTGATCATTAAAACTCAAGAAGTTTGCAGCCATCCAAGTCTTGATGTCATCAAGACATTTTAGCAAAGGGTGGATGGAGCAGGAACTCTTTGGTTTTAAAGGCAGATAGATCTGAGAATCATCGGCGTAACAGTGAAACAAAATACCATGTTTCCTCAGGATTGACCCCAAGGGGAGCAAATACAATGAGAACAGAAGGGGTCCAAGAATGGAGCCTTGTGGGACCCCACAGGAAAGGGGGACAGAAGCAGAAAAATGATTGTCAAAGTTAACACAGAAACTCCT
>NC_056504.1:29518411-29589336 GCF_014905685.2 Nematolebias whitei
GAAAAATGATTGTCAAAGTTAACACAGAAACTCCTGTCACCCAGATAAGAACGGAACCATTCTAGCGTCACCCCAGTAATCCCAACCCAGTGTTCTAGCCGACATAAGGATGCTATGATCAACAGTGTCAAATTCAGCAGTAAGGTCGAGGAGTACCAGGATCACAGACTGACCAGAGTCATTTGCTAGCAGAAGGTCATTACAGACCCTTACTAAAGCTGTCTCAGTGCTGTGCAGTTGTTTAAATCCTGACTGAAAAATCTCAAAAATTCCATTTACGTTCAAAAACTTGGTTAGTTGACTAAAAACTATTTTCTCCAAGATTTTAGAAAGAAATGGAAGTTTTGAGATTGGCCTGAAGTTTGAACAAGCTGCAGGGTCAAGTCCGGGTTTTTTAATTAATGGAGTTACCACTGCATGTTTTAAAACATCAGGAACCACACCTGTAGCCAAACCGCTGTTAATAAAGGCAAGAACAGAGGGTCCAGTTGACGGTAGAACCTGTTTAAAAAATGCAGCAGGGATGGGATCAGCAGGGGAGCATGAGGGTTTCATGTGACCAACGACCTCATTTAAAAATGAGAGTGAGATGGGGTCAAAGTGACTGAAGACTCCTGAGCAGGGGACAAGAACTGAAGGGTCAGCTGTGGAGTGTGGAATTGATGACCTAATTGACTCAACCTTTTCAACAAAATGTCTGACAAACTTATTACAGGTGTCAACAGAGGCCTCAATGGTGGCAGACTGAGGCACTTTTAGAATGGTGTTAATGGTGTTGAAAAGAACGCGGGGGTTGTGACTGTTTGAGTTGATAATTTTTGAGAAATATTTGTTTTTCTCCTGTTTAACGGTGGTTGATAGGCTTTCCAACATGTTTTTAACATCTCAAAAGACATCTGAAGTTTATCTTTTTTCCATCGATGTTCAGCTCTTCTGCACATGCATCTTGCCTCTCGTGTGGTCTCGTTTACCCAAGGGTGGGGCGTGCGTTTTCGATTCCTGAGCTTTAACGGGGCGACTGAGTCCAGGATCTGTACACATGCCTCCTGATGCTGAGAAAGCAACTCTTTTGTAGTAAGACCCACAGAGAGTTCAGAGTCTGAAACAGAATTACTAGCAAAGATTGAAGAGAAGAGTGTGGTGGTGGAAGGGTTAAAAATCCTACAGGGCTTGGGTGTGGGGGGAGGTGCAGGTTCACAAATCAGTGAGGTGTTGAATAAAACTGGTTTGTGGTCGGAACAAACAGTGTCACCAATTTCTAAATCAGAAACAGACAAACCGTGCGTTAAAACTAAGTCAAGAGTGTGGCCCTGCTGGTGAGTCGGACCTACAACACTCTGAACAAAGTTAAAGGACTGGATGAGATCTAGAAAGTCCTGAGCTAATGGTTTATCAGGGCAGCACACGTGGATATTAAAGTCTCCTAAAATCAAAACCCGATCATATTGGAGCAGAATACCAGTTAGAAAGTCAGAGAGTTCATTTAAATACGGTTTATGGTATCCGGGGGGTCTGTAAAAAATAGCACACACAACTGGGTTGGAGCGGCCCAGCTCACAACAGAGCAGTTCAAAACTCGAATAATTTGCTGAACCATGGAGCTGTCTGCAGTGCAAATGTTTCTGAAAAACAGCCAATAATCCTCCACCATGACCAGTTGTCCTTGGAGCATTGAAAAAAGAACAATCAGAGGCAGTAATTCCACAGAAACACTGAACTCACCAGGGCAGATCCAAGTCTCAGTGATGAAAAGAAAGTCCAGTCGGTTGCAGCAGAAAAAGTTGTTCAAAATAAAAGTTTTATTAGCCAGCGATCTGGCATTTATCAGAGCCATCCTCGTAGAATCCACCACAGGAGGAGAGGATTGCAGTGTCCAGTCCAGCGGCCTCAGATTTGCAGAGTTAGACGCACGCCTCCGGCAGGAAACCCAGCCACGCACAGGCCCAGTGTGATGATGGGACCCCGACAGCGGGACCAGACAGCGCGCCACAGGATCTGTACAGCGCCAGGAACGGAGGTGGAAACGCTCACCATCAGCTGGAGAGGATGATTCAGAGGCAGCAAGCAGGGCTTTAAGTTTCACCAGCTGGCCAGTGCGTTTTCCACGGCGTCTGGAGCGATGTCTCCTGGGAGGTAGGTGCGCGCCTCGCTGCAGGTAAGCAGGCACGTCCACCAGCAGCGGGGGGTCCAGAGTTACGCTCGTATTGATCAAAATAAGCGACATTGGTGCCACAAAGTCGAAGATCCAAAAGTTGTTTTCATTCATACACCAGCAGAGCGTTGATGTCACAGATGACAAATGAAAAAAACACCAAAAATACGAACACCATCAGCAGATGTGGATTGCAAGCCATGTACACAGGCGCCATCTTACCGGAAGAGTAGGGTTGAGGTAGAAATAGATCGAAGGATCGGGGCCTTATCTAGAGTGATAAAGGTGATGTGATGGTTTGTCATGGTGAAGAAGGAGCTCAGCCATATATTACATCATATTCAAAGCCTCACCTGCGATCACAAGGCACAGATCCATTCCATCCATTATCTTTTACCCGCTTTTTCCATTTTGGGTCATGGGGGTCGCCGGTGCCCATGTCCGGCAATCATTGTGCGAAGGACACCCTGGACAGGTCTCCAGTCCATCACAGGGCCACATAGAGACAAACGAGACAAACAACCATTCACTCTCACTCACACCTAGGGACAATTTAGAGTTACCAATCAGTCTAACATGCATGTTTTTGGTCTGTGGGAGGAAACCGGAGTACCCGGAGAAAACCCATGCATGCACAGAGAGAACATGCAAATTCCATCCAGAGAAGCCCCCGGACCGGGATTTGAACCAGGGACCTGCGCGCTGAGAGGCAGCAGCTCTACCAGTTGCACCACCGTGCTGCCCAGCACGGATTATGATTAATAAATTAAGATGTTGGATAAAAGCAGCTTCGTTCATGTTCATGCTGCTGTTCGACGTAATGTTTTTATGCTATTGGTGCTTTGTGCATTTTTGGTTGATGTTTTTCTTGGTTCATTATCTTGGATGTTATTGTTTTTCTTTTACATTTTTATTGTTGGATGTAACTGGGACCCTGTGTACATAATTTCGTTCCATCACATGTACCTGATGTGATGCGAACGACAATAAAGAATCTCTGACTCTCTGAAATAAAACTTCCTCTGTACGGTGGGCAGACTCAGCCATAATGTGAGGAGCTCCGTCATCATGGGGGGAGTACAGATTAGAGCCGCTGCATCTCCACATCTAAAGGAGTCAGCTGAGGAGGTTTGGGCATCCGATTTGGATGCTTCCTGGGTGCCCCCCCTCTGAAGAGTTTCTTGTTTTTAGGCACATTCTAATGAAAAGAGAGTCAAAGGAAGACCCAGAGCTTGCTGCAGGGGTTTTATATCTTCACTGACCTGGGAACCTCGTGGGATCTCTCAAGAGGAGCTGGAAAGTGTTGTTGGGGAGAAGGATGTCTGGGTTTCCCTCCTGGCCCTGCTGCTTTCACAAGTCAGCCATAGATAAGTAAGAGAAAACAGATGTATTGATGTATGTTGCTGAGCAGTTAAGTGATCAGAATATGAATACCAATAAAAAATGTATCCTTTTAGCAGTCTTTTATTTCCTCTGACTTTTTAAAAACACCTTACAAATAGAAATACAATTAGCCAACTTTTAGTTTTCCACATGAACAACTTTCACACTAAAGATGTGCCACAGTCAATGAAATTTTATGCTCAGTTATGGCAACAGTTTTTCAATGATGAATGTTTGCTGGTTGTGTTGTTAAAGATGAAAATTGTCTGACTCCAGTTAACAGCTGTGCAGTCAGTATATACTTATAGAATGGTATGAATTTCCATTTTTCCTAATACAAAGAAAGATGCAATCAGCCAGTGAAAGACCCCGTTGACCACCAGTTATTTTTTTAAGAAACTTGTTTGTCTAAACTACCATACTCAATGACTTTGATTTGATTTTGTCAGCATCCACATGTAAAATGATAAGTCAGAGAGCTAGTTTACACATGCAGCTCTCAGCTGAATGTGCTGCTGACCTCCAGCAGGACAGACAGCGGAGTGTTACAGGAAAAGCGAGCCATTGTGCCAGAGGGGGGTTGATCTGGTGCCTCTCTTCAGTGAGAGGCCGCCTAAGTTTGTTCAGGTTATAAAGGGATTTGATGCTAGATGATTCTGAAAAAGTAAAACACACAGGTCTCAAAGTTAGCAAAAATAAGTAGAAGTTGGGGGCAAGGTTGAAACTCATAACAATTTTTAATAACACAAGGCGGTGTGGAGGCTGGCTGTCTTGTGAGAGAAAGGATATAGCAACAATATTGCAACTTTAATAAAACAAATGCTAGTGCAGAATTTGACTATACTGATACAAGAACTGTTGTTTTATTTGTGAGTAAAAATAATATACAGTAGTTTTCAGCCACAAATGATCAAGGTTCAAGGTTCTTTTTTGTCATTCACATCACATGTGGTACATGGGGTAGAACAAAATTGTGTACTCAAGGTCCCAGTTATACCTACAAAAAGCAAAAATGTAAAGAATAAAAAAGAAAACAGTATACAAGGATCTAAGATACATGCTAAACAATAACAATATAATATAATACTGTGTATTAAACAGCAGCCTGAACACGAGTCTGTTGTGAGCAGATGGGTATGAATACAGCAGCTTATGGGTAAGAAATCAGCAGCACTGATAAAGTGTCAAATCTCCAATTAAAGTAGCATTACTGTGATTTTCCTATCCTGATGCATGCTCAATTTTCCTAGTTAGGGATTTGAGTCCTACAGCTTCAGGGTAGAAGCTGTTCCTCAGTCTAGTGGTTCTCCAACTTAATGCTCCTCAATCTCCTGCCTGAGGGGAGTGGGGCAAAAAGTGTGTGTGCTGGGTGAGGGGCTCCTTCATGATGCAGGTGGCCCTCTTCCTGCATCTGGAGGTGTAGATGTCTGTGATGGTGGAGAGGCTGACTCCAACAGATTTCTGTGCAGCCTTCACCACTCTCTGCAAAGCTTTTCTTTCTGCAGCTGTGCAGCCTCCATGCCACACGTTGATGCTGGAGCACAGGATGCTCTCCACTACACACCTGTAGAAGGAGGCGAGGACTGAGCTTCCCAGACCAGCTCACCTCAGAGTCTCTGATGAGCTTTGTTGATCAAGCTGGTAGTGTTGTTGCTCCAGGTGGGGTTGGTATTCAAAGTCAAGTCAAAGTCAAAGTCACTTTATTGTCAAAAACTGCAATATGTACAGGACATACACAGGATTGAAATTACATTTCTCTCAGACCGCGGTGCAACAATAACCATTTAACATTAAAATATTTATTAAACATAAGCATAAAATGAAGTAATAAAAGCATGATACTGTCTTAAATTGTACTATAGCGGTATAAAAATATTTTTTAAAAAGTATATCTATAAAATAAAATGAAATGAAATGAAGGTCCTGACATTGATATTTGTAGTGAATGGCAAAGCAGCAGGTGCACACCCAAGTACTTGTAGCTGGAGACCACTTCCACCGCAGATCCTCCTATGTGTAGGGGTTGGGTGGGGGGCAGTAGGTGTGTTTGCTCCTTCTAAATTCCACAGTCATCTCCTTCGTCTTCTTCACATTGATGTGAAGGTTGTTCTTCCTGCACCAGCTCTCCAGGTGTTCCACCTTCTGCCTGTAGCTGGGCTCACCATTGTTTGTGATGCATCCAATCACAGCTGTATCGTCTGCAAACTTTACAATATGACAGCCTGGAAAGGTAGCTGCACAATCATGTGAGCAGAGTGAACAGGAGGGGGCTCAACACACAGCCCTGGGGGGAGCCAGTGCTGAGGATTATGATGGAGGAGGAGAAGTTGTGGATCCTCACAGACTACGAATAATAACCAAGAATGAACTACTAGAAAACGTGGCACATACTGTATATCCCAATGTTTATGACCAATTGTGAACTATGAGCTGTGAGTACAGACTTTGATTTGCACACAAATCTTTAAAACAACAGACTAATCTAATTGTAACATGTTCATACCATTTAAAAACTATGGCAGATTTCTAGTGTAAAACTGATTCTGCGGCAGAGAGAGCTGCACTGAGGACTGACAGTGGCATCATTTTAGGATGCCTTCTGGCAGCACGAGGAGCCATGTGTGCAGGAGCTTAGGGTTGATAAGGTCACCAAGACAGGATTGGTATTGGGTGCAGTGGACGGTGGGTGGTAGAGTGTGAGAGTGTGCGAGGCGGAGGTGTCAACAAACTGAAGAAGCTTCCAGTGGCCTGAATGCTCGACTGGCTCACTCTGGCTGAGTTGATCCCAGTGTGACAGGAGCACCACTATCTGTCACATTATCATTCAGAGACATGGACCTGAATGTCACTTCCACTCTGCTCTGAGCCCATGACACACGAAGAGCAGGATTTGTCAACATCACTCTAGTTTTCCTCTAGTTTGTAAGAAAAAAAAAAAAGGAGATCCAAAAGGAGACTTTCCAGGTTTGTTAATTTTCTGTTGTTGGACCAATTCTGGAAGAAATATTTAGCATAAAGTGTGGGTATTTGGGGTGGGAGGTAATAAACAAAAATGGACACTAACAATCATAATGGTTTAACTTTAACAATACAAATGTAATTTGCTTTTACAATATAAAAACATATGAACTGAAAGTAAACCCTTTTAAGGGAATTTGCATTCAAATTAAAAGCAGCATGAACTATTGTATAGGGCCAACATAGTTTGGCCACATCTATTAATGACTGAAATCAGAGGGTTTCAGTCACAGTTTGGGCTAGACTCTTCATCCTAATGCTTCAAAGGAATGCATGAAGTAAAGCCTTCACAATTTCCTCAATATAGAAATTATTTAATTAACCGCGTTTCAATCCAAACTGGATTTAACTCAAATAAATTTTGACAGTAGTGAACATAACTATAAAAAAACCTCCCTTATTCAATTCAATTCAGTTTATTTATATAGTGCCAAGTCACAACAGAAGTCATCTCAGGGCACTGAACAAAAACATTTATAAAAAAAAAAAAAAAATTAATAACATTAAATTATCTGAAGAGCAGACTGTTTTGAGTCTAACTTCATCACAGACTCTCATCTTGAGTGAGCATAAAAACAACAATAGAAAGGAAAAACTCCCTCACAAGGAAGAAACCTTTAGCAGAACCAGGCTCAGGACAAGAGGTCATCTGCTTTGACTGACTGGGTTTGAGAGGAACAGGAAGGAGGAACAGATACACAATGGCAGGTCAATAATCACATGTTAAGACAGAAATAATATCAAATGAAAACTATTCATTTTGTAACAATTCATTTTAAGAAATGAGGTCAATTTGTCCTCCAGTAGCCTAAGTCTATGGCAGCATAACAAGCCAACCCTAACTATAGGATTTATCAAAAAGGAAAGTCTTAAGCCCAGTCTTAAAACTGGACAATGTGTCAGCCTTATGGACAGAAACTGGAAGTTGGTTCCACAAGAGAGGAGTCTGATAACTGGAAGATCTGCCTCTGATTCTGCTAATGGAAACTCTAGGAACTGCAAATAAGCCTGCAGTCTGAGAGCGAAGTGCTCTGTTAAGAAAAAATGGGACAATAAGATCTGTAATATAAGATGGAGCTAGGCTGTTGAGAGCTTTGTAGGTTAGAAGTAAGATTTTGAATTCAGTTCTGAATTTGACAGGGAGCCAATGGAGAGAAGTTAAAACTGGAGAGATATGATCTCCCACTAACTCCATTTAAGACCCTGGCAGCAGCATTTTGGATCAACTGAAGACTTTTTAAAGAAGTATTTGGACACCCAGATAACAAACCATTGCAATAGTCCAGTCTAGATGCAATAAAAGAAAGAACCAATTTTTCAGTAAAATTTCTGCATCCTTACTGAGATACTGTAACAAGTTCCAGGCGGGGCGAAGTGCCAGTTAAATTAAAAATGTACTGAATCCATGACATGCAGAAAAACATACATTATTCACAAAAATCTGTCATTGTTACCAATAATTTTTCTAATTGTGTGTCATGTGAAAAAGCAAATCAAAATGATCAAAGGTATTTACAGTAAAAATGGGTTTGCAAATCACAAAATACAAAAATGTATACAACAGTAAAAACAGTAATGACCACCATAATAGATATGATATGAAACATTTTGATCCATATAATGCATGTTTAAATTTTTACATGTGCTGTAGCAGAAATATTTCCATGTATTTTGTTATTGTTTTTATTTAATTTTCTCACTTTTGTTTGTGTCTAAAGCAACAAATTATTCCTAAACACAATATAAAGTCTAGCTCTTTTGACCTGAACGGCCACGAAGCAGCGTCTAATAATGATAAAACACATTTTGTGAGCTTCATCAAGATCCTTTATGTCTCGAGAAGATAAATTACCCTGAAGTAGACAAGTCTTTATGTGACTGAGCACCGTTTTCAGTGAAAGCAAGATTTCCATATGGCGTCTTTATATTTGAAGTCTGCAGAGAGTGGCAGCACAGCTCCAACAGAAGCTGTTGTGTTTGGGCTTTTCATTAACACCTAAAAAGGTGTCAGTAACAGTTTGCTTCAGCGGAGCTGCCTATAAACAAAAGAGCAGTCGAGACAAGGTCCAATTCCCCTTGATCTCATCTGTGAAATATCAGCTACATTTACTGAACAAATACATGAAAGAACTTTAGCATCCTGTTTTTCTAGGTCCACCAGAAAATAACTTTTCTTGTCACTTTTTATACACAACTTTATCTTATTTTGCTTTTATACATTTTTTTCTTATTGGTAATTAAAATGATTGATGATGATGATCAGTTTTTTTTAATTAACAATTAACCAAAAAAACTGGAACTAATGAGACGACCTAACTCGGCAATTCCCCTCAGCTCCATGGAGCTTTTTAGTGTCCATCAGCTCACTGTTTTGCATTTAGTCTTTTTTTACTTTGTTTCACTTTTACTGCTGAAAAGCTTGGAGCTAGAAAACACTGTGGAGCAGCTTAACAGCAAGAGATTTCTCTCAGGAGTTGGAAGAGACAAAAACAGGCTAGATATTGTGAAAACCAGGACAGCTGGGAGCAATAGAGGGGCCAGAGAGCTGCTCTAGGACTGTATGTTGTATAAGTAGATTGAAGTGTAGCCTTTATTATAAAGAACTGTTCGTAACGTCTGAGCTTCAAATGCTATGTTATATTACAACATTTTGGAATGCAAAATGTAAAGATTATTTTCTCTCATCTTACCCTTATCCAAGTAACAAAAAAATGCGCAACACTGTGTTTGCAAACGCAGCACGGCATAACGACTCACGTACCTGAGATGTCTGTATCGCTGTGAGATTCCTCTGGTTCTGACAGCCTTTTTTCCACCTGCCGAACTTCAGGCACATAAAAATCAACCTGCCGAGCCAAGGGGACGATGAACTGGATCTGGCCATCTTTGTAGATTTCAAGGAATGGATGTGCACAGAGCCTCCTTTCCTGAGGGATAAGTCAGTGAGCACAAAATCCAGTTAATGATTAACACGAAACATTGCATGTAGTCCCAATTAGTGTGGAAAAACACTAATTTGTGGATTTAGATGCCAAACTATTTACTTGATGGGTAAATTACTTCCAACTAAATAAATAAAGAAGGTAGCTTTATATAATCTCCAGTTTTTAGTTTGGCATAACGTTTTCTGCTTTCGGTATCAAAGTCGCACTCAATATCAGTATATTTATTTACGGAATACATATTTATATGTTTATATGTTTGAAGTTTTCTAAATTGCAGTATTTTATATGTTTCTTTATCACACTATTGATTAAAGAGAAAAGACAGAAGTAAACCCTATTCTTGTCATAATCAATTAACAATACAGTTTATGCTCATAAATGCAAGCATTACTGTGTATAGTTCTGACGTCTTTTTATTCGTCCATTTTCTTCCATTTCTCTGGATTTCTGGGGCAAGACATCCCCTGTCTTGGGAAAAATACAGGGTAAAAAATAAAAATAAAAGGTGCATTAACATCCACCATCCACTGGCAGAACCTGACTTTGTTGGCCAATGAGAACTGACAATGACATTAAGGTGTAGTGGTGTGTTAACGGGTTACAAACAGAAATGGGATTAACAGCAGCAGCTGATTTTGTAGGTTTACAGTTAAGGCTCAGGCTACACGACAAGAGACAACATCCATTCATTGATTTCTGCTTATCTGTGGTCAAATTAGGGCAAGAAGTCCAGCAGGGAAACAGATATCTCTTCCTCCAGTGACACTTTCCAATGGGATCTGAATGTGATCCCAGGCCAATGAGCTGACATAATACTAGGGGTGCACTGATAAATCGGCCGTCTGATTTATCGGCCCTGATTTCCTTAAGTTTGGGAAATTGGAGAGTGGCCGATACTTACATGAGAAACCGATTTTACAGATTTTTTTGTAGTTTTAACAACAATTGTCTAAACTTCATTTATATTTCAGAGCACTACCTCATGGCCAGTTAAAACAAGTTTGTATTGTTTCTAGGATATTGTTCAAGGGTATGTTTTTTTCAATAAAATAATATTGGAAAATTGAAGGTGCATTGTGACCTTATAACACCTGACAGTGTTGCTTATAAAACAAAATCGGTACCAGCCAAAATCGGAATCGGCAGGTCAGACTTTATAGAAATCGGTGATCGGTCAGAATACTGACAGGTAGGGGTGCACCGATTGCAGTATTCTGACCGATCTGACCGGTCGGTCAGTATTCTGACCGACCTGCCAGTTCTGGGTCTGCCCCAGTGTTTCCTCGCAGTAGAACATATTATGAAAATCTCCAGATGGAGGTGCCCAGGAGATATCCTAATCAAACACCTGAACCACCTCAACCTGCACCTTTTTATGTGCAGAAGCAACAGCTCTACTTAGAGCACCCTCAAAATGGTGAAGTTCTCACATCATCTCTAAGGGTGAGCCTGGCCACTTTATGTAGGGAGATCATTTCAGCCGCTTGTATTTGAGATCTCATTTTTTTAGACATAATCTGTATCTGACCGTAAGTAAGGGTTGGAACGTGGACGATCATTAAATCAAGATCTTTGCCTTTCACAGCAGCTCCTTTTTCACCATGACAGATTGGAGCAACCGTCTCATTACTAGGTATGAGGACTCAATCTGTTGATTCACCTTCCAGTCTATTCTTCTCACCACTGAACAAGACACCCAGATACTTGAACTCCTTCACTTGAAGCAAAGATTCACCCCAGAACCAAAGAGAGCAACGACTGACCAACTACAGCTATGTTCCAAACATTGGTTGAAAATGTAATGGAGTTTAATCTCATCCCAGTCACAACACTTGGCTGCCAACCACCCCAGTGCACCAGTGCACGTTGAAGGTCATGGCTTAAAAGGTACAAACAAAACTTTGCCATCTAGAAAAAGGAGAAATGGAATACTGTGGCTCCCAAACCACTTCTCCTGCTTTCCATGGCTGTACCTCGAGATCCTGCCACAAGCCGGATCAGAGACAAGGTGCAACTAAGGCAGAATCTAGCTCACACTTAGAATGAGCTTAACTTTATGCCAAGAACACAAACACAGGTCTTTCTTTGGTTGTATAGAGACCAGCTAATCATTAAAGCATCTATGGTACCCACACTGCTACAGCAACAGAAAGCCAAAGGGAACCAAGTTGAAAGCCTAAGATAAGGCAATATAAGACGTGGACTGGACAATCAAACCCCAATGACTCACCCTTAGCCACACCACTCGTCACACCTCATTTTGTATATTGCTTTGTGTGTTGCCTGTTTTTCTGTCTGTACAGCACTTTGGTTGGCCTTGTCGCTGTTTTAAGTGCTCTATAAATAAAACGGTATGGTATGGTATAATCTGAAGATTGAACAGAACGTTTAATTTTGTGTTTCTAAAGTACTAATAAATTTACTTATTAAAGCACAATTCCAAAGGATTATAAGTATAAGCATATTTTTTGTAACCATTTCTATTTTATTAGTCCCATTATAGTTCACTACCAAATCTATATAACAAATAAGCATAGCTGCCCTGAAGATCTAAAAGTAAACTAATCTTACATACTTTATGCGTCTCAGTGAAGGCTTTAGCCCATCAGAATAAAGTTCTGCTTGGTCCTGACTGAAAGTGTCTCACTTATGCAAGGTTTTAATTTCATGTGACACATTTATATTCCCTGGTGCAAGCTTAAGCGACATAAAATTTCTAATCTCTTGTACTGCTTCATGATCAAAATTCATCATGTCAAGTCAGGGCTCCACACCGCAGAATGAAGTTAAATGCACATGCACTCTCTCCAGCATGCTCTGGGTCAAGCCTCAGTCCTCCTGCTGGTGGGAAAACCTCAAAACACCTTGACTGGAAGGAAACCAGGCACGTCCTAGAGGACACACAACCTACAAGACATCTAAACTGGGTAAATAAACTTCTATGCCCTCAGAATTTGTGCAAAGTATAAAGAGCTGGTGTAATGTTTCACACCAAAAACAAAAACTGTTCTGTTCGTTGTGAATTTGAGGCTTCAGCGTCATAAGCTCCAGTGGGAAAAAAAAATGAAAGTACTTCCCTACTAAACTAGCAGTACTTCAATGCTATAATAATATAATATAATGTAATGAATATAATGTAAACAGTGTTGGCAAATGATTGCTTTCTCAGTTGACGTGTCCAGAAACTCTTGGAAAAGTCATGTTTCATAGTCTCACCTTATACATTTCAATTTAAATAATTTAATTAGAATATCATGTCAGGGCATTATTCTAAAAAGTAACAAGTCCATATCACATCAACACGGTTGCATGTTTCGTAATTCAGTTCAAAGAGTTTAATAAACAACAACGACCCTCAAACAAAGCTTCACAATCATAAAGACAAGTAACTTCTTAAAAAGGACACAAACAACAAAAGATGATCTCCCAATTATGCATTCAGTCAATTCTTAGTGTTTTTTTTATATGTGGAGACCCTTGCTGTCTCTGGCCTAATCTAAAGGGAAATCTTGTATTCCCTTCTCACTACTTAGAGCCCTGCAATCAATCGAAGCAAACTCCACATATCCCACTGCCTTTCTTTATATTAAATCTGCTGTCCTCCCTCTGTTCCTCACCTCCCTCCTCCTGATGAAGGAAGTGTCACATTCAGTCCTCCAGCTTCATGTACTATTCACACATCATATTCTGTTACCTTGTTCATGCACAGCCAAAACTATGTACAAGAACAAAATATTATCTTAGTGTTGACAAAAATCTCATCATTTACTGACAGACAAATTATTTTAGCTCAGATATTTAGAATAGCATAATTTATCATCTTCTCAAAGGTCAAGCTGAGGGTATAGATCTTCATGATTATTCATTTTTGACAGTCCCTGCGAGTGTAAGCTCCATGTTTCTAGTGAATGTTCCAGCTTCGAGCAAGGTGGGAGAACTGACATGTAGTCATAATTAAATGGGAGGCGTTTGCAGACGTCTGATAATCAGGCTCGTAGATTCAACGCAGACATGAAAAATAAGTTCTAGAGAGGAGACGGATGACTTCTTTTCAAAGTCTGTCCTATCATCTCTCTTACCATCTGTCTCAGCCTAATTATGACAGTAGTGGCATCCCTCTGGCTGCTGTCTGCAGGAACAATGCTGTCAGTCTCAGACATTTCAACAGTATAAATTATTGGTGCCTTTTTTTTCTTCAGAAACATCTGGCTGTCCTTGTTGGCTTGAGTCATCAAAGAGTCAGATGAATATATTGAGAAATATTGATGTGTGTAACATGCACACGTATTCAGACCCCATCATTGAATGGTTAAAAGTTTTTTTTAAAAGCACTTACTTTCACTGTGTTACTTTATTTATTATTTTAACCATTGCTGTGTAACATGACATATGTCTTAGCTATGTAATATGTCTATTTTGGTCAAAATGGTCAATGGAGAAGGATAGAAGAGAAAACTTACAAAAGCAAAAATGATACAGCAAGTTAACATCTGAAGAGTTCACACGTCTTATTTACCAAGGAAGCAAAAACAGACGTGGTTCTAAAGCAATTATATATGTCCATAAGAAAATTAATGAAACAAAATAAATATAACAATGAAGTACTAGATTTTTTTTATTTTTTTTATTTAGTTCATTCAAATCTGGGATTACGCTAAGGTATGTTTAGGAGGGATTGAGTGGTTGATCTATTTTTCACATACGTCTAATTTAACTGAGACATTAGACAGTGATGAAAGCAAACACCCAGAGGAAATGATGCAGAAAACCACCACTTCCTGCAGGCTGCATATAGGCAGACTTGAGAAATCTATTAAAATAAGCATGACTGCCTAAAAAAATAATTTTTACAGTTTGAAAGTTTAAGTAAAAAGACGCCGTACAGCTGAGACTACACTTCTTGATCTATCCCCGAATGTTTCCAAGATAGAACTGTTCTACCTTGAGTTTGCAAAACCTTCAGAGTTTGCCCAGAACTTTTAACAACTATAAGGAATTTGGTGAAGCAGTCTGTAACTTTTACAAACTGGTGCTTTATCTTTGTGAGCTTCTGTCCTTAGAGGCTGGTTGTTAGCTGTATTAAACCTTCTCTACCCTGATCCTAAACTGCTTTTTTTTTTTTAAATATTGCACAACGCTTCGTGAATTTTTCATAATCGTCTTTGACTTTACAAAAGCATTTCTAATTCTTTTAACAATTATTTCCAAGCGGAAAGCTGCAATAACGCCTAACAAAAAACATCCCATTGGGTTTCTTTTTCTTTTCAGGAATTACTTGAAGACTTTATTCATGCTACTGCACATGTATGACTCTTTATTTTATCTTATCTGTGACATCCTTGGCACATTGACCATGAAGTCAGCTAAAGCAAACCAATTCACCTATAAATAAATAAATAAATAAATAAATAAATAAGCATTCATTAGTTTAAATTATCCATTTCTGTCCTCTATGTGTTATTTACACCAGTCAATCACAAAAAAGGACATGTTGATGCAAACCTCATGTCGCCTCCCCAACTAACAGCTGCTTTTTAGCAATAAACAATCCTCCAAAAATAATAAACATAAAACAGCACATTCATTAAACCAATTCACAATCCCATTTCATCAAAATAAACTAATGAAACTTATCCCATAAATAGAAATTCTAGATGAATAGTGTTTAGGTGCAGAGTAGAAAGGAAGGAGGTGGGAGGAACACAAAGGCACTGATGAAAAATAACCCGGTGATGTTTTTGAATAATGCCAAATGAACTGGTATTACCAACATCTTTTATACTTTCTCCCATTAGTTTTAATACTCCAAAAAGGTTAGCTACACCAGTAAATAAATAAGCCTAAATTCTAGTCTATTATATTAAAAAAGACACAAATGGTTTTAAAACAACAATTATTCTGAACAATGGAAAACTAAAACTGCTCTTTGATAAAAAAAATATTTAAAAAGAGGAAATTTTCGGTATTTTCAGGCCAACAGTCAGTGGTGATTTTAGCCTCTTTTGTGGGTGCTCAAGCACCTCTAAATTTAAACTCAGCACCCCTGAAAAATAAAGTAAAAAAAAATAAATAATAATTTTTAGGCGGTTCTGGGTTTGGGTTTTGGGCTCTTTGCATGTAGGATTCAATGCAACAAAATAAATTTAAAAGGTAACAGATCATTGGAATACTTGGTTTATTTACATAATGACTTTAATTGCTGGATGTTCGGCCCCTGAGCTGCTGGTTTTCAGTAACTGTGACCCCTAGTTGATGCCCTGCTTTAGAGGGTGGAATACAGTTTATTCCATTTCCAAAACCTAAACTGAGTCTGGTAAAATGTAAAAGATGATAAAGCCCTGTGGCCAACCTCATGAGCAGCTGAATACAACGGTGATAACTAGGGCTGGGTACCTTTCTAAAAAAATCGGTGTCGGTACCTTCACTTCGGTGTCTGTTCCTGGACGGTTCTTTTTCGGTACCAATTTTGTAATTATTATTGATTCTAACAAGAATAAAATTACGTTACACATTACAGTACAAATTGTGAGTTTTATTTTTTAACTTTGGTATTTTTCTATTCCAAGCAGTTTTCTTACATAAAAACAAACAAATAATTTCCAGGTCAAAAGACCAGTTACAAACCAGTGACACGTCAGTGTTTAATGTTCACTGCTACACACTGAGGACCTCTTCACTTAATAGTTTTTCTTCAGAAAAATCAACATGTCTGTTTTCTCTGGACACAAACAAGCCCACTCCTGGCTGATGGTGTCTCCAGCAGTAGAAACTGTTCACTCTGATGCTGTAGATGATGATTGTTGCACACACAGATACATGGTTGTCAGTTTGACAGCACTGACATATTGTCCCTCACATTCCACCAGCAGGTCACTGGATTCACTGAGGTTAGGGTAGATGCAGACATCTGCACCTCTGTATCTCTTCCTGAATCTTCTCTGTGGTTCTCTGGGGTTTAGGGCTCTGATCATCTCCCTAATTGAAATGAGAACAAAACATCAACAATAACATGGTTGTGTTATTATTACTCGAAAAAACATAATCTAGGCTGAGAGATAAAAGCTTAACTGGTCAACAAAATCCTTTACAGTTTAACTTACCTCCACCATGCAGCTCCACTGTAGAAAAAGCAGCAAACTTTTAACAACAAAGTTTGTGACTGTCCTGTGGCCTCCACTTCGCTTTTCTTTTGTCCTCCTCACATCAGGGTCAGAACCTCCTGTGAGGAGAACATTTACATAAACAGTGAACATTAGGTGAACTGTTTAAGCAGCTGACTGGATGGATGAGCAGTTTTACAAGCTAAGATTTATCTGTTACTGTCAATCTTTAATTAGCTTCTGAGTTTAGCTAGCCACATAGATAAAATAAATTTACACATAATATCTTAAAGTTACCGTTACATGGATCATAATTTATTTCACCGCGATGTACGTGTTAAGCTGCAGTTAAGCTAACAAACGTAAACTCACCAGCTGAAGCACAGACACAGAGCCGTCCTCGGAGTTCTTTGACGAAGAGTGCGGTCGTGGAGATAATGAATCAGGACGTTCAGGCTCTCACAGGCTGACTTTAATGTTGAGAGAAGGAGGGGGAGGCTGCTGAACTCCTCTCTCCTCGCAGAAAAACACGGAGCAACTTTCTGCAGCGCGTGTTGTCGAAGCCGTTCGACAACACGCGCTGCACACGTGAACCCGTCTGTGGGCGTCACCAGCACCATAGACATACATTACAGTATACATAGATTAGGTACGGCAGCTCTATACAGCTCTGGGTGTAGTCTGGGTGTAGTCTTTTTGTCATTTGTCTGGTGTTTTACCAGCCTGCATGCTGAAACCACGTGACACATTACAGCCAATACCGAAACTTGACACCGAAAGAAGAGTGACGTTTCAATACATACACCGACCGGTGCAGTTCGGTCGGTGCCATAAAAGAACCTCGGTTCGGTACTCAGCCCTAGTGATAACCAGGAAGTACCACATGTTCATCTGTACAAAGGTAACTGCAGGTAAATCCTCAATTTTTGTCATAATTACATTGTACAGTATGCCAAAGTTCACTCTCAATAAACCAGATATAAAATCCAGCAATGTTCAGTCAGGTCATCTAGACGGTTCCTTTTTTGTGCTGAGATGTTTCGTCCATCATCCAACAGACTTCTTCAATCTGAGGAACAACCAAAAGGCAGGCCAAGGAGGAGAGGGCATGTCCCAGAGGCCATCTTAGCACCAGTAAAATGGTTTGTTCCACTTTGGAGTATACTGTTGGTGGAGAATCAGTTTTGACTGATTGTTCCTCAGATTGAAGAAGTCCTTTGGATGATGGACAAAACATCTCAGCACACAAAAGGAACCGTCTAGATGACCTGACTGAACATTGTTGGATTGTACAGTATGCATAATGGTTAAATTAAAAGTTAATGCTTAAAGCTAGTTTTACTTTGCGTTGTGTGTTCTGTATGTACAGCAGATATATGTTGCAACTTCTGGTTGCATAAGTTTAGTCTTTAGGGGCCAAGATGGGGTAGAGGTAGGGCAACGAACTGGGAACCAGAAAGTCGTGGTTTGACTCCCAGCGATTCCCACATGTCATGGTGTCTGAGCAAGACACGTAATTCCCAATTGCTCCGTTAAATGCTAAATTTGCCTTTGTATGGGACGTACGGGCCACCAGATGTAAATGAACATATATCTGTGAGATATTATTCATAAATTAAACGGATTCTTTCATTTTTCTGGACAGAGTTCTATCGTGCATTGAATGATTAAATGTGACGTGAGACGTTAATTTTCTTTGACCCATCAAAAATGAATGCGGTCATTTATTAACAGAATCAAAGTTTAACATCAAACATTTACATTAATTTGGCAAAATTGATTACAATAACAGCTTAATTAATTAGCTTTACAATCAGAAACCATACGGCCATGGTATCTGGGTTCAAGCTTTACAACAGACATTTCTGAAAATATCTGGATTAATTACTGGCAAGATAGAAGAGTTTTAAAGATGGGGAATGAAGTTTATCTGGAGAGAAAAGATGTGTGAGGGAAAATGTGTCTGTACAAGAACGGCACTCTCCATTCGAGCCCAGTTTCATCTCGGTACGCTTCGGTAGGAAATCGACTCGTTATCTCTCTGAAGATGAATCAGCTGGTACGGAGTTCCATTTAACGCTACCATTTCCAGCGTCTCCGTAGGATGGTTGGGAAACGTCCGGAGTAGTGACGGTACTTCGTTCAACACACGTTCACCTCACGGGTGGACTCACATGAGGAGTAAGTCCGTCAGAGGTTCCACTCAGATGTGGAAGATTCCATAATTCCCAAGAGACTCAGAAGAACTTCGGATCATGTCTGGAACCTCCTGTTCTCTCCAGCACTTTTCTGTTCGGTTCTGCCCTCCGAACTGAACTGCTCTCCCACCACACTCGTTGGAACTAGGAAGTGTCGACATTTAAAGAGTTCTGTTTCCGGTTCATTTGGGAAGTCCTGATTGGCTGAAAGAGCTAATCAGGGGTGTGTTTTTTATGACGTAAGAGGTCACTAGAAGTCAGAAAAACAGAAAAATGTTTTGGAACAGACAGAAAATGTTTTTGAGACAGACAAGAGAAATGTTTAGGCGAGTTGGGAGGGAACAGGTGCCAGCTTCTCTATTTACGTCTGAGAGGATTTAAAAACATGACAGTTCGTTCCAACAAACTTGTTTGCGTTTGTCTCCGACGTTTGACCGACTTACAACTTGCTCATTTCAGACAGAAGATCAAGAAAATGAATAATTACTCTGTAACAGACATTAACTTGATTTCTACTTTGAATGAGGATTAAAAATCATTAATACTGTTTCACAGTTGATTTAAAATGAGTAGTTCACTTCAACATTTAAAATGGTTTGAACTAAACACACTTTGATTATCAAGACATTTGTAAAATAGTAATGATAATAAAAAGAGAGTGTTCTTTCAATTGATCAGTGCAGGACACTTAGAAAGTCTCTGGATGGACTTGATTTTGTGTTTCTGGACTCAAATCAATGAAATACAGTTCTTGTCCCAGGAAGGCCCTCAAGGTCAGGATTTGACCTGAGGCTTAGTTCACTACACATACAATGATGAAAATCTCAGACTTATCTTCCCTTTATTTGTTATGATCAAGTAACACTAAGCTGATTCTGTACAAAGCCTTTATTAGGTTGTATAATGTAAAGCAGAGTGGTACATCTGTAGCTTCTTGGATAGCACATCTGTATTGCACACTACTAGCTTAGTGCTACTACTTGTGCTGAGCTCTCTAAAATAGTTACTGAATCAAGTGTTTACTTATAGAGGTAAACGTAGAACCCATTAAACTACACCAGAATGCAGGAAATGGCATCTACTTTATTCAACATTTTCAGGGGGAAGACCACCAGACCCCCCCCCCCCCCACACACACACACACACACACACACACACCAGTGTGTCCCCCCCCCACATTATAAATGCTTCTGACACCAATGGCCACCACATTATTTAAGCCAAGAGCCATTAGAATTGGGGGGCTATAAGCGCCCCTAACGGTCAAATTCTAGAATCGCCCCTGCCAAGTGTTAGATAGTGATCTTGGAAAAGCAAAACACTGGCAGTAATTTCTTTTGTAGATAAAAATAAGAATCTACATATTAATACAAAATTATTATAACTAAAATAAGACCAACTTTTAGCTTTAAATGCAAATTTGCTTAATTTTTTGTGTTTGTTTGAACAACTTTATAGATTCAATTCAGTTCAATTTGTAGTATGACATATCCTGAGATATATTCATACATTAAACGGGTTCACTCATCTTTCTGGACTGTGTGATGTTCATGCGTTGAATTCAACAGAAATGTGGACGTGAGACGTTAATTATCTTTGACTCACCAAGCGAGTGGGTCATTTATTAACAGAATCAAGTTTAACACATCACACATTTACATTAATTTGGCAGAATAGCAAATGTAGCATAATTAATTTTACAGGAAGTGAGAACAATACGGCGATTGTTTTCACTTTTCAGCAGAACAGCAGACATCAATTCACACGGCGGTGATTGATTTTCTACTTGAGAGAAGAATTTAAAGATGGAAAATTGAGATTTATCTTACAGAGAGATGTGTGAGGGAATTTATCTGTTTTAACCAGAACGTGCACGCTCCTTCGGAACTCAGCTTGTCCCAAACAGTACACTTTCGGTGAAGGTCGACTTTTACCTTTTCTGAAGATAGATCAGTTCCGGAGTGGAGTCTCACTTCCAACCACTGTTCAGCGTCTCAGTGAGAACAGCCAAAATACCTAGAGAGCCGTGCGAGGTTATCCAAACAGAAGTTATAATTCCCAAAATCGTCTCTGGTTCAGCTTGTTTGGTTTAGCAGCATCCATGAATGCCTGCGGTTGCATTCACGGACTCCCAAACTCCCTGCACTCTGGATTCCACAACTCTTGAACTCTGCTCTTGAACTGGGAAGTTGCCACATTTAAACGGGCTATACTTCCGGTTCATTTGAGAGCTTTTTGATTGGTGGATGGACCAGAACAGAGGTGTGGTTTGTGATGTAAGGTGTTATGGAAAGTCAAGGATAGAGATTAAGATTGTTTAAGAACAGACAGAAAGATTGTTGGAGAAAACCAGTCTTAGTGGCATCTCTACTCAGTATCTTGCTGTAAAAGTTAAACATGACATTTCTTTTCAGTAAACTTCTTAGTTGACCGAAACCTGAACTCTAACACACTTACAAACTTGCTCACTTTCAAAGCAGACGATCAAGAAATTGAATCATTACTCTGTAATGTACTCTAACTTTATTTCACTTTGAATTGAGGAATAAAAATCATTACTACTGTTTAAGTAAATAAAAATGAGTAGTTCACTTCAACATGTAAACATTGTTTGAACTAACACAATTTGATTATCAAAACATTTGTAAAATAGTAATGATCATAGAGAATTGTCTTTTCCACTTGATTAATTCAAGACAGAAAGTCTCAGGATGGGTCAAACTGTATTTCTGGATTCAAATCAATGAAATGACAGTTTCTGTCCATCTGGTCAGTTTTGACATCAGGCTTAGTCCACTACAAATTCAATATAACTTTATTTTCCAATTACCATTTAATAGATTTGTGTCACTTTAAAAAAAAAGTTTTCATAATCCAAAGTAAAAATACATAAAAATTTTCAAAAGATCATCCCATTGAGAAATGCACTTTGTCATAAAGATATTTTTAAAATTATGAGCAGCAAAACTACATCTGTCATAAACTGAGCCAGAATGTAAAATTATATATGATAAGTGCATTTTTGTGAGTTACACAGTTCATTAGATTTAAACTAAGTGTTGAATAAATTATTAGAAAACAAATTAATTTAGCCAATCAATCCTTTAGGTGATTTTTATGTAAAACCCAACTTCTTATCCAGAAATAATCCTCTTCAAGGATTTTCTGACTTTCTTTTTCTGAGCTGAGTGAACTGAATATCTAATGACTTCAGTCCAATATGAGTAATCTGGACATTTTGACCTTTAAGAATCTGTGATTGCAGTGTTGCAGCAGATCAGGACAGAACCAGCAGACAAAATGAGGTTCTTAATATTTCATACGCTTCTTTATTCAAACATACTTATTATAAAACACACGTTTTGATAAGTCAAGTTCCAGCAAACATCTAAGAATGAAGCAACAAACTCTTTCTAGCAAACCATGACAAAAATGACTTCTTCCATTACTATTTCTGCATGGTTGGATGATAAATATGACAAGAGCTGAGATTATTTGGAATCAGTAATTTGAAAATAATTCCCATTATGTTTTTTTTTTGTTTGTTTGTTTAATTTTGATTTTTAGGTTGCTTCCTTCTTCAGGGGTTGCCACAGCGAGCCAAACTGCATGAAGATTTGTCAATGTGTTTTACACTGGATGTCCTTCCTGACTCATCCACAGACCGCTGAGCTACCACTGCACACAGGTGTGAAACAGAGGGCTGCCATCTAGGGCACCCAGGGAAGCAGATGTGTGTGTGTGTGTGGGGGGGGGGGGGGGGGGGGGGGGTATGAGCCTTAATCATGGGCTCAAAATGGGGCAATGGAGGAAGATGCGAGTGCTTCACATTTCCCGCAAACACTGGTTATGTTATGGTAAGGGGGATTTGAACCGGGCACCTTTTAATCACAAGCTCGCCTTCTCTAACCTCTACGCCACCACTCTCCCCATTAACTCCTACTATATGTATTGTATTTTATTGTTGCAGAAGGACAACATGTTGCAATGTTTTAATATACTTTTTGTAACTTTATTATATGTAACATGACTCAAAAGCTTTAAAATGTTCCTCTTCATTGCAATAGTTGAGATCTTCTTTATTTGTGCACACATACATGAACCCTATAGCTTTCATTTTCCTGTCAGGAGAGAAAAACAAGGACGTGACCCATGAAGACTAATTATATAATGAGGTCAGTGTCTTTAAAGCAAAAGACTTGGACCAGAAAGGAAGCTAATAATTAGAAAAGCTGAGCCAAAGTGTTCATGGTGGACCCCTGTATTTAAGTAGGAGATTGTGAACGATGTACCGTACTTATTATTTCTTCTTTGAATTTCCTCATACGACTTTCCCACAGTCTCATGACATCGAGCCCCAGGGGAGTCCAGTAAGGCCGTGCAAAGTAACAGGTCAACAAAAGGTCATTTTTCTTCCCATCCTTGGCAGCACAAGAATTATGTTTCACCACCTTGAGTTGTTTGGTTTTGTTTGGACAAAAACATTATTATAACTTATCACCATTTAGTGACCAGCCATTGGACGTGACAGGGCCCAACAGAGCATGACGTGATGACATGCGCCAATAAAAAGGTTGATTAAACCGAACCAGACACAGAACACGTTTCTTAACCTCGTGTTGATTTATGTTTCAGAGGACAATCATTTAACTGGAGTCCACTTTGGTCATCTATGATTAAAACTGGGAAATATCCTGATTTCATAGACTACAAAACAAAATCACTCAAATTCTTAAAAAGTCGTTAAATACTAAATGCTGTGAATGTCACCTGATGGTTGACGTTCTATCTGCAGACTTCAGTAGCTGCAGGGACTCATCACTGTCTGATTTACAGGAAGCATGACCATGGGCCCTTTCTCACAACCAATTCATTTCTGAACAAGAAAACAAATTGAAACGGTCTCTTTCTCTCTATCACACACACACACACACACACACACACACACACACACACACACACGTAATACCCAATGAATAAGTTAACCACCAACAGATGAGTATGTTATTTTGAAGGATATTCAATGAAGCAAGAAAAGAAACTACATGGACCACATTAATTTTCCATTTTCATGGCCATTAATTTCCTATTTGCATTTCAAAGTCCTATTTGATTCACACATGACTATGGGGATGATTTTATTAGAATTATAGATAAATAAGTAAATAAACAATCTTGACATTAGTTTATGTGCTAAGAATTTTATTACAGCTAAGAAGTTAGAAACTGCTGATGGTAAAAGAGAAAAGAGAATGTTGCATAGTTCAGATAAGCTTCATTCTCCTCATATTATTCTGTATTTTAAACCTTGTTGTTTTGTTGACAATTTATTCATCGGGTTTATGTTTTTATAGGACCACTGATTTAGTAGACAGTCACTGACTTGGCTCTATAAACTGGGTTAATAATCAGGCTGAAAGGTTAGCCAGAGACCATTATATACTTGGGATTGGAAAACCAATCTGTCCAATGCATATTACCAGGACTTTGTCTTTTTTTTTCCTAGCAGCCTTAAGTCACATAGTACTGTATACTTAAATATACAGCAGCAAATTGACTTATGTAAAAGGCAGGTAAACAAGAAAAAACACATACAGCATTTCCAAAATCCAAATGTAAAAAAAGGAAGAACTGACAAATCCACTGCCACTCTACATCCCCCAAAACTTGTCAATTTAAAATCCTTCCCCAGTGAAAGTTGCCTCAGGTTATGTCATTTTTATGTCAATTTATGACAAAGCTCCCTCTGGTGCAACTACAAACTTACACATACTTTTAAGACGGTTCTGGTTGGAAATATTGGCACATGGAAACTTTACAGACAAAATTTTCAATATATTTTGAAAATATGGAAACAAAATTAGCTTTCCCTGAAATAATGCATATCACCCTGTGAAGGGAATCTGCTTCCTGATACAGTCACTATTATTTTACTTTATTAGTAATCTTTATAAGCCTTTTGTTACTTTAAGGTCATGGCGAATGATATTCCACTGTTCTTTGATATTATAATGCTTTGCTATCACCGTTTGTGGAATGACAGCGCCAGTGAACAGCTGGATAGAGACGCTCAGTAAGAAACCTTGAACATGTTTTGCTTTCTGTGAGACTGTTAGCCGCCTGGGTTCGGTTCTGGAAAACACTAGGACAAGGCAAAGGGGAGGGTCAGGCTCCTGATGTGTTTTCTACAAAACAACCTTTTTCATTTCAGGAAGTCATAATGGGTCACAAACTCAGATAGGACAAGGCATGACAACGTTCAGTACCTGTAATGTATTGCCTCTCTGTGAGTCTGGCTGCTCTCCAAAGCTTTGTAATAAATTTGATGAAGTCTACACCTGATCATCTGTGAATCGTCTAATTTTTTTTTTTTTTTTTCTACGGCACACCAGCCACATTATAAGCCAAAAAATTTTAAATTATGTGTTGAGGATAACCCTCAGCCACTACCACAGCAACTTTTAACTTAGTATCTATTGATGCAAGCATACTAACATGCGAGCAAACACATGATTATCCGCCTTTCATGGCAGTGAGTTTTCATATAATGATACAGCAAAGCTAACAAATGGTGCTTAAATGTCTAAAGTGATTTACCAATAACAACAAGAAGTCTTCCATTCATTAAATCAGAACATATTACAAAATGCATTGCAAATATAGTTGTTAGTTAATAAAAGTAGCCAAAAAGATACTTATTTTTCCTAATTTATAAATTCATCTGATCTGAATTAACCAGTAAATGATGGTATTATAGGTTAAAAATGTGTTGATTCCAGTTTAGATTAAAAAACCAAGACAAGGAAGCAATCAGATTATATTTCTATTATTGTATACAACTCAGTTTAAAAGAAAATTATACAATTTTTTAACAGTTTGTGATGCTATCAAAAAGTTTTACCATTACAAAACTTTAAGACCTCTAAGGATACTACACACTGAATCATAAAGGTTTCTGTAGGCAAAAGCCAAGTGAATATCACGATTAAAATGAAAGCACCAAAAACAGGATTTTGTGGGTATTCGAGGTCAAAATAAATTCAACTGAAGTTCTTTGGTAAATCAATTTATGAATGGATGACAAAAAAAATTTAAACTTGTAAACCTTATCTACAGCAGAAACTAATGAGAGACTATCAGTCTATGCTTATATGAAGGTGTTAGATCGTTAACAAACATCCAACAGCACAAAATAATGATGACAATAAGAAGTCTTGACTTAAACCTCTTCAAAAACCTTTGAAAATTAAAATCTGCCTTTGCCAAAAGGACTCCTTTGATCTTAAAAGATCCAACTTTAACTGGTTGTCAGAAATAAACAGAATGGTGCAGGAAACCTTTTTCAATGGATAAAGGAAATGTTCAGTATCGTTGCATAATGTGTTCTCAAGTCCATCCATTATCTTTACCTGCTTCTTCCTTTTTGGGTCATGGGGGGTCACTGGTGCCCATGTCCAGCCTGAGGCGGGGGACACCCTGGACAGGTCTCCAATCCATCACAGGGCCACACAGAAACAAACAAACATTCTCTTTCACTCACACCGAGGGACAATTTTGTTACCAATCAGCCTAACATGCATGTTTTTAGGCTGTGTGGAAACCGGAGTACCCGGAGAAAACACGTGCATGCACGGAGAGAACATGCAAACTCCACCCAGAAAGGCCCCTGACTGGAATTTGAACCGGGTCGGCCAGGTCGCTGAGAGGCGGCAGCTCTACCAACTGTGCCACCGTGCTGCCCTTCTCAAGTATTAGGATAAAGGGTAAGAAGGGTAAATTTTACTATCTTTACACATATACAGTACTGTATACAGTAGTCCCTCGCTACTTTGCGGTTCATTTTTAGCAGATTCGCTCTATCACGGTTTTTCAAAATAAGATTGGACATGACACACAAATGGCTGATTGATGGATGAGCCACACGTTCGGCATGGAATTTTTATTTAAAATAAATTATTTTAAATTATTTAGCACCTGCTGCTCCTTTGTGCAGCCCAGAGCTGCAGAAAAAGCTTCTTACTGCAACTCTGTGCAGCCCTTACTGCAGGATAAACTTCCTGCTGCAGCTGATTAGCATGTAGAGTGGTGAAGTGGGAGTGGCCAGGAGCGCTTGCAGGTGACTGAGAGCAGCGGAGGCACAGAGAGCTGAAATCATGACATTATGTGCTCTTTTAGAGCTTTATAGTTTAGAAACATTGTTTAGAATATTGCAAGAGTGTGGGAAGTGTTTAAAACACCTTGATATATACGTATAAATACTAAAACTACTACTTACTACTTGTACTACTATACCTACTTCGTGGTTTTTCACTTATAGCGCAGCTTCAGCGTACGGATGCCCCACGATAAACAAGGGACTACTGTATAGTATTTAAGGCCTTCTAATGTTACTGTTCAGTAATTTTGTAATTTTATTAAATGTCCTAGTTTACATTTTATCTAGTCCAGGATGTCCACATCAACAATGGACAATTTCTTGTAGGTTGTATTTTATTAATAATAATCTTTAAGATTACATAGAATTTCACTCCGTGTTCACACCCATCTCTCTCAAGCAAATTAACTTTCCCTTTATTTATTTTGTATTACTTCTTTAAGTCTATAAAGCACCTTTTTAAATTCTGTATTAGTTCTCCACTCTATTTCACTTTTTCATGTGGTTATTTTAAACAGCAGAATGACAGAATGACAATAGTTGCCCTAATAATACAACAGTCCTTTCAGAGACTGACTGCTTCACAATAATGGGACATATCTCTACAACCCCATTAGTCTTCATTTTATTTCATAGCTCTGCAGGAAAAAATGTTTGAATAGTCAGAAAGCTTAAAAAGCAACAGTCATTGCTGCCATGATGAACAATCCAGGTGCCACTCAAGCAAAACCAGTCTTTACTCTGACTAATTCAACCTTGACAAATGACCAAGGACTGTCTGGAAGTCACCAAGTTGAATAGAGCTGCTAAGTCTTAAGCCCTCATTTTTATCTTTTTCATTTTATTAAGTTTATTCATTGAGGTCCTAGAACTTCACACCTTGGGACGATGATCCCAGCATGTTGTCAGACTCATACTTGGATGGTTTAAAATTGCTTCTTGAATTGCTTTTGAGAAAATCCCCCAAGAGGACACTAGCCAAATTCATTAATTTGCTTATCAGCCAAAATAAAAGACACAGCCAAACTGGTAGAATTATTTTGCAAACTGAGAATGACTGTGTGTATTTCAGTTTTGTCTTCTATATAGCAAATATAGTTGCAGGTTTTTTTTTTTTATTATTATTATTATCAAAAATAATGTTTAGGCTTTATACTGATGAATCACCCAATCACAAAAAGCAGCATCAAAAGCTTCAGTTCTTATTGTCCCTTGCTGTGGAGCGAAGAGACAGAATTGAAAATAATGCGCATATGTGCATATTGTGAGCATGATAAGTTGAAAAACAAGTGAAGTACCAACTTCCATTTGGTGTGTGGCTGTATCAAGGTGTAAACTGTTAAAATGGGGTTGCCACGTCAAAACCCAAGATGGCTGCTGCCATATACACTGCCTGGCCAAAAAAGAAAGTTGGCACCTGGATTTACCCCAACTGGTGCAATGAGTTGCTTCTCATTTCTTAATCAACCATATCGAAAGACACATCACGTGGTTGTGGAAAAGATGTCGGTCTGTTTGAGAAGGGTCAAATCATTGGCATGCATCAAGCAGAGGAAACATCTAAGGAGATTAAAGAAACCACTAAAAATGGGTTAAGAACTGTCCAATGCATTATTAAAAACTAGAAGGACAGTGGGGACTCATCGTCTTCGAGGAAGAAATGTGGCCTGAAAAAAATCCTGAATGATCGTGATCGGCGATCACGTAAACGTTTGGTAAAATAAAATCAAAGAAAAACAACAGTAGCACTCAGGGCTATGTTTAATAGTGAAAGTAAGAGCATTTCCACCTGCACAATGTGAAGGGAACTCAAGGGATTGGGACTGAACAGCTGTGTAGCCTTAAGAAAACCACTAATCAGTGAGGCTAACCGGGAAAAAAGGCTTAAATTTGCTAAGGAGCATAAAGATTGGACTCTGGAGCAATGGAAGAAGGTCATGTGGTCTGATGAGTCCAGATTTACCCTGTTACAGAGTGATGGGCACATCAGGGTAAGAAGAGAGGCAGGTAAAGTGTTGCACCCATCATGCCTGGTCATCAATGCAAGATCTTGGTGAAAAAATTAATGCAACACTGGATGGAAATAGATGTTGTGACATTGCAGAAGCTTATCAAAACAATGTTACAGTGAATGCATGATGTAATCAAAGCTAAAGGCGGTCCAACGAAATATTAGCATGTGACCTTTTCTTTTTGGTGGCAACTTTTTTGGGGGCCAGGCAGTGCATGTCCATCTGTGTGAGCTGTATAACTTGGAAAAATTAAGCAACGGGCCAAGTTCCATTTCGGTGTTGCTGTATCTAGGCGTAAGAAAGTTCACAAGTTGGGTTAACATGTCAAAATACAAGATGGCCACCACCATATAAATATTATATGCAAGTGTATGTGTGTGTGTGTGTGGGGGGGGGGGGGGGGGGGCACTGTAAACTGGTCACCCCAATCATTTGAGGAAACTATCCATTCTAATTTTTATATAGTATTGCTTAAAAGTATAGTTTCTTCAAATGATTGGGGTGGCCCTTAGGTTGGCCGAAGGTTAATCAATGGTGGACAAGGCCACCATTAGCCACCCAGTGGCTCAACCACTGTGCCTGGTGGTGACAAAAAATTGCTCCCTCCACTCACCAGGATCTGTCACTGTGCTGCACGGACAAGGCAAACGAAAAAGGAATCCTACCTCTTTTCTTTTAGACAGTCTAACTCCTACCCACTTAAATATCTTGCACCAAACGTAACAAATGTTTTTCAAGCATATTCGGTGATAGGATTCCTTAAAATTCAGATCATTTGAATAACTTTCATAACAGATGGGGACTGAATTGTCTTACTGCAGCCTGCAGCTCCAAAGACAACAAACCCCATACAGAGGTGCTTGAAAGTTTATGAACCCTGTCTGACTGTGGTTTGGTGGAGTCCAAACAGATGAAGATGGTTTTGTAACCTTTTCCAGCCTGATGAGCATCAACAACTCTTTTTCTGAGCTCCTCGGAAATCTCCTTTGTTCCTGCCATGATCCACTTCCACAAACGGGTTGTGAAGAGCAGACGTTGATAGATCCTGTTCTTTAAATCAGCCAGATGCCCACTCACACCTGATCATCATCACATTGATTGAAAACACTTGAGTCTAATTTCACCTTCAAATTAACTGCTAATCCTAGAGGTTCACATACTTTTGTCACTCATAAATATGTAATATTGGATCATTTTCCTCAATAAATAAATGATCAAGTATAATATATTAGTCTCATTTGTTTAACTGGGTTCTCTTTATCTACTTTTAGGACTTATGTGAAAACCTGATCATATTTTGGTCATTTTTATGAAGAAATAAAGAAAATTATAAAGGGTTCACAAATTTTCAAGCACCACTAAGTAAGTGCATTTAAGTTTAAAGAGCTTCAACATGTGTGTTATTTATGGAAAAGTTCAGTCATCTTTTGATACATTTTTGTGTTTGTACGTTTCAAAGTGAACATTAAACAACACTCAATCACAGATTTGTAAAAAGAATCAGACAATATAGCGTACATTCTTCAAGCTTTGCTCGATTTGTGACATCCTAACAAAAAGATAAGAGGGTCATAGGCAAAAGATACAAATAAAAACATGATAAAAATTGGCTCACATCTAAAAATAAGTACCCTCATAAACTGTAATCCCACCCTCCTGCCTGATCTTAATTCAGGGTGACAGTGCAACAGCGAATAAAGTTTAAATCGGATCAATCATATGTAAATGTGGCATTTAACACCAACAGTAGATTCCCAGCTGCTTGGCGGATAAAAGTCATGTTTGAACATTCGACGCACAAACTCCACAGAAAACTCCTGAGGGAAGTGTTCTCTTGCAGGGTCGTGATGCAACATACTCGATAAAAAGAGGCCCATTGACTTTGCATAATTATTATAATAAATTGGAAGAAAAAAAATAGGATTACAAGAAGTTCAATGCAATCACGTGCCTTTCTCTACGCCAACATAAATAACAGCAAACAGTTTAATGTGTACTCAGAAATGTATCAAAAACCTAAACATCTTACTGTATACACACACACAGATGGAGAGTCCTAAAAAGGAAAATAGTAACACTACTAAACAAAAAATTTAATTTAGTCAGTTCTGCTACTAATTATACAGAAAAAAAACACAGAACCTGACCTATATCAAGTATAACAATGTTCAGCCTTTGCATTTGCAGATACATCAGTAAGATATCTAACAATTTACAGCTAAAAGTGAAAAAAAAAAATTTAAATTAAACTTTAATGATGCCAAGTTTGAACCCTGGCTTTTCACCTGCGTTCAGCTAAAGCCCACTCAGCTGCGACTGGTCATTATGACCTACAAATATTAACCTAAGAGCTTTGGGTGTAAAATAACTATTATTTGATGAATGCTTACGGGTAATTTGAAGTCAGTCAAATTACTTATCTCAGTTCTTGGTTTTGAGATTTTGTCCATTTTTAAATTACAGTAAGCACCAAGGGTTATAATGACTTGTACAAAGTAATACTTCAAATTACACTTTAAATTTTATTTTAACAGAAAGTAGAGAGAAATAAAGAGAAAACGGAAGAAAACGGAAGAAAAAAGGAGGATAGAGATAAAGAAAAACCTGAGAAACCAGGTCAGACAGAGGATAAAATGATGGTTATAATGAAAAGACAGCTTCTATTTCACCTTCATTTGCTGAAATGGATTCTTAAATTATTTTATTGAATAAAGCATTAGTATACTGTAATATAAGTTTCATTGATAAATTCTGATTTAAGAATGCTGATAATAAAACAAAGCAGAATGCATGGGGTGTGTGTGTGGGGGGGGGGGGGGGGGGGAGTGTTGACTATAAGAAAAAAAAACTATTGAAAAATTATGTTAGTTTAGTTTCCTAACAATAAAAAAAGGACTATGGTTATTTTCTCTTATTCTACATGTCCATGTGTTCACTAGTTTGTTTAGTTTTAAAGCAACTGTATTACAGCAGGAAAAGAAGATATATCAAAAATAAAACTAATAATTGCATTAGAATACTTCATACAAGTAGCAGACCTGTCAAAACTCTGTGGAAATTTGATTAACACATGACAAGTGACTCAGGCAACACAGGAAGTTCAGCTAGTTGCTAATGGCACTATTTACACTCGCAAATAACCACAGGGTTCTGTATAAAAACTTGTGTGATGTGAAACTGATGACAGTGACACAATTTTAAAAGTGTTTGCAAGAATCACTATGAAACTTTTGATATTAAAAGTTATTTTAAGACAGCAATACACTTTAGTCTTGGCCTCGCTCAGAAAAGCCGTATGGACAGTCAATCTGGCCTAAAACATACTTTATTTCTTCAAAATGAACTCATTCAAAAAGCCATTGATAACGTGCCAGATGTCAGTTGTTTACAGTAGTCCCTCGTTTATTGCGGGTTCCAAACTGCGAAGTAGCGACGTTATATTTATTTTATTATTAATTTATATTTTAAGGCTTTAGAAACCCTTCCCACGCTCTTGCAATGTTCTAAACTCTTAAACCTACTATTGTAGCAGCATACTTGCATATGTAGCTACAAAATGTTACTTACCAGCT
Organism: Nematolebias whitei; assembly: GCF_014905685.2. Classification (NCBI taxonomy): domain Eukaryota; kingdom Metazoa; phylum Chordata; class Actinopteri; order Cyprinodontiformes; family Rivulidae; genus Nematolebias; species Nematolebias whitei. The sequence continues at coordinate 29,550,947 of NC_056504.1, forward strand.
CGTCCCCGCTCGGAGGTCCACATGTGCTGGTTGAAAGAGATGAAAAAAGTCCCGGTGGACTCCGGGTGAAGTGCCGGACCTCCGGCGGTGCTCGTCCCGCTCGGAATTCCTCGTGAGCTGGTTAGGAGCTCTCGGGTTCACCGCTGAGTCTGGGGGTCCGGTTCAGTGCAGCGTTTGAGCGCCGAAGCACATTTTGGTTGTTGGTGGTGGTGGTGGCAAACCTTCGGTTGGCCGGAGCAGGACAGGAGGTGGTCAATTGAGTCCAAGTCTGGATGACAAAGGTCCAGGTGAGCTCCGGATGGAGATCTGAACATTCGGTGGTGCGTCCTCGCTCGGAAATCCTTGTGGGCTGCCTACCATCTCTCAAGATTCATTGATGGATCTGGAAGTCTGGTTCTGGTCCGGTTTTGCTCTGGTTTGGTGGGATCTGTGCGGCTCTCTGTATCCGCTGGGCACCAAAGTCACAAGTGCCAAATTTTTCCAATCGGATCAAAACTTTCCCTCTACGTATTTCAGCAGAAGGAAAGGGGGTTCTGGGTAGGGCCCTGTTGACTTCTGGGAAATGTAGTCATTATGAGCCGGGATACAGTGTAGGCTTACTGAGAGGAAACTACGAAATGGTGGCACCTGTCCCAAGTATTTTATTTTTTTGTTACCTTTTTACTGTACAGTACTATATCCAGTACTGTCTCAATCATGTGACTAATATTAAAGTTGACAAAAATGTGTCCTGTACATATTTTTTGTACAATGTTATGTACCTACTGTACTATACGTTCACAAACCGTGACAGAGAGAGTCCGCAAAAGTCAAACCACAAAGTAGCAAGGGACTACATTATTACCTGTATTACCATCCCACAGAACACCATTTAAAAAAAAAATCAAAGTAACACTTCAAAGATAAAAACTTCATTTGAGTAAAGGAGAAAACCTTTGACAGCAGTTTTTTTTTATCTTCTTTCAATAACAAAGGCATGGTAGAAAGTGTTTCTCCCAGAATGAAGCTCATGAACAAAATAAACATCCTGGATATCTTAAAAGTTGCCAGTTTGTTGAGAAACCTTATCACCATGAATAAAATTCATAGATTCATATACTCCTCGATACATATGTGCAGTTGTCAAACACATTTAAAGTTCCCTTCTTCATACTCCAGCATGAATCTGCTTTCCTGACATTTTCAAATATGTAAACCCGACAACCTTTTCTGACCTTTCTCAAAGGACGTCACAGTTAGCTAGAAGTCGGCATGTTTAGCAAACCCTGCAGAACAGCATCTGTGCATCCAGCTCACTCATGTGGATAACAAGAAGAAATGCAACAGCACTTGTCCCAAAACTGAGCCTTAATTGTTTGTTAAGCAACCTTTCAGGAACCTTTCAATCAGTATCAGTCTCTGAAAACACCCATTTATATGTAACAAACTGAAACTTGCTTTACATTCAGCACAGAACCTCACGGCTGGCAAGAAACTTGAGTGCCCTCAAGCAAACAAATGCTCCATCATCTGCCTTTTCCAAACTTTAAATCTCTGAATGTCAGGAATATTCTCCTCCCTCTTCAGTGCAAGTTCCCGTCTGTAGGCCGAGCCACCGTGCTAAAACCAAGTCTCAAGATGCCAATGCTTCTGTGATCTAGTCCGCCGCTAAAAAGCCAAGGTACAGAAGGAAAACATTGGGGCCAATCGATGGCCTGACAAGGCAAATATCAGACTTGGCCATGGGGCAGCAATTCAAAGTGTCCAACAGACAGAAATCATTCTGCAGTGAAAAGCTAGGCATGCTAAATGCTAATGAGCTTGTTTGAAAAGGTCTCCGCATCTGGGATTTGTTCATTCATCAACAGAATACTTTATTCACAGAAAGTAACATACTGTAAACTTTTTTCTACTCATCTGATTCTGTTAGGCATAAAATTTAGTTTAAATATCCCAGTTGAATGTAAGTAAATACGCACATGGCTGTCAAAACTGTTACAGTTTTATTACTTGTTTTTATTGTTCACAGTGAATTTGATCTTCAAATAGGTATTAAACATGCTTAGAAAGATTTTATGTCCTGGCTTCATAGTTCCTAAAACCCTTTAATCATCTTTATAATAATAATTAACAATGTTTTACCACTTCGAAAAATATTATTTCCAAAAATTTATTTTTGGGTTGGAACTTAATTTACATTTATAGTAAAACTGAATAATTGAGTTGATTTTAGATTTTAAAAATGTGTTTATTCAGGCAAACAGGAATGAATAAAAAAAAAAAATCAAACAATTAAGTTTCAGTCAAAATACCTCAGCTTTCAGACAAGTTTCAACACATCAAAAAAAAAAGGAATGGGAAAAAATACAATCAGTTAAAATGAGAAACTCCTAAATTCTGCAACACATTGCCAACATATTCTAATGATTAACTGTGCAGAGTGAGGAGTTGCACACACACAAAAAAAGTTTATTTTGATAACCTTATTGCAGGGTTAAAGCTAATGTGTCATAGGTTGGGTGTCAATGTTTCACTCATCAGTTAGGTCAGATGTGAGTCTAGTTATTTTTCACAGTTCGGCATGTTAAGCCAAAGGATGACCAAATCAGATCTAACTAGACCTCTATTTTAGGATGCAATAAATAAAGATGGTAAAACAACTTGTAGAAAAAGTTTAACCTGGTCGGCTTTGTTAATAATTTCAGTTTACACTAAAAAATGAGTTTGGTTTCCTAAAATAACATTAATTTGTGCTATAGCTAGCTGATGCTAATAGTGGTTTGTGCCAGCTGACCAGCAGCAACTTGTTGTAATTATCCAAGAACACAGATTTTGGGTTGTTCTTTTTTAACTCCACTTATTGGGGACTGCCTAAAGCAGCCACATATTATTATCCACCTGACAAGAGTTTCTTAACTTTATGTCTTACTCTTCCGTCAACTTTAATGCGGCCCAAACCGCAATGTGTACCCCCATAAATGTTTTATCAAAACGACCTCGGCACCGTGATGTGTGCTATGACTTTTATTGTCATTTCGAGTTACCATGGCAACTTAATTTGCAAACAAAGACGCCATTTTTCTCATTCAAAATACCTGATGGAACTCTAAAATGTCTGCCATGCGGCAGTCCCCAAGTTTCTCCAGGAACTTTGTAGCTCTAGTTCAACTAATTATTCTCTTTAACCTAGTTTTGGGTGGCAAACATAACTAAGTATGCTGGGTCAAGCTGATAACCCGGCCATGCTGAGATAAAACTATCCAGGACCTACAGTTCAAGCTTGTCCCAGCACTGGGTTGCAAACTAAAGTTGTTTTAAACCCAACAGTTTTTATTGTGTAGCTGTGGCTACACCTTATGTCTAACAGGTTGCAGAAATTACATTTAGAGGACTAAAGTACTACAGTATTTGTTATCTTTTAAGCTTTTGTGAACTCAGTTATAGTTGCCAGCTCTACTACCAGTAATTGGCTTCTGTTTCTGTAAATTTCCTTGAAAATATGGGTAGTCGCACATTGCAAGGTTTTTTCTTCTTCTTTGGCTTGTTTAAAAGTGTTGTTGCTTATTTAGGCTTACTCCAGATCAACATGTGTCCACCTAACAAAAATCCCAGTTGTTCCATCAGTTTGTCATCAAAAAAAGAAATGTGTTGCATGAAAAGCTTCCTAACTTCAAATTCAAATCATGCTGTATTGGCTGTTTTGTTGGTGTTATTGTTGTTGAGTCGAGGCTTAAATTTGCACATCCAAACTACGGTATAATAAATGGTTAGCAGTGACCTAAAACTCCTAATTAAAACTAGAAAATTTGCATATATCCAAACAAACAGTCCACTAAACATGTAAGGTGTTTATGACAGTACAAAAACATCTCATTATTTTCATTTGCAACTAGAGCACAGGTTTGGAAAACCTAAAGAAATTTAATTGTTTCATTAAAGCATCAACCTACAGCTATTTATATTTAATGTATACACTATTTTTTAAAAATTAAACAAAATGCAATAAAGCTTTGTGATATTTGGACCTCTACAACTACCATAGCCACAGGCAAGCTTTGCAAGTTGACCTTTTAGATAGGCTAAGTGCCACTGGAGCAAAGCCAGGCTTAAACAGGATCCAAACAGATGGCAGAACCAGCCACAGACGGGTCACACAAACACATTCGTTCATTCAGCAGGCGCGCAACGACTGAGACAACCTATGGTGCTGCCACCTGTTTTAGCACGCCTCACAATTTCACCATATTTCAAGAGTCCTCTGCTCATTGCAACAACTCTCTTTTCCTGCACTCCTCAAGCAGCACTAAGATGGATCATTCATTTTTCTTTGTATTTTTATTTCTTTGTCTTCATCTTCATCCTACACCTCCATCTACACAATTCTTCCTTATACACTGTGTACCACAAGCCTCCAAGTCCCTAAAGGACACTGCAAAGTAGGCTTAAAAAAAATGTAATGCAAAGCTTTGATGTGCTCAACTTCGTTCAAAAATATATTCCAGTTTTCTGCTGTTTAGAAGAAATGGAATGACTCAATGGGATGATCTCGGGGTTACATATTGATCATTTAGTTGTGATAGATTGAAGTCAGCCCACCTCTGATTCATTCTCAAGCACATTTTGCACACTTTCTTTCCCGTTTTCTTATCACGAAAGTAACCTTACAAAAGGTAGCTGATGCTTGTTTATTTTCTGGGGAAGATCTCAGTCGTCCAGGTCATGATCGATACAAAAAAGGCTTCAAAAACAAAAACAACTGAGCTTCTGTTCTGAAGATGTTTCATTACACACTCCAGACATTTTAGAATTGATAAAAACTTCCAGATGGGAGATGAAATGTCTTCGGCTTCAGAATAGAAGTCCATTTCTTTTTAATATTGTTTATTTTAAACTACTGTATATGATAAAAAAGGCAAAGTCACAAATAAGTAACACATAAAAGCCAATAATTCTGTTGGGTAATCTGGACAGTTTCCTTTGTACAGAGACGTTTCGCCCTCTATCCGAAGGGCTTCATCAGTCAGAGGAGTTCCAGTAAACTGTTTCCCCACCAAGCAGTAAACTCCTTAAGTGGACCAACCAGTTTGCTGGAGCTAAGATGGTTTCTGGGGGCCGTCCTGTCCCTCGTCGACTCCTCCCAGGCTGACAGCCACAGCCAAAGTGGTTCAAGGCAACAAAGTTCATGCCCAGTCATCCAGGTACCAAATCCAATAATTCTCAGTCAAGTCAACTGGACAGTTTCTTTTGTATAGAGACGATTTGCCCTCTTGGTGCTTGGTGGGGAAACAGTTTACTGGAACTCCTCTGACTGATGAAGCCCTCCGGATAGAGAGCAAAACATCTCTATACAAAAGAAACTGTCCAGATGACCCGACTGAGAATTATTGGATTTGGTACCTGGATGATTGAGCATGAACTTTGTTAACACATAAAAGGTTTTCTTTATGAGAAGTCAGAACAAAAATACTGAACAGAAATGTGTTCACTTTGTGAGAGCAGAGACTCATGGGAAAATTATGGGATGGACTCAGTGGTGACGTCCAACACCAGACAAATACAGAAACGAAGCCAATAACAAAAATAAAACATTTCCCAAAACCCAAAATCAGCCTGTCACTGGGGTCTTTGGTTTCTGTTCAGGCACAAAACAAGAAACTTTGTCTTTATCATTTTCACTAACTTAAATATTCTTGCAGTTTGTCAGAAGTTATTGAACTTTGTATTAAATGAGACGTTTAGTTTTCTTAAATTGAAACAAGTTTTAAAAAATGTAGTTTAATGTTGGAAACATTAACCCTGTAGGTTAGCTCAGAAAATGCTTGAAATGTAGTCAAGATGGCTCATATTGGGTTTAAAGCAAATTTATTTGTTTTTCTTAATTCATCTTTTAAACCTTATAATTCTACTATAACATGTCATTTAAATGAATATACTGTAGCCATTTCAGGTGTGCTGCATTTCATTCAAAACGATAAACAAAACTTGTTAAATAAAAAAATTGGTAAGAAAAGCACCTAAAAAGTGACATACCTTTATGTATTGCTCAAGCTGTGGATAGACTCTTCTCACCCTGAGGATGGTGGAGAAAAAAGCCCGATGAGGGATTGAGGTTGTGACCACATGTGTGATTTCAGGGAAGGAAAACACATTAAAACCAGATGCCTTGCAGCGTTTTAAAAGTTCCTCGTCAACTTGGTTTTCTCCCTCACTAAGAATACAGCCAACGGCGTGGCGACAGTGTGGTCCAGGTATCTGTAAAGAAGAAGCAAGCAAGTAAATAATAAATAAAGTTTCATGATAAAATTTAGTACATTTAAACAGTGTATACTCATAGACAAAAATAGATAGAAAACCTGTTCTACAGTGTTGCTAAAAAAACTAATTATAAAGTGTTGACTGAGAAGAAAGCTCTCAGAAATTAAGTTTCTCAGATCACACTATTGGTTGTTTCTCTAATCATCTCTCAGATTGGAGGCAATGTGTTCAACGTAACAGCACTTCTTCCAGCTATCTGTTAACAATGGTGTACCACAAGGTTCAGTCTTAGGACCCACCCTCTTCACAATCTACATAAGTAATGTAGGTCAGGTCATCCCTGATGCATCCTTACATTTCTATGCCAATGACACAGAAGTTTATTGTTGAGCTAGAACAGTTGCTAAGTTTTTCCAGCTTTTAGTCTTCTTTTGACAACAGATTTGTTCCGTTTAAAACTTGTGCTAAATGATGACAAATCCAAAGGAATGGCGTTTTCAGAGTCAGTCAGAGTCAGAGTCAGAGTTTCTTTATTGTCATTCGCACCTCATGTGGTACATGTGGTGGAGCGAAATTATGTACACAGGGTCCCAGTTACATCCAACAATAAAATGTATAAGAAAAACAGTAATAACATCTAAGATATGAACTAAGAAAAACATCAACTAAATATACACTAAGCACTCATAACATAAAACATTGAACATCACCACAAACATGAACATGAGTCTGTGAGCAGATGTGCACGCATGAACACATCAATATTGAAACAGATCAGCAGCAACATGAAACAGATCAGCAGCAACATGATATGGTTTTACACAGTGATTATTCTAGTTAGAGATTCATGAGTCTAACAGCCTCAGGGTAGAAGCTGTTCCTCAGTCTAGTGGTTCTACACTTAATGCTCCTTAACCTCCTTCCTGAGGGGAGTGGGGCAAAAAGTGTGTGTGCTGGGTGGGTGGGGTCCTTCATGATGCAGGTGGCCCTCTTCCTGCATCTGGAGGTGTAGATGTCTGTGATGGTGGGGAGACTGATTCCAACAGATTTCTGTGCAGCCTTCACCACTCTCTGCAAAGCTTTTCTTTCTGCAGCTGTGCAGCCTCCATGCCACACATTGATACTCGAGCACAGGATGCTCTCCACTGCACACCTGTAGAAGGAGGTGAGGACTGAGCTTCCCAGACCAGCTCGCCTCAGCCGTCTGAGGAAGTAGAGTCTCTGATGAGCTTTCTTGATCAGGCTGGTGGTGTTGTTGCTCCAGCTGAGGTTGTCATTCATGTGTACACCCAAGTACTTGTAGCTGGAGACCACTTCCACCGCAGATCCTCTTATGTTCAGGGGGGTGTAGGTGTTTTTGTTCCTTCTGAAGTCCACAATCATCTCCTTTGTCTTCTTCACATTGATGTGAAGGTTATTCTCTCTGCACCAGCTCTCCAGGTGTTCCACCTCTTGCCTGTAGCTGGACTCATCATTGTTTGTGATGCATCCCACCACCGCTGTATCATCTGCAAACTTTACAATGTGACAGCCTGGATGGGTAGCTGCACAATCATATGTGAGCAGAGTAAACAGAAGGGGGCTCAACACACATCCCTGAGGAGAGCCAGTGCTGAGGGTTATGGTGGAGGAGGAGAGGTTGTGGATCCTCACTAACTGTGGTGTTTGTTAAAAAGTCTAGTACCCAGTTGCAGATGGAGGGGCTTAGTCCTAGTGTGGATAGTTTGTCCATCAGGGTTTGGGGGATCATGGTGTTGAAGGCGGATATGAAGTCCACAAAGAGCATACGGACGTAAGAGTTTTTCTGCTCCAGGTGGTTGAGTGCAGTGTGGACCACAGAGGAGATTGCATCTTTCAAACAGGAAGTCAGTACCAGAAGTTCTTCCTTCTATTTTATCTTCAAATGGTGTTCTTATTGAGTTTGTCGATTCTTATAAATACTTGGGTATCTTGGTCGATTCGCATCTGTCAAAAACTTGGTAAAGAAATTGAAAGTAAAACCGGGTTTCAACAATTTTCAGTCGCCATCTGGACTGTTTCTTTTTGTTTTTTTGTGCAGAAACATTTCACCGGACTTTGTTGGTTAAAACTGACTTTCTTTTTTAGAAATAGATCCTAACTTTGAATGCTAGGAAACGCATTGCAACTGCTACCTTCCTTCCCTCTATTGACTTTGGTGACATTACTTACATGAATGCTCCTACAAGCACTCTGCATATGTTGGATGCTGTCTATCACGGTGCTCTAATATTCAAAACTTGCTGTAACTACCGTACCTATCACTGCACCCTGTATTCGCTGGTTAACTGGTCATCATTAACTTCACGCAGACTCTCTCACTGGTACATTTTCATCTTTAAATCACTTCTTGGTCTGTTGACTCCATACATCTCCTAATATAGGTCAATCTGCGAGTGCAGCTACAGCGTGCACTCTCAGGATATAATTACTTGCAGTGTACCCTCAGTGCGGACCAAACTAGGCAAAAGAGTCTTCTCTTACTCCTGTAACCTGGAACACCTAGCAAAAGGATCTGAAGCTCTCGACCTTGACCTCTCCAAGTGATTTTAAACAACTGCTGAGTTTATGGCAAAGACAACGCAGACATGTTCCAGTTTTTAGCATTTTACATCGCTTTATAATGTAGACAATTTGTTTTGTTTTTATATCCATCTATCTATCCATCCATCCATTATCTTTTGCTTGTTCCGAAGTCAGGTCGTGGGGGCAGCAGTGTAGTGTGCTAAAGGCTAGGTTAGCTGCACCTCCACTACAATATATTTAAATAAACGGGTTCTCTCTTTTTCGATTTAAATTACTGCCATGTGACTGAGGTAACTGTGCGTGGATTGTTTAATCAGTGACATGAGACGTTAATTTACTTTGACCCATCAGAATAAATGTGGTCATTTATTGAACAGAATCAAAATTTAACATCAAAACATTGTACACTTGATTAGCTGATCTGGTTCTGATTAATAAAACTTGGCACGTTTTACTTAATAAAACAACAGGACTTGAAGAAGGCATCTAGACTATTGGCAAAATAGAAGAGTTTAAAGATGGGAAATTAAGGAGTTTAAATGGAGAGAAAAGATGGATGAGGGAAAGTGTGTTGACCAGGAGTGGCACCCTTCATCCGACCCCAGCTCAGCCCCGGTACACTCGGTGCGTGACGACTCGTTACCTTTGCAGAAGATAGGTCAGCTCTGGTACAGAGGTCCATTTCAACGCTACCTTTCAGCGTCTCCGGTCAGGGTGGCTGAGAATCGTCCGAAGTAGTGACGGTACTCCGTTCAACAGAATAAGCTTCCTTAGAAGTGGTAGGGCGTTACGCCCGGGTGAGTTCACAGCGAGGCGCTGTGACTACAGCTGGGATGGACGGACCCTCATCTCACGGTCAAATCCATCAGCTATTGATTAAATCTGAAAGTTCCTTAGGAACTCTCAGGAAGTCTTCAGTCAGAGATTCCACTCAGAAGTGGAGGACTCCATGAAAGACTGAAGAAGACCCCAGGAAGACTCCGGTCAAAGACTCAAGAAGACTGAAGACTGAGAAGTTCCAGGAAGTGTGGACTCTTAAAAGAGTTCTCACTTCCGGTCACTTCAGGACTTCCTGATTGGTTGAAACAACCAACAGGGGGTAGTTCTAGTGATGTCAGAGGGTCATTACAAGTCAAGAAAACAGCAGGAATATTTTAGAAACGTCCAGTACAGACAGAAGACATGTTATGACGATGTGAGAGCAAGCAAGTGCCAGTAGCTTCTTATTTACCGTCTGCTAGGTTTAAAAACAATCCACTTCGTTCTAATAACTCCTTCCTGACTTTCGACCAACATCACTACTTCTTATTTCAGACAGAAGATCAAAAATGCATAATTACTTTGTAAATAGACATTTAACTTGATTTCTAACTTAAATGAGGATTAAAAAAAATCATTAATACTGTTTCACAGTTGATTTAAAATGAGTGGTTCACTTCAACATTTAGAAATGGTATGAACTAAACACACTTTTGATTTATCAAGATATTGTAAAATAGTAATGATAATATAAAAGAAGAGTGTTATTTCAATTGATTACTTCAGGATACAATTAGACAGTCTCTGGATGAGCTAATTTGTATTTCTGGATTCAAATCAATGAAATAACAGTTCCTGTCCCATGAAGGTCCTCAGAGGCAGGTTTTGGTCGGAGGCCGAGTTCACTACAGCAGCTTGAGTAGGGAGACCCAGACATCTCTTTCCACTGCCACCTCTTCTAGCTCTACTGGGGGGACCCCAAGGTGTTCCCAAGCCAATTGAGAGACATAGTCTCTCCAGCATGTCCTGGGTCTTCCCCGGGGTCTCCTCCCTGTCGTTTTTATATCATTTCTTCCATTTACTTTTTCATTTTATATGCTTTTTTATACGATTGGCTATTGTTGTCTGTACCTCATCTGTGTTCTTTGTTTAAAACAGGTTTCTCTTGTAAATGAGTCCTTGTGGCTCCATGAGACTAACCTGTATAAATAAAGGTTGGATGAAAAAAGTATACAACTAAAAAAAACATTTTGGTGTTGTTTTGTATCTATTCACTGAGTAATGATTCTTTTTCTGACATATTTCTGGGTAAAACCAAGTATGCAATGTGACAAATTTGAGTGCAACACCATTATAAACAAAGTGCCTCACGGGCAGGCTCTGTTGGTTTAGTAGTATGCAATCATAGTTTTAGTGGTTGTTGGGTTTTTTTTTTCTCGTTCTATTGTGTGAATTTACGTCATCTATCATTTGTCAATCAAACCAAAACCAGTGCTTTAGCTTTTCACAGCTTCTCTATTTTCTCTTTCAGTTTTTGGTGTTTCTTAAGCCTTGTGCGTTTCTTTTGAATATAGTTTGTATCTGCCAAGTTCAGACTTACAAAATCTTATACAGCTTTAATCCAACATCACAGCACCAGGAGTGTCAGAAGAACTGTGCAGGAACTGATTGCACAAAACGTAATTTGTGCATAGTTTTGACTGTACTGTTCAATTTTCAGAAATAAATTCATTAAACTATCAAATGTCATCTTTCATCTTTATTTTAATAGTCCCTTCCCTTATAAACATGGAGTCATAAACACAAGAGTGTGTAATAGAAACCAATAATAGTGGCAAAACACACAAATAAAACCAACCTTGGCATGTCAGCCAGGTAGTAGGGCAGAAATATGCTCAGCTGAGCTGCATTAGAAAAATTGGGTAAATCAGCAATTATTTATTTTCCTCTCTTTTCAGCACACTGATGCCCATTAAAAAGGCGGGAAATGAAAAAAAAAGGGGGAAACTTTCTAAATGAAGACTCTGGGGATGAGCAAGATACTCTCCCACTGTGCTGAGAGGAGCACAAATGAAAGATTGTGAAATAAATTATCTGGGATGATCTAATTTGATCAAATTTATTTATTTCTAGCATGGTCAGTGTGTCCAAGGAGGCACGTACAGTACTGTACTGTGCAAGTCTCGAGTTAGTCCTTTTTTTTTCTTCCAAGCAGTCAGTTTTTCTTGTAACCTTTAAAAGTGGTCTCTGTTAATAGTTTGTCAAGCTTTCAAAGTTTTTGAAAGTTGTACTTTTGACTTGCTGCTTTTTTACAATTTTAGATCAGCTCATTTTCAGAGGAAAGGTGTTTTGAGTTTTTGTTTGGTTGTTTGTTTTTGTATATCTTTTAGCTACTGATTCTGGTGGTTGTGCTTTTAGACCTGACAACAATCTCAATCTCTCGTTTGGAACAGTGGGTAAGTACTAGGGGCATGGCACTACAACAGTTCAGGTCCTACATGGTAGATCAAACATTCACTGCCAACCTCAGTGATTTGAGGACCATCACCTCCACCCCACCCTTTGTGTGTGGAGTTCCTCAGGGTTCAGTTTTGGGTCCTCTTATTTTACCTCCATTTGTTCCCAGTTGACTCCATTTTCAGAAAACATAGTATTCCTGTCCACCGATATGTTGCCAACAGCAAGATTTATCTGCCGCTAAAAAAAAGGATTCCCCTGAATATATTAGACCTCTAAATTCTGACCCATGACCCTTTTTTTTTTCTTTTTTTCTTGTAAATGAGTCCCTAAGGCTCAATGGGATTAACCTGTATAAATAAAGGTTGAATGAATGAATGAATGAAAAATTTGGGCACTAGAAGGCCATTGAACTTGAAAGACGAATCAGCGTTGTCTTGACTTAAAATTAACAACTAGGGGTGCACAATATTATCGTCATGGTATCAGCCAATATTAGCAATAAAGTTAAATATCGGACATCGGCCATTCCATCAAACTAACTAACCGATATGAAAGGTGCTGTTACATACACACAAACCGGATTCCAAAAAAGTTGGGACACTAAACAAATTGTGAATAAAAACTGAATGCAATGATGTGGAGATGGCAACATCTAATATTTTATTCAGAATAGAACATAAATCACAGATCAAAAGTTTAAACTGAGAGAATGTATCATTTTAAGGGAAAAATCTGTTGTTTCCAAATTTCATGGCGTCAACAAATCACAAAAAAGTTGGGACAAGTCTATTTTTACCACTGTGTGGCATCCCCCCCTTCTTCTTACAACACTCAACAGGCGTCTGGGGACAGAGACCAGTTTCTCAAGTTTAGAAATAGGAATGCTCTCCCATTCATGTCTAATACAGGCCTCTAACTGTTCAATCGTCTTGGGCCTTTTTTGTTGCACCTTCCTCTTTATGATGCGCCAAATGTTCTCTATAGGTGAAAGATCTGGACTGCAGGCTGGCCATTTCAGTACCCGGATCCTTCTCCTACGTAGCCATGATGTTGTGATTGCTGCCGAATGGGGTCTGGCATTATCGTGTTGAAAAATGCAGGGTCTTCCCTGAAAGAGATGACGTCTAGATGGGAGCATATGTTGTTCTAGAACCTGAACATGGTTCTCTGCATTAATGGTTCCTTTCCAGACATGCAAGCTGCCCATGCCACAAGCGCTCATGCAACCCCATACCATCAGTGATTCAGACTTCTGAACGGAGCGTTGATAACAACTTGGGCTATCCTTGTCCTCTTTGGTCCGGATGACATGGCGTCCCAGTGTTCCATAAAGAACTTCAAATCGTGACTCATCTGACCACAGAACAGTCTTCCATTTTGCCACACTCCATTTTAAATGACCCCTGGCCCAGTGCAAACGTCTGAGCTTGTGGAGCTTGCTTAGAAATGGCTTCCTCTTTGCACTGTAAAGTTCCAGCTGGCAACGGTGGATGGCACGGTGGATTGTGTTCACTGACAATGCCTTCTGGAAGTATTCCTGAGCCCATTCTGTTATTTCCTTGACAGTGGCATTCCTGTTTGAGGTGCAGTGACGTTTAAGGGCCCGGAGATCACGAGCATCCAGTAGTTTTACAGCCTTGACCCTTACGCACAGCGATTGTTCCAGATTCTCTGAATCTTTTGATGATGTTATGCACGGTTGATGATGATAACTTAAAAGTCTTTGCTATTTTACGCTGGGTAACACCATTCTGGTATTGCTGCACTATCTTCCTGTGCAACAATGGTGGAATTGGTGATCCTCTTACCATCTTGGCTTCTGAGAGACGCTGACACTCTGAGAAGCTCTTTTTATACCCAATCATGTTGTCAATTGACCTACTTAGTGTTAATTGGTCTTCCAGCTGTTCGTTATATGCTCAATTTCCTTTTTCCAGCCACTTATTGCTACTTGTCCCAACTTTTTTGGGATTTGTTGACACAGTGAAATTTTGAATCAACATATTTTTCCTTTAAAATGTTACATTTACTCAGGGGGCAGCACGGTGGCACAACTGGTAGAGCTGCTACCTCTCAGCGAGCAGGTCCTTGGTTCAAACCCCGGTCCGGGGGCCTTTCTGGGTGGAGTTTGCATGTTCTCTCCGTGCATGCGTGGGTTTTCTCCGGGTGCTCCGGTTTCCTCCCACAGACCAAAAACATGCATGTTAGGCTGATTGGTAACTCTAAATTGCCCCTAGAGTGAATGGTTGTTTGTCTCGTTTGTCTCTATGTGTCCCTGTGATGGACTTGCGACCCATCCAGGGTGTACCCCGCCCCTCGCACAGTGATTGCTGGACATGGGCACCAGCGACCCCCGTGACCCAAAATGGAATAAATGGGTAAAGAAAATGGATGGATGGACATTTACTCAGATTAAACTTTTGATCTGTCATCTATGTTATATTACGAATAAAATATTGACATTTGCCATCTCCACATCGTTGCATTCAGTTTTTATTCACAATTTGTTTAGTGTCCCAACTTTTTTGGAATCCGGTTTGTAAAAGGCACTGTTTTTAAATGATAACCCCGTGACAAGGATGCCTGCAGCGCCATCACAACATTATGACGTCACATGCGCCTAATTGATCTGATCACGGCAGGAGAGGAAGAAGTGAAAACGTTGGCAGTGTAGAAATTTTATAAAATGCTGGAAACTAAATGGTAAATGGACTGTACTTATATAGCGCCTTTCTATCTAATCAAGATACTCAAAGCGCTTTACACTACAATCTGTGTCCTCATTTATCCATTCATACAGCACTCTACTAGATCTCTACAAAGCTAATTGAACAAATCATTCTAAAGAGACTAATCAGAGCTTTATCATATTCATACACCGATGGGACACACATCAGAGGCGATGAGGGGTTCAGTGTCTTGCCCATGGACACTTCGACATGTGACTGCTGGTGGGTTCGAAGTTCGAACCACCAACTCTTGCAATGGAGGACGACTGCTCTAACCACTCAGCCACAGCCGCCCCAAACTGAAAGCAGAACTGCTATTTGCAATGACTGCTCAGCATCAGTGATGCGAGGAGGCGCGAAAACAAAGTCCTACAACGCTTCAAACCTAATTAACCATCTCAAGAACCACCATTCCGACGATTCCGATGAGTTCATGGTGGCCAGAAAGGAAAGCGAAAGAGGGGTCAACCGCGGAGAAACAAAACCTCGCCAGCAGTCCATACAAGCTTTAATTTAAGAAACTGTCCAGTATTTCTATTAACGCACAAATACTTATGCACTTTTCACTTGTCGCTTGTGAACAGGTTGAGTTTAGGTTTGTGAAAATTTACAAATTTGCACTGTTCCAGTGTTGTCATTGGGTTAGAGAGAGTAAATGTCATGAATAAATTTGACATTAAACATAATTCAGCCCTGTGATGGACTTGCGACCTGTCCAGGGTGTACCCCGCCCTTCGCACAGTGATTGCTGGACATGGGCACCGGCGACCCCCGTGACCCAAACTGGAATAAGCGGGTAAAGATAATGGATGGATGGACATAATTCAAGTTAAAGTGTTACATTATTTTCAGCCTCTTTTTTGGCATCTGCATTTGGTGGCAGGCCAAATTGACAAAGACCAAGTAGAATAATGTAGTATTTTAATCCCACAGCAGAGAAAGCTAGTCTCTGTATGTAGGTCTAGAATTTAAAATATCAGTATTGGTTGTCAGCCAAATAAGTTTTAACATATCGGCATATCGAATATTGGCCAAAAATCCAATATTGTGATTCTCTATTAACAACCTACCAAAAAGTTTGGGCATTTTTTGCTAACTGAATCTTTGAAAGATACCAGAGATGATACAGTTGGACACACAAGGCGATTCCCAAAGAGCAATTAGCTAACACGACGTGCATCTCTCAGGTTCTGTCAAATAATGTTTTACCGTTTCTTCTAGATATGATTCATTTGCCAGAAAAAAAAAAAAAGTGTTTTTTATGCTTGACAGTGACACTTCAACTTTTATCCTCCACTTATTGACTTTTTCATTTTTTCATGCACACTGCACAATGTGATGTCATGATGCGTTACAAGAAGAGCAACAAGTCCAAGTCCACAACTTGGAAAAACCTTCAAAACCACTTTAATGTTACAAGAAAGTCTGGTTCCTTGGAAGCAACATATAAAAAACATTAGAGATGATTTAAAACTTCTACACTGTATGTCTATTTGCTAACATGAAAGGCAACTTGCGGCTCAACGTTTGAGGCTCACAAAACACAGCACAATTCCTCACAAAATCACACTCGATCATAGTCTTTATTTTGTTCCTCAAGCTGCCCTCATTATGACACAAGTGTGATGCCTTTTGATGTTTCTTCAACACACTGACAGCTCACATGAAGCAAATAGTTGTGATATTCATCTCAAGGAATCAAGCCGCCTTGTGTCTCTGTTGCACAACAGCAGCACAGGCGTCAGTGAGGCAACCAAAAAAGAGGGGATAAAAAAAATATATATCAAAGAATCTTCTCCGGCATACAAAACATTTTCTATGTGCGCTCAGATTCTGTAAAGCTTAGGTTGTAAATGTTTAAAGTAACTTTCTGGAAGAACAAGATTCAGCCCTGAAGACTGGCGTACGTTTCCTGATCAGCTCCTCATCCAGCTGCCGTTCTCTCTGCTTTCATCACATTGTGACACAAACAGCGGTCCCTGAAGATGGGCAGATTTGTCTATCAGCTGCTGTTCCACTTGTCATCTATTACACTCAGACAATCCAAGTCCCGAGGTCTCTGTGCACTGACCTTCATCACTTACTCTGAGCATCAAGTTTGACAAAATACTAGACAATCTCTCCCCATCGCTTCCCTCCGATACTCGCTGGATTCAAAGTTCGAGGCTTAAAGCAGAGGTGAACTGTGCACACTGGGTCACAGAACCCCCCCACCCCCCCGGCTTCGAAGCTGTGAAGAGGCTGATGGAGGAGAAGGCTTTAGCGAGTTGAGCCTTGGATGTGCATTAGCCATTTGAAGGAGCAGACATAGCCGTATCCATGGCAACCATCTCAGGACCAAATCAAGTTCTCATTGAGGTCTTTTGTTTCTCCAGAGGAAGTGATTAAAGGAGGTAAAAGTGAGAAAACTGAGAACGGGATGAAACTTAACCATGCAGGCACTTATCTGTCTGCTGAACTTAAAAAAAAAAATAAAAATAAAAAAACGCCCACTGCAAAAATTGGTGGACAGTGTCTCCCCATTTAAACACCAAACACCAGTCCTCCTGTGTGTAAGCGAACTCTCGGGGGTTCCTGCCGCAGTCAGTGAATGGCATCCTGAGGCTCAGACACTAATGAGCTGAGATCATTATGACAATTATTCCAACTTAGATCAGGACTTGGCTGTGACTGTGCAGAGGAACCAGGACTCAATGTTAGCCTAATTGCCAGCTTGAGGGGAAAAAAATGGATGAGCATAACAAAAGTGTTTTGAAGCAGGGCTGGGAAGAGCCCATCACTGACCTCTGGTTACATTCCATCAGGTTGCTTTGGTAGGTTTAAGCAGTGAACTCACAACTGTTTTAAGTTAGATACTAATTTGTTTTAAAGAAAACTAAACAGTAACGATGAGCGAAGTTAACAAAATCCCACTGTAACTGACTCGTGCTATAAAACTCAATAATTATTTATCAAATAGAAAAAAGTGTGGGTTAAATACATTAGAGGTGTTGATGCAGAAGGTGTTCACTGCATAAAACTGCCTTGAAAAACATAAAAGTGAAATATCTAGACTGAAACCATCTTTGCATGGTGATGGCAGTACCACACATTAATAGGTTTGAGTCTGACTACTGGTGCCTTTAATAAAAAAATAAATAATTTAAAATTTGGTCTTAAGTGAGATTACCAGTACATTATGAGTTGTTTCTTTAGATACTTGTAGTAAAAGGTGAGCCTACTCAAACTGATTTCCACAAAGCCTGCGTTTTTATTTTTATTTTTAAGTAGTAGTAAACTGACTGATTGGTCAGCAAATTAATTTGGGTGATTGCTGCCATAATTTAAATAAATGGCATCAGTCAGACATGCGTATAGTAATTTGATTTGCATCTATACGTTTATGTTGCATGTATTACAACCTGAAGGCGATCAAGCAACACTTTCAACAGATAGAATATATTTCATGTCAAGGGTGCCTTCACCGGCGAACCGGCTTCCAAAGGAAGTTCATCGAAATATTTTGTTAACTTTGTCAAGGCGTAGTGCCATAACTTCCAGAATGAATTACAAGACTTTACTTTTTAAATATCTGAGAGGCTTGAAACCTTTGCTATTCCAACAGCACATGTTCTGCTAAAAAGCATTTGTCCAAAACTCTTCAATCACTGCATTAAAAAAATAAATAAATCTATACTGTATTCTGCAAGACCATTAAACTACCGGTAATATAATTAACAGATAACAATAAACAACAATGGGGGAGAAAAAACGTTTTTTTAGATACTGGCAATCGACTATCGTGATTTCTAAAATTGGCATGGTCATCAACTATTAAAAAGATTTTTTTTAGACAACCTCTGATTAAGAGGGAGGCTTAAAGAATTAGCTTATATCTTAATTCAAACATAATTAAGATCTAAAATAAAAGTAAGCTTAAAATATCAACAGACACTATTATTCCCACTCAACACACAACAATCAGACAGTTGTATATCATATTCAGTGGGTATTACGGTCATAGAAGAGCCATATTTATTGATAATAAATGGGTCAAGTTCTTGTTTTACACTCCTGTTACTAAAACTTGCAGAAATGCTGAGTGCAACAAGATTGAGAAATTATTTCAAGATGGTCCATTGTCTCAAGCCTCTCAAATTTAGGAAAACCTTACAAAGCTCATCCTAAAACTCCTTTGAAATGTGGGAACAAGCCTTGCAGTATTATGAAGACCCCAGAGAGTGTGCAGTTTTAGCTATCAAGGAAAGCGCTCCAGCAGCTATTGTGTCCTGCACCTTATAGAAACAGAGATGTTGAGATAGATGGGTTCACACAGGGAACAACAACACAGGAAACCATCCATAAGTGAGATCTAACTGAATTACACTGGAGTCAGCAGCCTTGGAGTGGAGATAATGAGAGGCAAGGGCAATTTCTATCACATTCACATAAATGAAAGCATTCCTGGGTTTACTTTCTGTTCTTTCCTTGTCACATGTTTTCTACCAAACCATCACAGCTTGGATGTTAGTCCTAAGAAACAAAAATGCTGAGATAAAAAGGTGATATTTTTTTATTTACGCACATAAATTCAACTGAAAATATCCTGAGTTAATAACACGAGCCTGTAAGCTTGCTGATTTTTATGTAATAAATCTTAATAGTTGTTTGATCAATTGATAAGTACAAAGACACACCATCAGAGTGCAGCAACACAACACACATCTGTCAAATCAGCTGATTTGCACACGATGCAAAATTATCTAATCTAAATTTTCCATAAAGCCTTAAGGATACAACTCCTTACTTGAAATTAAAGACCTAACACGTTTGAATTATTACTTAATTATAATTACTACTACTCCATAACATCCAAATACACAAGACACCATATCCAAACCAGATGTTCAATAATGCTTAGGGAAATGATGTCCCTAACATGAAAAGAAGTGGATTAATTGCTGAATGTCACAAGTATACAAAATAACACTTAGAGGACTATTCATTGTGAGGAGGGATGGGGTTTTGTTTTCAAATTAATAAATACAATAACAAGGACAAACTGTTTAGAAATGATGGATTTAGTCACTTGTGTCGTGGAAAGGAACAACACCGCCATCTAGCGGCGAACTACAATAAGCACAATAAATTTCATCACGTCCACTGTTTCTACATTTAGAACTCTTTAACAACATGGGCTAAAACTGAAGTGGTTTCTTTTTCTATGCAACATTAAAAGTATATATCTTAATATCAAATTATGTTCTCAAATAAACCTTTTTTCATCATTTTTTCCACCTTCCCTTAAAACTAATGCTGTAGATCGCATCAATTTATAAGTCTAGTTGACTTTTAGTTTTGCATTTCTGAACAGCGATGTAGTTGCATCGCTGAGCTTGCGACAAAGATTGCAGCAGTAGGAAAACGTGTCGTTATTTAGCAGATTTCTAGATGTTTACCTGTTTGGGCTCGTCATAAAACACCACGATACACGACAGCCCTGTTGCTCCAACACGCCGAGCTTCCTTCAAAAGTTGTCCGCTGGGTTTGTACGCTCCTTCTTTAAACCTGTATGCGAATGTCATCTTTTTTAAGGACGAAGAGCAAGTTTGCACGGTGATGTCTGTGAGGAGTCCTGAATACAAAACACAACCAGCTAATGTAAAAACTAAAACAGCTAATAGGATGAGCAGCAGGCTCATGCTGAAGCCGTATTCTGACATGATGAGAGCTCACCAACAGGTGGGGCGAATTACAGTAAAAACTGCCGCCTCCAAGCATTTAACACGGTTTCATTTCTTAAAACATGCTTAAAATATGCTTTAGGTTGTCTTTAAAAGCACGTCATTGATGAAAAAGGTAAAGTTTTCGCGCTACCCGGCAACGACAAAACCGCTGGATTACACATTGTGCAGGACTTCCTGGAACGTACCATGCAGGCGAAAGGGGGGGGGGGGGTGTTATAACAAGAAAATATTAATAAAATAATCCGAAAGTCACTTAAATAATATTTAGCTGATTTTTTTGTGTCTAGTATATGCAATTTTAGTTGATGTGTAACAATTAGCAAACTGTTGTCTTTTGAAACGAGTTTACAATGACACTTTTCCGTTGTTTTCCTTTTTTTTTTTTTTTTTTTTGCTGCCGTCCTCGGTTTGAAGAAACGCAATAGGAAATTGTAAACAAGAATATTCTTGCTGTGTGACCCACAAAATAAACAACAAAAATAAAACTCACTAAATAAAATAAACGTGTTACTATACTAAAGTTTACTCAAGTTAAATGTCGATGCGTATTTAGTTCAGCTTTTCATGACAAATTATTTGAGGGATAAGTGCCTTGGCGCAATACCGGTATGGGACCGGTTAAAAGTAAAGGCGAGCTGCGAGGGCGGAGTTGTCTCTCTAATAGAGAGAAAGCAAACTCCGCCTCCCTAGAGCGCTGCTTCGTATGCCGGCCTCTAAATAAATAGTGCACATCCATCAATAGCCTTAAGGAGCGTTTATGTTTGTGCTCCGCCTTTATTTTAAATTAGGGCTGAACTTCAAGAAAACGTTCAAAGTTGATTTTTTTCCGCATTGCATTCGGCTTGTGACGGATTCATAAACATGGCTGGAAACATTAAAAGGTTTTACGACCTTACAGCTAAGCTGCTCTCTGGTGAAACCTTTAGTTTCTCGGCACTAAAGGGGAAGGTCGTTCTCGTTGAGAATGTGGCTTCTCTCTGAGGAACAACCATCAGGGATTACACACAGATGAACGAGCTTCATTCTCGCTATTCCGCCGAGGGACTTGTTATTCTGGGTGTGCCCTGCAATCAGTTTGGACATCAGGTAAGTTCCCTTAAATATAAAACAATAACATGACCTCAAAACATTCTGCAGTCTTCTTGTTTTAAGTTTAATGATTTCCTTTATTAAAAGGTATTGTAATTTATAAATGCTTTATAACCTAACTAGCAAAATGTTTTCAAATATATTGTAAAATGGCATCAAAATATGTTAAGTATCAGCAAATTATCTTACAGGAATTACAATGTTAACACCATTGGTCTCTGGGAAAACATTTCCTTATATTGTGTATTTTCTGTGTGTTGTCTGAATTGTGTGACTAACTTTAGGATACCGAGTGTCATCTTTCTCTGAAATGGTCCAGAATAAAAACTGAATGAAAATGGATGTGCTTCAAAACTTCAAATGAATTTGAAAAAAAAAATCACTTTCATTAATGTTAACTTTGTTTTGTGGCTGTAAATGAAAACCCTGCTCAATGTTCTGTGTGTAGGAGAACACCAACAACGATGAAATCCTGAGGTCCCTGAAGTATGTCCGTCCAGGCAACGGCTTTGAGCCAAAGTTCCCGCTGTTTGAAAAGGTGGATGTGAATGGGAAGGATGCCCACCCGCTGTTTGTGTATCTGAAAGAGAAACTCCCAGTCCCCTGCGATGATGCCACGGCTCTCATGACGGATCCGAAGTTCATCATCTGGAGTCCTGTGTGCAGGAATGACATATCCTGGAACTTTGAGAAGTTCCTGATCACTGCTGACGGGGAGCCTTACAAGCGTTACAGCAGGCATTTCCTCACCATTGACATCGAGGCAGATATTAAAGAGCTACTGAAGAGAATCAAGTAAAATGAGCGCTACAACACTATAGCTGGCTGTAAAAGATGTAGTCTACCACTCTTATCAGCATACTCAGACATTAGTGACATTTTATCTTTCTTTCCAGCTTAGAGTTAAACTGCCTCAGTCCAAAGATTGTGCTATTTTCAGTGGTGTGCACTGCCTGTTTACTAAATGAAGAAACTTCTGTAAACCATTTTGTGTAAGGAGTTCCTGATGAAATGTAAATGTGTGTGCTTCTACCACTAACTATACCACAATTTGATGATTTCAAGAGGAAAAAATAAAGATGTTGCACTGAACAACGTTATTTTGTCTGTTTAAAATTCATATAAAAAAAACCTTCTAAATACTCTTTGTACTGAATTTATTTGAACAAAATTCACACAAGCCAATTTACTACCCCCCTCCTTATGCATCAACATCAAAAGGTGCATAAATTGAGAATGCAGAAATGCACATTATTGTCTTGTGGGATAAACAGATAATTGACTAATTTGTTGTCAGTACAAAGTTTTGGAGTGAGCAGGCCATGTACTAATACTGTATTCTGTTTCAAAGTTTTAGACTTTTTCAGACTTAAATTTCCAGTTTGAGGACTGGATGAAATTGTAGTAAATGCTAAATGTAGTAAATAGCCTGCACGTATATAATGCAGCATAACCTCAGAAGGGTGCCCAAAGTATTTTCAGTGTGTTTTCTATTTACATGAATCTGAAATGCAAGTTGCTGCTAACAGAAATCACTTGGAGTTGGATATGCATGGAATATGTATATTATATTAATTGTACAAAGTAATGTACTTTTTTGAGAAATGAAATTCAATTGTTCATCTTTAATAGAATGTAAACAATGAGTGTACAGTTCAAGTTTTTTGACAATCATTTCAGAAAGTGAAACTCATGAATTATTTCATTACACACAGAGAAATAATATTTCAAGCCTTCATTTTTTTTTGTAATATTGATGATTATGGCTGATAATTAATGAACAACCAAAATTCAGTGTCTCAGAAAATTAGAATATTGTGAAGAGGTTCAATATGCACTCCCTGCACTGGCTACCCATTCACCTTCGGATCCAATTCAAAATTCTCATGTATGTTTTTAAATCACTGAACAGTTCCGCCCCATCCTATCTCACTGATCTTCTGCAGCCATATGTCCCACCGCGCTCTCTGAGGTCAGCAGACCAGATGCTTCTCTCAGTCCCAGAAACCCATCGTAAGCTCAGAGGTGACAGGGCTTTCTCTGTTGCAGGTCCACGACTGTGGAATGAGTTGCCACTGAGTGTCCGGCAGGCTCCCACACTCTCAGTCTTTAAGTCTCGCTTGAAGACCCACTTCTATTCGCTTGCTTTTAACACGGTGTGATTTGTTTGGTCCTGTCTGTTCTCTACACTGTTGGCCATTTTAGTTAGCTTCTGCTGCTATTTGTATCTGTATTTTTATTTTATGTTTTCCTGTCTGCTGTGCATGTTTGTTTTTGTACAGCACTTTGGTTGGCCTTGTTGCTGTTTTAATTGCTCTATAAATAAATTGGTATGGTATGGTAATATTATAAATTCCTGTGTTACACCTTAATCGGCTCATTAACTCCTGGACATGAGCTACAAATGTCTCATTCCTCAAGTCCAGCCACTCCTGAACCAGAGACAACATCAGCATCTTACCTGCTGAGGAGACAAAGAACTGGACTCAGTGGTACATTTCAGATTAAAGTAAATTCTGCATGACATTTAGAAATCAAGGTCCCAGAGTCTGGAGGAAGAGTGGAAAGGGACAGAATCCACGTTGATGGAAGTCCAGAGTGAAGTTCCCAGTCAGTGATGGTTTGGGTCCATGTTCTCTGCTGGTGTTGGTCCACTGTGTTTTCTGAAGTCCACAGTCAGCACAACATCTACCAGGATATTTTAGAGACTTCATGCTTCCTTCTGCTGATGAGCTTCATGGAGATGGTGATTTTATTTTCCAGCAGGACAGGGCACCTTTTGTTTTTCATTGTAAATCATCAAAATTACAATAAATAAAGTCTTGAAATATTTCACTCTATATGTGTAATGAATCTATTTAATATGAGTTCCACCTTCTGAAAATGATTGACAATACTGAATGTAAAAAGTTAAGTCAGGTTCCTTTTCTGAACTCAAACTGAACTTTTTCATGTATTTATTTTTTGGGGGTGATGCACCTGAATATTTTTTTCTATTCCACATTCCACTTTTAATGCGTATTCAATTTTACAAAATACTAAAACCAAATTCCATGCGTTCCCAAATTTTGAACGGCTGTAACTTTTACTGCTAATAAATGTGGTCTAAATGTTACATGCCTATTGTTTACATCCATTAATGTGTCGCTTCCTATGGTATGAAACAAAGTCTCAGCCGTTGGTTGACAAGAGATCTGACTATTTTTGGAAGGAACCTGTTGACTAAAGCAGATGGCATTTCCAAGACTGTTTATCCATGTCATTCTATGTATATATCACCACAAAACATAAGAAAAACCAACTCCATTATCTTTCAGTTTTTGTGGAAAAATAAGACTCATTATGTTAAAAAGTCCCAACTAGTTAAAAAACATGAGCATGGTGGTATCAATGCACGAGACTTTGAAGCAATGGTTGGAACATTTAGGACTAAATGGTTAAAAACCTTTTTACAACAACAAAATTCAATGTGGTTTCACATCCCTGCCTCCATTTTTAAGCAGCTGGAAGGAATTGACTTCCTTGCAAGGTGTGACTTCGAAGTGACGAAGATTCCAGTTAAACTATCAAACTTCCACAAACAAGTTCTTCAGTTCTGGAAAATGATATTTCACCATAATTTCTCACCTCATGGATCAACTTTGTGGAATAATAGAGCAATCACAGTGGGCAGAAAGTTAATATTTAGAAAAGACTGGTATGAAAAAGGCATCATTTTTGTAACAGACATCTTGGATTGTAATGGAGATCTTTTAAATTTCTCATCTTTTGTTAGAAAATATAACCTTAGCTGCTGCCATAAAGATTTTATGAAGGTATGTAAAGCAATCCCTTTAGCCTTGATTCAGTTAATTAAAAATATCATTATGTATTCAAAGGTGACCGTCTCGATGCTCACATTAAAACTAAATGACTGTAGTTTAGTTGATCTCAAATGTAATAACAAGATGATCAATGAATGCATGCGACAAACGATTTACTATGATTACAACAAAGATTCATTCAAGAAACCTCCCAATATAAATCATAAAACCATGACTTCTGCTCATTCAAAATTTGTCAAATGGCCTATATCTCCTAAAGTGAAAGAAAACCATTTTAAAATAGTAAATAAGATCTATCCAGTAGCCATGCTTCTGCACAGAAGATTTAAATTTGAGGTGGATTTGTGCACCTTCTGTAAATCTGAAGATGAATCCCTTGAACATTTGTTTTTTTCATGTCAATACTCACAAAGTTTCTGGACTGACATTACAAACTGGATTAATCTAAAACTGAACATTCCTCCCTTTGATGCTGATGCCATTTTATTTTACATGGATAATTTAAGCTCAGCTTACTCCGATGCTATAAATATAGTCATCCTTATAGCAAAGTATCACATTCATTGTAGTAAATGGAGGGACAATCAGCCCTCCTTCCCGTGTTTTATGAACGAATTCAAGTTGTACTATTCTTCAATAAGTAGATTAAAAAACTGGAAAACTGCTAGAACCATTTCACAACAGATATCAAAAAACTTGTTGTTTTAAGTTTCTCATATTGTTTTGCTCCTTTTTGTTTCTTATGTTTATTCTTTTCATTTAATGTTTTTTATATATGTATTACTCAATTTTTATCATTTTGTAACCCCCCTAGCTTGTAAACTGTAGTTCTGACACCCTTCACGAGTGTTTGTATATATCTTTCTCTTTTGTAGTGTTTTGTAGTTCTGTGTGTTATTAATAAAAATAAAAAAATAATAAAATAAAAAAAAATAATGTGTCGCTTCCTGGATGACAGCTCAGGGCAGTACCGACATAACTCTAACCCACCAGACTGCTAACATGGCCGGTCAGGAAGATCCCGTGCAAAGAGAGATTCACCAAGACTGGGCGAACCGAGAGTACATCGAAGTAATTACAAGCAGCATCAAAAAGATCGCTGACTTCCTCAACTCGTTTGGTAAGCCTCTGAACAAACGGGGTTTCGAATATAATCGCTATGATGTAGAATATTTAAGTAGAAGAATCGAGCTAGCTGTTGCTAACAGATGTTGACGTTTTTAAATGGCCACTCCCGGTTAGCATGTAGCTCGGACGTTAGCACCGAGCTAGGAGGGTGATACATTAAAAGCTTGCTGCCTTGTGTTTTTCGCTTATATTGATTGTTTAACGAGTGGAATCAGTATACGTTTCGACAGCTAACTCCTCTTTGTCTTGCGTTGCAACACATAGATGGGCTAACTGTCCGGCTATTGCTAACACAGACGCTACCAGCTAGCATTTAGCTCGAACGTTAGCACCCAGCTAACTGGTTTGTTTAAGAATATTGACGTGTAGAAAAACGTAATGCCTTTGTTCATTTAATGAGTGTGTTTAATTTAGAATTTGTCAGCTAACTAATTTCCCTGTTCCACGCTGCTGTGTGACAAAAAATAACGGATGAATTAGGGTGCAGTTATCTTTATTGGAACATTGAGTGATTAAAACAATGGCTACCTGCTGACAATAACACCAACCTTTCTAACATGTCAATTTTTTTACCCAACAGATATGTCATGTCGCTCCCGTCTGGCAACACTCAACGAGAAGTTGACAGCGTTGGAGAGGAGGATTGAATATATAGAGGCCAGAGTAAGTACATGAATTAAAGTGTATATTTTGCATCTCGGGCTCCATGTAATTTAACAATGAAATTAATATATTTGTCATTTCAGGTGACGAAAGGAGAAACCTTGACCTAGAACTCCTAACTTAAAACTACTTCCCCTCTCTCCACCCTGAAGTTTTTGGACTAAATGTGCTGGAACCGCCATCCTTTTTTTTGGGATCACGTGGACCATTTTTATATTATGTGGCTGAGTTTTGTGTTGTTTTATCTCATGACTCATTCGTATAGAAGATATGGATCTGTTTTTGTATCGGTGACACAAGCATCCACGTTTATTCTAAAATAAAGCTCCATAAGTATTGTTTTGGAAAGATAATCTGGAGCAAGGTAATACAATTGTCAGCAGTATGTATACAGTGTCAGTACCAAATCAGAGAGAGAAAAACTGGGAACATATTTGTGTGCCAAGTTGAACAATTAATGTGTAGTCATCTTTATGGAAGATTTGCCTGTACAAAAGAAAAATGTTTGGTGATGTTTCAGATTTTAAATACTGTAATAAAAGATTAACAGTTGCCTTTGTGCTATTTTCTGTGCATACTGTTTGCTGAGTTTGTCGGTCTGCGGTAGCTTGGTAGTCATGCAGTGGTCTTGTAATCCTCAGGTTGCAGATTGGAGTCCAGGAAACCAGTCTAAATTAGTTGGCAAATTTTCCATGTGAGTTTTCTTGCTGTGGCAACCCCTGAAGAAAGGAGCAGAGGAAACGAAACAAGAATTCAGTCACATGGCATAAGTGAAAATGTATGTACAGCAGCTAAAAACAACTGGAAAACGTAAGATTTTATACAGAAATTGATTACAAGCTTTGTTAAATTCACTGCAAAAGCTTAACATAAAGCCAAATTAAATATATATATATATGTATATATATATATATATATATATATATATATATATATATATATATATATATATATATATATATATATATATATATATATGTGTGTGTGTAAATTGGATGCAGGGTGTTCAGATAACACCATGCACTTTTACATTTTGTACTTTAGACTATTCATAAACAGGAAATATGTTACAGTATTTCCTGTAAGTCGCCGATTTAATACATCAACTTCATATAATTTCACAAGAAATGTTGTATAGGTTTCAATCTCGTTTCTCTTTGTTTTTAAATATACTGTCCTGTGCATAGATATCATATAATGACGTGTTTATATCTATAGTCCTGTGCATAAACGCCAACTATGTAAAATGGCGAAGAATAGAGATGTGTTATTGTGCCCTCAAGAATGCCTGTCAGGTCTCACTTTCAGCGCTTCCTCTGGTTCGTAGGATAAACGCTTCAGTGCTAACTTACGAAGAATGCAAAAACTATCAAAAATGAGCATCATAATGAATGTGTAAAGTATCTGAACATAATTATGTGAACCTAAATCACGTGCGACAGCTGTTGAGACAAACAGGACTTGCATTGTTGCCTGTAAGGCAAACTCGTGGACTTACATAACTGATAACGTAGTGCGCTAGTGCCTGCCCCAATGCATCTTGGGATAAAGAAGGTTCTGTCGTGGCGTTGAGGTTAGTTATCAAACGTGAGCTGAATTTTATTCCTCACAGTTTATCGAAAAATTGTAGCGAAAAAGTTTTAGTTGGCTGTAACGTTGTCGGAAAACCTTTATCGGTGAGTTTTTGTGCGATTAATTTCGAAAATAACCGCTCACAGCTTCTTTGACGTCGATGCTTTTTGCCGTGAGTTGTCATTGTAGAATCGGTGTCCATCTTGTGTTTTACCTTCATTCACTGTCAGACTCATAAGAGAATGCTTCGGCATTTTAAATTGTCAATATATTTAAAATAACAGAAATTCTGGGTAATCACACACTGTCGGTATTTTTTCTTTTTTTTTTCTTTTAGGTTTCGGGTCCGTGTAGAAAATGGGAACTGATAAAAGGTGAGTTGGCCGTAGGGTGTAAATTTGCAAAGCAAGATGGCATCCTGTTCAACCACTTATTAGGCGAATTGTATTCTTAACAATTTCTTATTGAGAGTAATTGTAACTTTAGTTGTAAGTCATCAAATAAATACATTTTGTTTTTTTTGTCATTCAAGAGTGATTTTATGATGGACGACTGATGCACACTAAGGACTTTTATTTGAATATGTTAAATACTCATGTTTTTAAAGAAATTAAAAAAACGTTCAAACACTAAATGTCCACACAAATAACTTTTTTAAGTTTTGGAAGTGAAAATCCAGTCCTTATCAGAAATGGTGATTATTATTTACTTTGTTTTGATTAACATTTGACAGCGTTGTGTATTTCATTTACACAGTTTACCTGTAATAAAAACAAGAAATTTTGTTGAACATTTCAACTTGGAAAAAGTAAATGTTTACCAAAGTTTTCTTTCCTCGAATCTCATGCATTTTTTTTTCATTAATTTATATATTGTTAGATTCAAAAATGACTATATGGAAATTACAAATTACTTTAAGGGTACCCTCTTTTGTTCAGGCAGTTTAAAACATACATTTAATTTCTCAATTGTTAAAGGACGTAAATCTGTTACATTACAAGGCAATCTGTTAATTGTGTTGTGATGTTTTGGAGTATTACATTGCTGAAATGTATGGCTAAAAAAGTAATTGTTGTGTTGATGTCTGCCTTTCTGTAACTCCTTAAACAGGATCAGCCGGACCGAACGCAGTGGTAGATATGGATCGGAGCCGTCCCGTAATGGCTGGCGAGACTTGCGAGAGCGGGACCAAGAGTGGGAGTACAACAGCCGGCGCTGGAATGACGAGAGGCGTAATCATTACGAAGGAGATCGCAGAGGATCTCGAGACAGTCCAGAGGTACTTGATTTGAATGAGCAGATTCTTTAGGTTGTAACTTATTTTATAGTTGAATGTAATATTAGTGTCAAAAAAATTTTTTAATGTTTTTTTTCATGAAGCCGAGAGAAAGGAAAAGGCGGAACAGTGACCGATCAGAAGATGATTATCGCTCAGATGGCGACTACTCGGAGCACGATTATAGAAGAGATCCAGGAAATGAGAAGAAGAGTAAGACCATTATGATCGGGGGTTTGTCTCCTCAAACTTCTGAGGAAGATGTAAGTTTTTTTTATTTATTTTTTATTTTATGGACAGTAGTAGGAATGTGTGATATGGCATAAAATTCATATCAAGATATGTAATGTGAAGGGTGGCGATAACGATATATATCACTGTTTTTGGTATAAAACATGCAATAGGAATTGGGGGGAAAAAAATCATAGGGTGTCCTTTTGCCATCATTTATTTTGAATTAAGAAAATTCCATTACTAGCTCCAGAGAGTTTTTAAAATAAAAAATAAAAAAAACAAGTATTGGGCTTCTTTCGTGTAATACAAAACAGTGCAAAATATATCAAATGTAGTTTTAGCCATACGTTTAAAACAATAATATGTTGTTATCTCTTAACAGTTCCAGTATTCTCACTTAAGAAATGAACAGCAACAGAGCAGCAAGTGCACACTGAAAACACTTAACCCTCCAGTGTGCGTCTCCTTCCGCTTTAATGGAGAGCTGACAAAAAATGAGTCTGGCTTTGACCAGAGGGTCTCACAGTAAAATCGCACAACACGGCATTCTTTTCACAGATCAGAGAGCAGGTTTCTCTAAAGCTGGCCAACGCTTACTTTAACTTTCGACAGGAAAAAAACGACAACTTTTGATAGAACACAGTGTTTTGCGAATGCGTCCGAATACGGCAAGCCGGCCGTAGTTAGCTTGTAGCTTCACTACTTGGCTCTTGCAGAAAAGACTTTTTAACACCACTTACGCACAGTTCTCCACTCAAAAAAAAGTAACTATTAAACTGACAACTCTGATTTTACATCAGACACTGGGTATGTTTACATGGACATAAGTAACCGGATCAAATGGCCGGTCGGAATAAAAGTGTGTCATGTAAACACTCCGTTCGGGTTATTTTTTGTGTATTCGGCGCGATCCGTTATAATTTCTGATCAGAACGAAACGGGTGGTTTACGCCGATCCGAAACCCGATCGGTGCGCATGTAAACGCTTGATCTGTTCATTTTTATCTGATGGTGAAAAACTGACCTGACTGCGCATGTGCGACTTTGCCATTTCCGCCTGGCTAACGCTAATAATATTAGCATGTCAGGGAAGTAAAACTGGTCGGTGAGCGACACAACATTTCTACTAGAAATTTTTCAAGAGCTCAAAATGATTTCTATTACCTGTAGCTCAGTCAGGGAGTGCAATAACGTCTCCAACATCATTAAAACCTGTCGCGGGTCCATTTTGGGTGCTCAGGTTTGTTTACGTTCACCCGGAAGTAGAACTTCTTCTTCGGTGTTTTTTTTAAGGAGAGTTTACCACTCTGCGCATGTCAGTACTGCTGTTCAGAACAAAGCCCGCTGCATGTAAACGCTCATCATGAACAGATTGTGCCCATGTAAACAATACATTTGAATTATTCAAACAGAACACATTTCAATCCGGTCAGAGAATTCTGCGCATGTAAACATAGCTACTGTGTTACTGCGGTTAGCCGGTAGAAGACAGATCTCTATCGTAGGCTAAATTTCTATCATTTCTACTGTGTACCATATATATTGTGCATTCATAGACAGCAGTCTCGCTACTTCATGGTTCGTTTTTCGCGGACTTGCTGTATCGCAGTTTTTCAAAGTAAGATTGGACATGACAAACAATTGGCTGATTGATGGATGAACCGCATGATCGGCATGGAATTTTTTATTTAAAATAAATTATTTAAAGTTATTTATAGCCTGCTGCACAGAGATGCAGCTCACACTGGGATAAGCTTCCTCCTGCAGCTGATCAGCTGATTTCCATGCAGAGGGGAGAAGTGGGCATGGCCAAGATCGCTTGCAGGTGGCGGAAAGTGCAGCCGAGGCAGAGAGCTCTTTTAGTATGTTTAGAGTTTAGAAACGTTGTTTAGAATATTGCAAGAATGTGGGAAGGGTTTAAGAGTCAGTTTCTCTATTGTTGTTTGCACCACATGTGGTACATGTGGTGGAAAGAAATTATGTGCACAGGGTTCCAGTTACATCCAACAATAAAATGTCAAAAACTGTAATAAGATAACAGTAAAAATGTGTTTATATTATTTGACCTATAAAATTGTTACAATTTTCAAACCTAATGTAAATAATTTCTTTTGTGTTCAGATTCGTTTTGCCATAGACCAACTAGAGGGACCCCAGCCAGTGGATGTGAGACTGATGAAAAAGAGAACAGGTGAGGAACAAGTGTAAGCCGGACCATGAACACCACCACCCCCTCCCAGTCTTTGACCATAGGGCAAATCTGCTTCCATTGAGACCCATTTTCCCATAGCAGTTAGGAGAGAATTAAATTAAATCAGTTGAAAACATTTGTAAACACTTTTATGCAAGACCTGTGTTTTCAGTACATTGTGGCTCTCTCCAAGGTAAGTAAGAACTGCAGTAAAAGTTTTTGGAAAATCTCTAGACTGAAACACTTTGTTTATGAGTGTGGTATTCATCAGGATTTCTTGCTATGGTAAATCTTAAGGAGTGGCCTATTGTGTACCAAACTGGGCCTGGGTCATGAAGCAGTTTGTGGAAGAGTTTGAATAATATGCCCATGGACTCTAAACTAACACACCTCCCGTCTATATTTGAATGCTGTCTCTAGGTATAAGCCGTGGTTTCGCCTTCGTGGACTTTTATCACTTGCAAGATGCTTCCAGATGGATGGAGACCAATCAGGTTGCTTCACAATCGCCAAGTCTAGTTTTAATCTTGGGGATCTGGAGAAATGACCCTAAAGGCAACCAGAATGTATTCAATATGTAGTGTGGAAACTATTTATTTAAAAAAAATTACAATGAATACCACACAGAAAGCAAATGCTTGTTTTGTATATAATTAGAGAAATCTATTAAACTTTTTTGTATAAACAAATTAGGTATATTTAATATGTTATAATAATAAAATAGCTACCAGTAATTTCATTTGTTTTAAGTTATTTTAGGATATTTAATTTTTTTTTTTTTTTTTTTTTAATCTTTACAATGAAAGTAATAGCACACTTTCAATGTCCAGAATAATTTCTTAGCCTAAAGAAATAAAGAGTTCTCTAGCTCATCTGTAGATTTGGATATTTATCTTTTTTTCCTTGTTGTTGTGGAAAGCCCATACAAGTTTGTTTCCCCCCATTTTTTTTAAGCTTTAAAAGATGTCCGTTAATATCACAATATACTGTACACTCTGCTCCAGCCTAGTCTGAGCATTCGGGTCCCAAACACAAACAATTCTCTTTACATCCAGCTCATTTAAACATCCTGTGCCTGTCTTTAACTCAGAGCCTGTCTGCTGGGGGTCCCTCTCCCCATGCTCTCCCTTCCAACACTGCTTGTTCCAATTAATTAGATCGTTTCACCACAAGAACTCTGAGTGATTTTTGTTTTCCTCTTTCAGAAATGTCTGATCATCCAAGGCAAAGTTTTGGACATGCACTACAGTCACCCTAGGAACAAGTATGAAGACTGGCTCTGCACCACTGTAAGTGAATATGTTGTGTTTTTGTAATTGTATTGTTTGAGCAATTCTGCAGAACACACTTTTTTTATATATATATGTGCACAAGTCAGGTACTTTTTATTTTTATTTTTTTCACACAGTTTTGTCAGTGGTAAAGTTTTTGGTTCTCGGTTGGTATGGTTTGCTGTATCAAATTAGATTGCCTTTTAGTCTTCGGATCACTGCTTGGGGGCTTTATTAGATGTGTAATAAAAATGATGTGAACGGTTACTTACAGTGTGGCCTGTACAATTTCCGGAGGCGGCTGAAGTGCTTCAGGTGTGGAGCAGCCAAAACTGGTAAGTAGTTGAACTAAAAGAGGCCACCCACTGCAGACAATCAGGACAGCCTGGACCAAAAGTGCTGGGACGCAACACAAACTTTGTATCAATGTAACTGTAGAGGCCGAGAATGATTTGGACATTTCTTGTGTTCTTACTCAATGACACTGATAGAAATTGTTTTTAGATGAGAAGTTAGATTGTTCATTTTCTCACAATTTCTGCAAACCTTGGAATATTGGGAAATCTAATAATTATAGTTTATGATGTAGGCTGTCATATTTTGGGCTCATCTTTACTTGATTCTGTACCTAATTTCCATTTCTCTTCTAAAGGTTTTGTTGATACATTTCCTCTGTGATTGTCTCATAGATGGTGAAGGAAGCAATAATGCTGTGGCCTCTGAAGTTCAGCCCAGTGGCGATTTTTATGGCGACAGTAAGAATGATTTTTATTTATGTTTTACTGTGGTACAAAAACATCTATCCCAAGTTGTTTGAATAATCAAAGCTTGATTTTTCATTTTTATTTTTCTCTCGTTTAGCAATCATCCTGAGAAATATTGCTACTCAGACTACGGTGGATGCCATATTGTCAGTACTGGCACCGTATGCTAATCTGTCATCAAACAACATTCGACTCATTAAGGACAAGCAAACGGGCCAGAACAGAGGTTTTGCCTTTGTGCAGCTCTCTTCTCCTCTGGTAAAGCATTATCAATCATGCAGATGTTTTTTGTTTGTTTGTTTTTTCTTTAAACGCCACAACTCATTTTTGTATACACATTTTAATTAATTTTATTTATCTAATTTACTGCTTGTTGCAGGAGGCCTCTCAGCTGCTAACCATCTTACAAGGATTGCAGCCTCCCTTGAAACTAGATGGGAAAACCATTGGTGTCGATTATGCCAAGAGTGTTAGAAAGTGAGTGATGTAGTGGTGAAATAACAATAATTTGTATGTCTTAATTTCATCAGTGTGTCTTTTTAAATTTGTCGTTTAGATGAACGTTTTCTTTTTCTTGCATTAGGGACCTTTTGCTACCTGATGGGAATCGTATCAGTGCCTTTTCTGTCGCCAGCACAGCTATAGCAGCAGCCCAGTGGTCATCAGCTCAGGTAAGCCTATTTTCTTGAAACGTTTAGTGTACAAGAGCCATTGTTGCATCTTAAGTCCACTTTACACTCAACAGACCCAGCAGAGGTCAGATGGAATGTCGGAGTATGCCTACCTGCAAGAAGGCTACACTCCACTGTCACAGGTTAGACAAACAATACAAATATTTCACTGTTTACTTGCAGTTCAATTAATATCCTCCAGTTTGTTTGCCTAAAAATACGTACAAAATCAAACCGACAATAAACTGTAGTGGTAGCTGAAGGAAAAATATTAACAAATGAATCATGTTTTACTAAAGACAAATTACCATTTATATACAGTTTTTTTTTTTTGTATATCAATATAAAATTATACAAACCATTGCAATGAATGCTTTACAGGATTATCAGACATACTATCAAGGGGCTACAGCTAACACCTCCCAGGGAAATGGACTCCTTGGAGGCAAGTGATACTTATCTCTTTCTGAAGTGGTTTTTTAGTTTTTTAGCCATTCTATTTGTTAAAAAAAATTGTAAGACTTTTTAAACTGTTTATTGTTGTCGCTGTTGTCCATTGTTGTCATCTTTCTTTGTTGAAATCAGGTCTCTCTTGTAAATGAGTCCTCAAGGCTCAATGGGATTTACCTGTCTAAATAAAGGTTGAATGAATGGGAGGGGGGGGGGGGGGTTGGCAGAGGACTGATCAGTCATCATACAATGGAAACATGAAAACACTTTGAGTACAGTTAATTTTATTTCAAGCAATGGATATAACCACTAAGGGTACATTTACAAATATTAGGCAACCATTTGGGCAAATATGTGAATTTTACCATGTTAACTTGTGCATTTTACATTTTAACCTTTCATTCAATTGTACATCCTGACAAAAAGCGAGGTAATCTCTTTTTGCACAAGCCTTTGCCAGTCCGTGTGACCCTTTCCTCAATTAAAGCATGATGTATATTAAGGTTATAGGGACTTTAAATTCAGTAACGACAAAGTAAAAAGACCCTGCTGTTAGAAGCAACATGCATAGGAAATAATTGCTGCCTTGCTCTCACAGTGATTTGTTGGCATGCCAATGAGTTTTCAAAAAACTTTTTTTTTTTTTTTTTTTTTTTTTTTTTTTTTTTTTTTCCCCCACTATTTCAGCTGCCCCAGGGTTAAAGATTGTCCCATCTGCAGTTGGAGTTGTAATCTCCCAGAATGCACAGGTCTACCAACCCCATATAATTGCTCAGCCTGCTATACAGGTAATGTGGGCTTGCATTTCTGTACTAAACTGTAATGCAGATATTGGACAGAAACAATCTCTTAATTAACTAAAACACTAATTTTAGGCATTGCTACTTGCCCAACAGCTGGAGGCAAAGCCCCAAACGGGACACCTTTCAGCTGCTGAAGCTGTGTCTGCTCTTGCTGTCACTGCTGCTGCTGCTGTTGGCGCTGCCAGTACATTACCATCCTCTGGACAGACGGGGAACACCAACATGGGTACATTCAAACAAGACTCGTTAAAACCTGTGTTGCTGAGTGTGACGTGTCTGAAACCATATTTTATGATTTCATGGATAAAGCTTTTAACCAAGAGAGATGTGAATGCAGTTAATGTTGAACGTATCTTTTTAATCCACAGTTCCTGATATCTCCTCCTACCAATACGATGAGTCTTCTGGCTATTACTACGACCCTCAATCTGGCCTCTACTATGACCCAACTTCACATGTGGGTAACTCGTTTACAGAATGTATGAGTCACTATTGTTTTCTGCCATGTTGGTGAGACTTCAACATGTTCACTTATTTGCATTGCTGTTTTTCTTTCTAGTATTATTTCAATTCTCAGACCCAGCAGTATTTGTACTGGGACGATGAGAAGCAGACATACTTGCCGGCCCCTAATGCAGATGTTGGACTAAATGATAAATCAATAAATGGCTCAGCAGCTAGCAACAAAGAGCCTAAAGAAGGCAAAGAGAAAAAAGAGAAGCCCAAAAGCAAGACTGCACAACAGGTGCTGCATTAAATCACTCATTGTGTACTTTTCCAGTAACAACTTCTTTAACTGTTTGTATGTTTATAATTTAATGTTCAAATCAATCTTTCAGATTGCTAAAGACATGGAACGGTGGGCCAAAAGTCTCAACAAGCAGAAAGAGAACTTCAAGAGTAGCTTTCAACCTCTTAGTCAAGAAGAGAAAAAGGAGGCGGCAGCTGCTGATGCTGGATACACATTGTTTGAAAAGAAGGTATCTGATAAGGATTCAGTTGATCTAAATGTGCAGGCACTGAATGTGACACATTTTATACCATTAATGGGTTGTTGTTGTTGTTTTTAACCCATTTGTCTTTGTTTTCAGCAGACAGGCCTAGAACGACTTATGCTTGAGGTGTCAAAGACCGCTGAAGAAGTAGCACAGATGAGCTCAGCCTCAACTTCAAAGGTGAGTCTTTTCTATTCTCCATCCATTATCTTCTGCTTGTTCTGAAGTTGAGTCGCGGGGGCAGCAGCTTGAGCAGGGAGGCCCAGACATCTTTCCACAGTTCCATTCTCTGTTCTATTCCGAGTTTCTCCTGGATGACTGAACTTCTGAGAGTCTAGGTACCTTGCAAAGGAAACTCATTTCAACCGCCTGTATCCGCAAGCTCATTCTTTTGTTAATTACCCAGAGTTCATGACCATAGATGAGGGTAGGAATGTTGACTGACCGGTAAAGCAGAGAGCTTCCCTTGCAGCTCGGCTCTCTCTTCACCATAACAGCCTGGCACAGAGTCCGCAATACTGCAGAAACTGCACCAATCCATTATCAATCTCACAATCCATTCTTCCCTCCTTTGTGAACAAAACCCAGGGATATTTGATCTCCTCCCCTTGAGGCAGAACCTCGACCCGAAGAGAGCAACCCACCCTTTTCCGGTTGAGGACCATGGCCTCAGATTTGGAGGTGCTGATTCTCATTTCTCATCCCAGCCATTTCTCACACAGCTGCAAACCTTTCCGGGGGTAGCTGGAGATCACGGCACGATGAAGCAAACGGGACCCCATTATCTTCAAACAGCAGAAATAAAATCCTGAGGCCACAGAACCGGACTCCTTCCAACCCCTGGCTGCACCGAGAAATTCTGTCCATGAAAGTTTATGATCAGAATTGATCACAACAGGCAGCCCTGGCGGAGGCCATCTCCTACCATGAAGGGGTCCAACTTACTGCCAGCAATGTAAACCAAACAGGCACCGCTTGTATAGGGACCAAACAGCACATGGCAACCC
>NC_056504.1:29589436-29617837 GCF_014905685.2 Nematolebias whitei
TCCGGAATTCCGACGCTCTTCCCCCCCAAAAAAAAAAAAAATCCCAAACTTGCAGAGCATTCTCCATCGGTGTACCCCGAGGAACCCGGTTAAACATCTTCTCCAAATCCACAAAACGCATGTAGACTGGATGGGCAAACTCCCATGTGACCCCTTGAGAACTCTAGTAAAGAACTGATCCAGTGTTCCATGGCCAGGACGAAACGCTCATTGTTCTTCCTGGATCTGAGGTTCGACCAATGATCGGACTAGCTTCTCAAGTACCCCTGAATAGACCTTATCAAAGAGGCTAAGGAGAATGATGCCCCTGTAATTGGAGAGCACCCTCCGGTCCCCCATTTTGAAGAGGGGAACCACCATCCCTGTCTGCCAATCCAGTGGCACTGCCCCCAATGTCCATGCAGTGTTGCAAGTGTGTCAACCAAGACACAAGCCAAGACAACATCCAGAGCCTTAAGGAAATCAGGGTGGATCTTGTCAACCGGAGCCCTGCCGCCATAGCTTTTTAACTACTTCGTTTATCTCAGCCATGGTTATGGACAGACCAACCCTGAAGTCTTCCAACTCGGCTTCCTTTGTAGAAGACATGCTGGTGGGATTGAGAAGGTTCAAGAAGTATTTCTTGCACCTCCCGACATCATCACTGGTTGAGGTCAACAGCACCCCACCTTCACTGAACACAGTGTTATCAAAGGGCTGTGTTCCCCGCCTCCCTTCCATCACATCTGTGACCAATTGTCTTAACAAAATTATCTTGATGCAAATACCTCTTTAAATGCATTATATTTATACATTTATTTTTAGTGTGGACTTGTGGCGGCTTACAGTGGAGACAGTGACCCTGAGGAAGGAGGAGCAGAGTTTGACAGTGGTGATGGAACGCAGGACAAGCTGACCGACTGGAAAAAGTTGGCTTGCCTGCTCTGTAGGAGACAGTTTCCTAATAAAGAGGGTTTGCTTCGACATCAACAGCTGTCTGACCTTCATAAGGTATCATCAAATTTATTGTCCTCTGATGCAATTTAACCAATTAAAACTTTAATTTGTTGATGCATTCATTTTGTCTGATTTCTCCTAGAAAAACCTGGAAGTTCTTAACAGATCTAAGATGAGTGAAGCAGAGCTGGAAGAATTGGAAAGAAAAGAGTCTGAGGTACATTTTGTTAATTATACTATCAACTTATTAAATAAATAAACCACACATGGTCTGATAACATTTGACATTAGTAAGTGGAAAAACATCCATGACCTTTACATCCCCAAACACATTTTACCTTTAAATTGTCCTCCAGTTGCTTTGTTTTTGTCTATGTAACCGAGGTAGAAGACCTAAAATACTGTATTGTGTTCATAGCTAAAATACAGGGACAGAGCAGCTGAGAGGAGGGAAAAATATGGCATCCCAGAACCTCCAGCACTGAAAAAGAAAAAGTTCAGCCAGCCAGCACCAGTCATGTAAGCATTACTTCCTGTTCTTTGTTACATGTGAAACACAGTTTTAAGTTGTTGATTTTATGTTTAAAGGAATTTTAACAGTTTGTGGGTTTTTTTTTTTTTTTTTTTTTTTTTTTTTTTCGTTATGTTTTTTTATGTGCAGCAACTATGAACAGCCCACCAAAGACGGCCTCAACAGTGATAATATTGGGAACAAAAT
Source organism: Nematolebias whitei (assembly GCF_014905685.2). NCBI lineage: Eukaryota > Metazoa > Chordata > Actinopteri > Cyprinodontiformes > Rivulidae > Nematolebias > Nematolebias whitei. The sequence goes on from NC_056504.1 coordinate 29,591,091, forward strand.
GCTGCAAGCCATGGGTTGGAAGGAGGGGAAAGGTCTTGGTCGTAACCAGCAGGGCATCACTGCTCCTATTGAGGTAATTTCAACTAAGTTATCTGGCATATTAAATTTAATAATTAAAATTAATTACAGTTTGTATTAACATTTGTGGGTTTCTTCCTCAGGCACAGTTGAGGACCAAAGGAGCTGGACTCGGCACTAAAGGCACCAACTACACACTTTCACCATCAGATACGTATAAAGATGCGGTTCGAAAAGCCATGTTTTCTCGTTTCACTGAACTGGAATGAGTCCTTCATTCCAAATTAGACTTTGTTTAATACGATGATATGTTTGGAGTAAAACTTGTATCACAGAAGGAAAAAGAATCTACTTAATTTCTCCATGTTATTCATAAAAGTCTGCGCTCTTGGTTTATTAAAACTGTAAATATTTAATTTATAAATTGTACATATACACAACTTTTTTTTTTTTTTTCCCCCATGGCTTATTTTTCCCATTTAGTTTTGGATCTTTGTTTTTTCTTTTTGTCTCAGCTTCTGAAGATTGTACAGTTTCTACAAGAACTTGTGTAAATGTAAAGAAAATTAAAAAATGATACATCGTTTGTAACAGTCTTCATTGCATTTGTTTACACCAGGTACAACTTGAAATTTGGTATAAAAAGTCAAAATATCCTTAAATTGAACCAGTAACGATAACACAAGCTAAGTTATCAACAAATTCAGTATCGGCTGAATGGTGGAATAACCAGGTTTTGCATGTGTGACCCTCAGTAAGCCTTTATAATATGCACAGTGATCTCATGTCAGTTAAATCATTAGACATTGTCTCATTCATGGGGCAGCCATCTTCCACTTGTCTTAAAATGAAGCCTTCCCCACCGTGCTTCTCTCAAGAGTTCATATCAAAGTTTGTTGTTTAGCCAAATTATCTAACTTGAGTGTTAAACTTGACCCACTCAGTCATTACTGACACACAAGTCGTCATAGTTTATAATATCAAATTGATCTTGGGTGAGAAAAACATTTGTTTGCAAACATTTAAAAAGCAGAAATTGTGTTTTATTTAGATATTTTGATAAATTCTAGTGTACAAACATCGTCCGTGCAGACCAGGTTTCTTCCGAGATATCGGAATATATTGGAATATGATGGTGTTTATCAGGTATTGCAAAGTATGGTGTAAAACTGCAACAGTGCCCCATGCGGTCACAATATACGGTGATCACAGAATATGATGTAACAAAAATCCAGGGTCCAAAGAGACGGTGGTGTATTCATCAGTTTGGACAAACTGATCATGCAGATGCTGTATGTGCAATGAGGGTTGCCAGATAAATTTAAAATATTTTATTTACCCCCTCCTTTTCTGTGCACATGTTCCACAAATGCAATGCACACCTCATCTTGGATATATCTTTTCTGACCACATATGACAGTTTAGGTTTAAATATTACCATTTTACAGTGACAGTAGTACTACAGTTCATAATTTCTTATCTGGCAACCCAAAATGGAAACTACAGCAGTTTTTGTGTAAATCCGCTCATTTTTTTGTTTATTGTAATAAACACTGGAAAAAAAAAAAGTTTCCAGAGGTTATGTACGGGTCTTCATAGGTAGATCACTTTAATTTTAAAAGTAGCTTGCACGCTGAAAAAGAGTGAGCACCCCCTGTCCTGGAGTGTTATGTTCTGTATGGAAGCTTTTACTAATGCACATTTACCACTCTACATTAAAGTACAGCAACTCCTCAAAGTAAGAACTTTGGCACCACTTTCTATTAATGGCCTCTTTATAAAGAATTTATATTAATATAGGTTATTCATGAAACAAACGTAATAAAGCATTTAATATAAGTTTTAAAACAGTTGTAAAATACTGAAGAAGGCTCATTTGGCAAGTTCTATACTGTATTTTTATTCATTCAGGTAAGTGTAATTATTCCAAATTACCAGTATTGCGTTTACTTTTCCAAATAAGTACACTATCAAAAACATTGTATCTACAGAGGTTCATAGTGCTTTCACTCGCATAACGGTTTGATTTTTAACATTTAAGATGTAAAACTTAAAAATACAGTGCTTGATCTTGCCAGATCCTGCTTCAATGTAAAAACTGATAACGTTTCTACTGATAGGGTTTAACACTTACTTTATAAAGCATTAATTAGTTATTTTAAAGGGACTCTGACTAATAACATATATTTGCGTTTTATTTCTCTTTGCTTGCAGGCTAAAAAAAATACTTGAGTTTAATATAACTACTTTTATATCCTGATACATGCTCAATGTATGATGAACCTCTAAAACTCAAATTATCATATTAGGATACTGGAAGAACCTGATCAATCATAATCTCCAGTTATGTAAATCGTCTTATTAGATGTCTGTTTTTGATTTTGTACTGAAGTCTCGTTCATCTGAGAAGAGATTTTCAGCCTCCCCGCTGGTCATCCCTTTCAACAATACGGGGTACAAAATGAAACCTAATCCATTGTCTCCTTGTTTTCATGAACCTCATGTTGACCCATTTTCTTATATATTTTTGCTTCTCGGGGAGAGGTGTTCACATGCATCACTGCAACGTAAATATAACATGGCAGTGCAATGTAAGAGTGGAGTTTGTTTGAATATCTTTTGGTTTTTAAAAGCTCTGCATATGGTCTTCCTACAGCGTCCACGTGTTCTCTAACCAGCAGGACAAAATAATGGAATAAACATTAGAATATGTCTAAAGGCAAAGTTGGCTAATGTTGTCTTTAGACCTTATGTTGGCCTCTTGAGTTTTACCAAGGTGTTTCAGTCTAAAATGAACCGTGTGGACCTTATGCTTTTACAGAAAATCAGTGATTGGTGGCAAATTCAGTAAATCTGGATTTTTGAAAGACGGTCCAATTTTTCACATACTTCTCTTTGTACCGACTGTAAAATTAAAAAAAAATGGCAGTCAGCTGTTCTTAATTAATTTCCTGTATCTTCAACGACTGTTTCCTACATATAGCCAGATGGTGACAGCAAGGCAAGTCTGTCCATCCAGTCCAGTCCAGCCAGTTGACAATCAGCTTGAACATGCACTGGAGGTTTTGGAAACATGGATGTTGTGCAACTAGCAGCAACATATTTTAAAACACACATGGCACTTTACTGTTTCTTCTATATTCATATATACAACTGGGACCTTTCTTTTATATATATATTTATACATTTATATATATATATATATATATATTTTAGATGAGCAGGGCAAAAGTGAGATGCCTTGTAACCTGTCGTTACATGTTTTAAAAGTCATGAAAGTTTGGGAGGTCCAGTGTGATCTTTTCAGGAATGTATGACTCATAACTTTCAGCCCGTTTGGTTAAAACTTGGCAGGTGCACAGCACAGGTGATCCATTTACCTTTGTCTCCATCTTCCTTTGTTGTATGGGAGTGGTTTGTGGTGAGATTCATGTTAGCACATGATTATCACTTTCTCTCCACCAGAGTTAGTCCTGAGGTTCCTCAGGGTTCAGAGCTTAAACCATTACTTTTTTCTTGATATGCTACATTAGATCAAGTTATTTTAGCTTGGGATGAACTTTCATAGTTATGCTGATGATACTAAATTATACTTAGCCATGAATCCCGATGAATGAATGACACAGCTCCACTTCCAGCCCAGTATTACGCGAAATGAATCACTCCTCAGCAGCAGCTCTCTGTGTTTGCACATGTGCAAATCGGCAGTATGTTCACTGAACAAATCACTGCCCTGCTCTCTCTGACAGACTCCCCTCTCTGTGTAGCTTACATTTGCATTGTGAGTGGCACAACAGCTTGTCCTAGAGACAAAATCCTTGATGAATTAATTTTCTGCTTTTAATCTTAGACAAGTCAAAGGTCATGGTTTTAGGATCTTAGCAGTTTTTTTCCTGCCTCTGGATGGCATTAAATTGGCCCCCAGTTCTAATGAACCTTATTATTTGTGATCAGGAATTCTGGATATGTCATTTAACCCCAAGTTTCTTCCACCAGGATTCTTCCTGTAAAAGGGAGTGTTTCCTTTTCCACTGTGTGTTTGCTCAAGATGGGAGATTGGAGATTCATCACATTTTGCTGGCTTCCTTTACATTATGGTCCATATGGTTCATTTTAGACTTAAAGGCCTTGGTAAACTCAAGAGGTCAAAATAAGGTTTAAAGATAATACATTAAAAAACACTTTCTGCATTGATATATTGTGGTGTGGGGCAGTTTAACATATGGCGTGTCACATACGTCATTTGGTATGATGTTCACAGTGTGGACAAAAAAAAAAACATCTTTGTTAGTGGTAAATCAAGTAAATACCAAAAGAACACAAGGAAATTACTAACAACAAGAGTCTCAAGCATTTCCATAGTTTTAAAAAGATTTAATGGAATTAATCTAAAGTATCTTGTAAGATTTAAGAATGTTGTCCTTTGCATGATGATTTAGAAAAATGAACCAAATTGTACCACATTTTCTCAAGGAAATGTCATGTTTCAAAGCAGTCGTGTATAAAATGTTTGAAGTGAGTTAAAAAAAAACCAAGTAGCCCATTTTCATTTTATACAAAAAAAGATTTCATGACATGACCATTTCTAGCACGAATACAACGAACAGATTAAAAAATTAAAATTGCAAAACAGAATCCAAATGTGCATATTTATATTTTGAAAGTTAAGAGTCATCACAACACAAAAAATATAATTTTCAGGGATAAAATTTGAAATAAAAAAAAAACCTTATTTCCATTCAGTTGATAAGATAAGATTTGTTTTTGTCTTCTCGGGCTCAGGTCATGTGTTTATGGTTTATGGCCTGTCACTTTTATTTGAATGACACTTTAAGTCCTCTAGCAGATTAGATTTTTAAAATTATTCAATTTAAATGGAACAATTCACTGTTTTCCTGTACTGATCATGTCACTGATAAAGGGAACAAAATGCATTTATTATTTAAACAATCTTTCCTTCCGTCTCTCTGTCTCCCTTCCTCGTCTACCTTTCTGTCTGTCTGTCTGACAACCTGTCTGTCTGCCTGCCTCAGTCAGGTTAGAAGAACCCAGTGTGTTTGTTTTGAGGTGGAGCTACAGGACACTTAGGACCTCCTCTGAACCCACTGACCCTTCTGATGGGGGTTTTCATGTTTAATGACATCAATGCTGAACTCCAGTTAATGGCCCTTGGGGCCTCTAGGGGCCACTTAACAGGCTACTGTTATTCTAATTCTGATTTAAAAGATTATACATTTTCTGCCTAAAATGCTTCTTGGTGACTTTATTCTGCACTTTAAAGCACCATTCATGTGTTACTTCTGCAGTGAAGCCTTTGGCTGCTTCATTAAATGTAATTTTAAATCCATCTTTTGATGTTTCTTAACGGAAATGCTCCTTTTTTGTGAGACTAAATGGAATTTTCCACTCGCCAAACTGGTTTAGGTTCAACTTGATCAAACCTCACCAGCATTTTAAACCAATAACTGCACTTTAAAAAAAAGTTGGAACTAAATGATTGTTATTTCTTGCTGACTTTTTCAGAAGCTTTAGGAGATCAAATTATATATATTTTGGTAAGATCTCTGAATGCTGAGTAGAGTGCATAAGAAGGAGAAACAGCGCGCAGATTTATGAGTGCGTCTGTTGGGTTTGCGCAAACACTAAAGATGCAAAAAAGTGACCTTTATTTAATCTGAGCAGATCATGATTCTTTTGCGCCAAAGACTGAGCGCGCGTGTCCCTGAAGAAACCTGACCTCTCAGAGAGTACATGAGCAGCTGAGGAGGAGGAGGGTGAAGGCGCTGCTCCGCGCGCAGGAGGCGGACCAAATGCGACCCCCACAGCTTAGCTGGAGATGTTTTTTTTTTTTTTTACAATGCCATCCATTTCCAAAGCACGTTGAAGCGGCGGCGCCGGAGAGAGTCGGGCTGAGTGTGTGCGTAAGGACGCGCGTAAATCAGGAAGAAAAGGAGGTTTTCCACGGCGCTGCGCTTTAAATCCTCCCCAACTCTGAGCGGGATTAGACTGGAAACCTTTGTGACAAGATACTTTGGTAAGGCTCAACACGTTGGATTCATTTTTTCCACATTACTTTATTCACTTGTAATTGATCAACTTGTTTTCTGTAGCTTATATTGAACACGGAGAGGCAGAGTTTTAGGGTGGAAACAGGTAAAGTGTTGGATCTTTCTGATCAAATGGCTCAGAGAACACATAATCAATCAAGAGGGGATCAATAAAGAAAGAGCAGCTCGGTCTCCCTGCACCATGTGCCGTCAGGAGCCCCGAGTGACAGACTTCTGCTGCGGGCTCCATCTTTTGTTCGTGCGACTCGTGTTGCGCGTCCAACCTGAAGTCAAACTCGCCTGGACACAGATAAACCCCGACTGGATGATGGCGACAAACACAGATCAGCTGAGTTCTCCAAATGTTGACAGTTTTCACCCCCGTTATCGCTGCGCTTTTAATGAAACTTCCACTTTTTCTTGGAGACATTTCCATCCAGTTCTGCCTAACCTGTGGCCCTCACGCGCACAAATCTACATAATAAGTTCAGTTAGTTTGAGTTTAGTTCCCCACAAGAGAAGCACACAGTTACCAACCAACAGAGGGCACTTCCAGCCCTCATGCAGGCTGAACATGTGGAGGAAGAGTGCATGTGTGGGAAGTTCATGGTGCACAGTTTTCATCTTTTCTGGCTATTGAATGTTCTCATGATATCATTGTGTTCCTGGTTATAAAAGGCTTTGGGTACCAGGGGAGACAACAGTTTCAGCCTTCTCTCAAAGAGCTGACAGATTCAGAACATATGTCTGTATCTGTTGTAGAGACAGACTGTGCTGTGCTGGTTGGCTTTTATTTTTAGAGCAGCAGCTATGGGTTTTCAGAACTGGTCAGATTAGGCTGATTTTAGCTGTTTCAAGCTTCGTAACGTGGAGCATTTGGTGTCGTTTTCATTTATCCAAACGGATTTTCGCAAATGTTCATTCAGGTAAATAAGAACTTTTATGTGTTTTTCTGTTCGGCAGATGTTTATTAAAAAAAAAAAAGTTTTAACTGGCTCGGGTGTTAGTTAAAAAATCTTCAGACTTTGTTATATTTGCTTTTTTCTGGGCGTGTGTGAAGCTTCAGCTCCAGTGCAAATATTTGCTTTATCTCTGTCATATTCAAGCTAAATAGTCTAATTATTTTAGGCTTTTTCTGTTTGAAGGTCGATCATGCTTAACACAACATGAGACCTCCCTCAAAAGAGTCATTTAATCCAGTGTGATAAACAGAAATTAATCTTTTGTTAATATGCCTGAGATGAAAGCGATAGTGTGATAATGTGTGTTAGGTGTACTGATTAACTAAAACACTCGATTACAAAGTGGTTCGTGCAGCTAATCATTAAATAATTTAGGGATTTAGTGCCATCACGTTCTTTGATATGGTTGTTGCAGTTACTTTTTGGCAACAGTGGAATACAGTGATACCAGAAATAAGAATAAAATAAGTGTGGGCATTTAAGGTGGTCACGGTTGATCTCAAATTACTGTATACTGTATTTTTCGGACTATAAGACGCACTTAAAACCCTTTAATTTTCTCAAAAATCAGCAGTGAGCCTTATAATCCAGTGCGCCTTATGTATTTTTTTTATTTTTTTATTAATTAACCTTTATTTAACCAGGAAAATCACATTGAGATCACAGATCTCAATTGCAAGGGGGACCAGCCTAACATGCATGTTTTTAGTCTGTGGGAGGAAACCAGAGTACCCGGAGAAAACCCTCGCAAGCACGAGAAGAACATGCAAACTCCACACAGAAAGACCCCAGGTCCAACCGGGGATTGAACCCAGGACCTTCTTGCTGTGAGGCAACAGTGCTAACCACTGAGCCGTCATGCTGTATATATTCTGGTTGTGCTTACTGACCTTGAACTGATTTTATGTGATACACGTAGGGTTGGACATTAATTCGATATCAATATATGTCGCAATATACTTTTATTCATTGACGGTGATATGATTTTTAAGCACATTTTCTGCATTTCGATATAATTACAGCGTTACACTGACACATTTCTTTTTCTGTTCGGGTTGAAGCGGCCGCTTCAGTTTCATCCCGCACAGAAAAAGGTGCGACACAACTACGTAAGTGCGTGGTGACATAGATGTTACGCAGAGCTCGAGTCCAGAAGGCGTTAGCAGGCTAGGCTAATCACCAACACATGTTAAGTTTTCGCTTCAAAATGAGTTCCCATGACCGTCAGAATGTGACTGAACAAGTTTTCACAAGCGAAGAGAAAGCAGATGACGTAACAGATAAGAGAGGAAAGACTAATTCAGTGGTGTGGAAGTGGTTCGGCTAGCTAAGATCCGATAAACTGCAGGTTTCAGTCAGTGCGCTGCAAAATGTGACAATCGTTCCAACTAGTGGTGGGAACACATCGAACTTGTTCCACTTGATAGAATATGGTGAGAGTCAGAAGATGAAGCACAATAAAAGTTTGAACCAATGTGTCCCTGAAACAACACCCCCAGCTGTATCAAAAGAGAAACATTTGCTGCATGGGTTAGGTTATGGTGTTTAAAGTTAAAACTATTAATATTGACAAAGTTGAGAGTTTTATGTTTATTTGACGATGATTTAAACATTTTTTGAAGGCTAAATACAAATAAATGAACATTAATTTGTACAGTTTGTACAGTTTTTATGAGGCTTTTATATTGTTTCTATCGTTATCGACAGAAATTAAGAAATATATTGTGATAAAAGTTTGGGCCATATCGTCCAGCCCTAGGTACACGGTGCTCAAAAATCTGTCAAAATGAACTTATTTCGCTTCGTGCGCCTTATAGTCCGAAAAATACTGTATATAATCTTACTAGTTTAGATGTTTAGCAAGTTGGAAAGTCCTGAGTTTGCAAAGCTGAATATTTCTCTGCAACAACGGTTGACTTGGCAGGAACTGAGGTACTTTACTCCCCATGCTCGGTTGATCCAAGTTGATGTGGGACAGGGTGAAGTGTTTTTCACATCAGTTCCCATTTAAACACCCTTATAAGGGCTTCCATGTTGGGTTGATCACAGGGGAGCACGAACAGATAAGCTCCTGTGCAGTCAATGACCTCAGCTCCTGCAGCGATCAAAGTGTTGGAGATGTTTCAGGGGGAGGCTAACAGGTGCACGCTGGGTGGTTGTGGAGGTTTTATCCGAGCTGGACGCAGCCGGCTGCTCCTCTGAAGAGATCTGTGAATATCTGTGTCTGAGTCAGCCCCAGTTTTAAGTGTCAGGCCCTCCAGAGTTTATTCTTATCTTTGTCATGGGGCTTGTAATCTATGTGGGTTGAACTTGACTGCGTCATGTACTGGGTTCTGTTCACAGTTCTTGAAAAGCTATTTTCACTGCATTTATTCAGAAAATTCACAAGAGTTCTTAATTGCTTTCTGCGAAACTTTTCACCCTGAAGTTTTCCTGCATTTTAGATTTATTCAAAGTCATTAGACACAAGTTCAAATCCTCTGAAGCAGTCAAGGCTAATTTATGAGCTTTTAGTTGAATCTTGCTGCAACTAACCATGTTATTTATTTATTTATTTGTTTTTTAGGAGGTAACAGATTGTCGTAGATATTTTCATGTATGTATTTTGGTCCTAAAACCTTTTATGGAAAGCACAAATCCTTTATTTTGTTCATTTGTTTCATTATCAGAACTCGTGTAGCATCATATTTAGTAGCAGACAAATGTTTACTACAACAAAAAGGAGGACCAAAAATTTTAACAGGTGTCAAATATGTGACTGAAAACATCAAGACCACAACCCAAAATAATGTTCCATAAACTACTTATAATACCTCACGATTGTTGTTTTTTTACTTACTGGGCTTTTTTTTTTTTTTAGCATGACACAAATTGTCTCTTCTCTTTAAGTTCAGTTCATTAAATGTTCTTGTTCAGCAGCCAGGACTTCTTTTACAGATTCATTCATCCGTCCTTTATTTATACAGGTTAGTGTTATTGAGTGACAAGGACTCATTTTCAAGAGACATTTGACTTTTCTCGCCAAGCGTCAAACAGTTTTTACACAAGAATCTTAACAAGTACACAAACCCTCAGCTGTGTTCTGATATCAGCTGGTAGATTTTTTGAAAAACTTACGTATTCCCCTCGTTAATGGTTTCAGGTTTTGGCTGCATGGATTTGGACCAGGTCAGACTTTGTGCTCAAATGGACAAGAAATCATGCCCAGGCCAAGTCTGGGACTGTTTTTGTTCTGATTTTATTTTTTCTGACTCGCTGGACGTTGGGCATTAATAAGCCAGGTCATAAAGTGATTCCCTCTTAGATAGATAAGAAGAGGAAATGATCAAAAGAGACCTCGCTTTACCTTCATCAACACCTACCGTAATTTCCAGACTATTGAGGGCACCTGAATATAAGCCGCGCCCAATAAATTCAAAAACAAAAAAGATTTGTACATATATAAGCCGCGGGTGCCCACATTGTAACATGAGATATTTACTCAGAAATATTTGTTAAATGTTTAATTAAATACGTACCGGCAACATACACAAATAGGTACAGAAAAAGTTTTTTCCTGAACAGTGCCTGTAATATCCATCCATCCATTATCTTTACCCGCTTCTTCCATTTTTGGGTCACGGGGGTCGCCGATGCCCATGTCCAGCAATCTGTGCGAGGGGCGGGGTACACCCGCCAATGACCAGTAAAACCAAGTTTCATTGGTCCACTTTATTTAAACAGGTAGCCTCACTAGCTATGTTTACATGCGCAAAATTCTTTGACCGGATTGAAATGTTTTCAGATTAAATAATTCAAATGTATCGTTTACATGGGCACAATCCATTCACGCCGAGCGTTTACATGCAGCGGGCTTTGTTCTGAACAGAAGTACTGACATGCGCAGAGTGGTAAACTCTCCTTAAAAAACACTGAAGAAGACGTTCTACTTCCTGTTCACTTCCGGGATGAACGTAAACAAACCTGAGCACCCAAAATGGACCCGCAACTGGTTTTAATGACAGTGGAGACGTTACTGCACTCCCTGACTGAACTACAGGTAATACAGATCATTTTGAACTCTTTCAAAGTTTCTAGTAGAAAAACTGTGTCGCTCACCGACCAGTTTTGCTTCCCTGACATGCTAATATTATTAGCATTAGCCAGGCGGAAATGGCAAAGTTGCACATGTGCAGTCAGGTCAGTTTTTCACCATCAGATAAAAATTTAACATATCAAGTGTTTACATGCGCACCGTTCGGGTTATGAATCGGAGTAAACCACCCGTTTAGTTCTTATCACAAAATATTTTGGATCAAGTTGAATAAACAAAAAATAACCCGAACGGGGTGTTTACATGACTCGTTTTTATTCCGAACAGCCGTTTGATCCGATTACTTATGTCCATGTAAACATAGCTACTGAGTCACGAGGACCCAGCCCCCCAAGAGGTGTGTATTGGGCAGCTATGTGAGCGGCCTGGTGTGAATATTTTGGCAGCACGAAGCTCATTAGCCCGTCAAAATAAATAAATAAATAAAATCTATAAATTAGCCGCAGCATTGTATAAGCCGCAGTGTTCAAAGCGTGTGAAAAAAAAGGAGCAGCTTATAGTCCAGAAATTACGGGACTTTGTTTCTTCTGCAAACCGGTTTAAACAGCAGAAGCCAGGTGACGACCAGTAATCGTCATTCTGGAACTTTACAAAATGATCTTAAAGCTCTTTTATTTTTGGAAAACCTTAGCATATAATAAACCAATTTAAAATTTGTATATTTTGGGATTAATAGGAACAAAACTTGATATTTTAAAGCAAAATGACTTCAATAAATGCATTAACAGATCCCAGAGTTGTGCTGCACACCTTCTCAAATGGACATCCGGAGCATATTTGCAGAATGCCTCCTGCTGCTTTCTACTCTGTGTCTTAGACAAAATGTCCTGCCATGTTTCACCAAGTGCTCATATTTAATTAGTGTTAATTGACGTCTTATGCAACTACCAAAGATTTATTTTGTAGTAAACAGGAACTGGATTATATGCTCCTTGAAAAATTGTAAAAGATTCTTAATAATGTTTCGTAGAAGAAGTAAAACTTTGTATAAAAAGTATTTTAACTCAAACTGCAAGTGTAAGTCTATGCCTAGGGCTGGGCGATATAGACCTAAATGAATATCTCTGTATTTTTAAGATAAATCGCGATATACGATATATCTCAATATTTTTTCTTTCCATAAAGTAATAACAAACATATATTTCAGAGTCAAAGCTTTGTCCCAGTTGTCACACAGGCACATTTATTAACAACAGCTGTAACTGTACAAAATAAATATCTACAAAATAAACTATTTACATATATTAAAGTTTGTTTTTTAGGCATTTATTTACATAAACAAATACAAGTTTCAAGACATTTGATAATGTACATAGAAAAATCAAAGAAAATATGTCATTGTTTTTAGTATTTCACCCTGTTTTACGATACCCTGATTTATTAATAAATCTGTAGTCTGATTCTAATGAAGTATTTTCATTCAACCTTTAATAACATTTATTAACAAATCTTAGTTGGAGGGTTTTTTCTCTCACCTTAAACTTTTTAACACCTATCAGTTCTCTCCCACTGTGAGTCGACTCAGCTTTGTAATTCAAATAGTCTTCAGGTGCTGCAAGCGGCGGGGGAGGGGCAGGTTTGTTCTCAAAAGAAGGAGGGGTGGCATTAAGGTGACGGAGGAAAAAACGTGTAATTTATTAACTCTAGGTATGAGTATAAGACTACATCGTTTTATATCGATAATTTTATATCATGAATTAAATTATATAACAATTTAAAAAATATCGATATATCGCCCAGCCCTATGCCCAAGCAACGCTGTCTTGCTTTAACTTACAACAAAACCCACAATAAACACTCATTTTAAGCTTTTTTATTGCATGGAGATCAGACAAAAACCTCTTAAATGTCTCATAAGATGCTGCAGTTAAGTTTCAATAAATTAAATTAAATTACACCTTTATTTATACAGGCTAGTCTCATTGAGCCACGAGGACTCATTTACAACAAAGAACACAGCTAAGGTACAGACAACAATAGACAATTATATAAAGAACATATAAAATGAAAAGTAAACAGAAGAAATGATATAAAAACAAAACAAAAACAGGTACATTGTAAAGTGATGTAAAATGCTACAAACAGGAACATGTCTGCGTTGGGTTTTGCTATGAACTTAGCAGTTGTTTAAAATCCCTTAGAGAGGTCAAGGTCGAGAGCTTCAGATCTTTTTGCAAGATGCTCCAGGTTAGAGGAGCGGAGTACGAGAAGGCCCTTTTGCCTAGTTCGGTCTGCACTGAGGGTACACTGCAAGTAATTAACAATTAATTAAAGTTTCAGCTTGTTGATTCAGTATTAAAAATAGCATTCTCAGAGAAGAGGCTGAGAAAATATCATTTTAAGGATTTTTTCCCCATTTTGTATTGGATCCATTCATTATTTTCATGGGAGCACATTGAATTCTACACATCCCAGAGGTGCAAGACTATGAAAATCACGAGTATAGAAAATGACGCGTTGCCTGGAGATGATTCCTCGAGGTGTTGTAAAAAAAAAAGAGTCCACGTTAATTCACAGTTGCCACTAGGGTCCACGTTAGATGGACTAACAAACCCATCAAGACTGTCCATGCTGTTTGGAAGTGGCTCTGCAAATGATTGATTCACTGACAGCTGAGCATATTATTTTCACCTAAATCCTTGCGTATTAAACACAGGCTGCTCGTAAGATCATATGCTGAGTTATGTCTCCAGTTCTTATCTGGGCTTCAAGTAGAATGCTTGCTTTATTGATTCAGTCTGCTTAGGAAAGATGATCAAATAGATAAAAGGCGGTCTGTATTTTTTATGATGACATTAACTTTCAAATTGTCCATTTACAAAGTTTTGAATAGTCACTAATAATGGTTTTTAATCTCTTCAGATTTGGCAAGTGATTCACAATGTTTTTAATTTTACACACCAAATACAGTGCCTTGCGAAAGTATTCGGCCCCCTTGAACTTTTCAACCTTTTGGCACATTTCAGGCTTCAAACATAAAGATATAAAAATGTTAATTTTTTGTGAAGAATCAACAACAAGTGGGACACAATCTTGAAGTGGAATGAAATTTATTGGATGTGTCAAACTTTTTTAACAAATAAACAACTGAAAAGTGGAGCGTGCAATATTATTCAGCCCTCTTGCGTTAATACTTTGTAGCGCCGCCTTTTGCTGCAGTTCCAGCTGCAAGTCTCTTGGGGTATGTCTCTATCAGTTTTGAACATGGAAACACTGAAATTCTTGCCCATTCTTTCTGCAAAACAGCTCGAGCTCAGTGAGGTTGGATGGAGAGCGTTTGTGAACAGCTGTCTTCAGCTCTTTCCACAGATTCTCGATTGGATTCAGGTCTGGACTTTGACTTGGCCATTCCAACACCTGGATACGTTTATTTGTGAACCATTCCATTGTAGATTTGGCTTTATGTTTTGGATCATTGTCTTGTTGGAAGATAAATCTCCGTCCCAGTCTCAGGTCTCTTGCAGACTCAAACAGGTTTTCTTCCAGAATGGTCCTGTATTTGGCTCCATCCATCTTCCCATCAATTCTGACCATCTTCCCTGTCCCTGCTGATGAAAAGCAGGCCCAAACCATGATGCTGCCACCACCATGTTTGACAGTGGGGATGGTGTGTTCAGGGTGATGAGCTGTGTTGCTTTTACGCCAAACCTATCGTTTTGCATTGTGGCCAAACAGTTCGATTTTGGTTTCATCTGACCAGAGCACCTTCTTCCACATGTTTGGTGTGTCTCCCAGGTGCTTGTGGCAAACTTTAAACATCTTCTTCTTGCCACTCTTCCACAAAGGCCAGATTTGTGCAGTGTATGACTGATTGTTGTCCTATGGACAGACTCTCCCACCTCAGCTGTAGATCTCTGCAGTTCATCCAGAGTGATCATGGGCGTCTTGGCTGCATCTCTGATCAGTCTTCTCCTTGTTTGAGATGAAAGTTTAGAGGGACGGCCGGTCTTGGTAGATTTGCAGTGGTCTGATACTCCTTCCATTTCAATATGATTGCTTGCACAGTGCTCCTTGGGATGTTTAAAGCTTGGGAAATCTTTTTGTATCCAAATCCGGCTTTAAACTTCTCCACAACAGTATCTCGGACCTGCCTGGTGTGTTCCTTGGTCTTCATGATGCTGCCTGCGCTTTGAACAGAACCCTGAGACTATCACAGAGCATTTGTATTTATACAGAGACTTGATTACACACAGGTGGATTCTATTTATAGGCAGAACGGTGGCGCAACTGGTAGAGCTGCTGCCTCTCAGTGAGCAGGTCCTTGGTTCAAACCCCGGTCCAGGGGCCTTTCTGGGTGGAGTTTGCATGTTCTCTCCGTGCATGCGTGGGTTTTCTCCGGGTACTCCGGTTTCCTCCCACAGACCAAAAACATGCATGTTAGGCTGATTGGTAACCCTAAATTGTCCCTAGGTGTGAGTGGGAGAGTGAATGGTTGTTTGTCTCGTTTGTCTCTATGTGGCCCTGTGATGGACTTGCGACCTGTCCAGGGTGTACCCCGCCCCTCGCACAGTGATTGCTGGACATGGGCACCAGCGACCCCCGTGACCCAAAATGGAATAAACGGGTAAAGAAAATGGATGGATGGATGGATGGATTCTATTTATCATCATCAGTCATTTGGAACAACATTGGATCATTCATAGATCCTCACTGAACTTCTGGAGTGAGTTTGCTGCACTGAAAGTAAAGGGGCCTAATAATATTGCACGCTCCACTTTTCAGTTTTTTATTTGTTAAAAAAGTTTGACATATCCAATAAATTTCATTCCACTTCACAATTGTGTCCCACTTGTCGTTGATTCTTCACAAAAAAATAAAATTTTATATCTTTATGTTTGAAGCCTGAAATGTGGCAAAAGGTTGAAAAGTTCAAGGGGGCCGAATATTTTCACAAGGCACTGTAACAGGATCAAATCCCGGTTCGGGGGCCTTTCTGGGTGGAGTTTGCATGTTCTCTCCGTGCATGCGTGGGTTTTCTCCGGGTACTCCGGTTTCCTCCCACAGACTAAAAACATGCATGTTAGGCTGATTGGTAACTCTAAATTGTCCCTAGGTGTGAGTGAGAGAGTGAATGGTTGTTTGTCTCGTTTGTCATTGTTAATAATTTTATGACTGTCAGGTATTTTTACACATCTAGGTAATCTCTTACTTATAAAGATAACTGGAATTGGTGGGACATTTTCTCAACACTCAGAAAAAACACATTCTGTGTTAATGACAAATATTTCCCCGCTCTTTCGTGGTCATGTTTAGCACAGTGTTTTAGTTTTTCTGCATTAAATGTGTGCTTTTCACTTTAGCTTTCATTTCCCTGCGCAGCTCATATTTAGAATCAAAGATTCAGGAAATCAAAATGCAAATTGATTGCGATACTTAAAAGAATTGCATACACAATAATTAGGCAATTTTTATCCCTTGATTTTACCTGACTTTTAAAACAAAAGGGAAAACATTTTGTTTCGTTTGTCCGATAGTTGGCCCAGCCTGTATTTACAAGTGTTTACATGTGCTGAACCTCACAAGTGGAAAAGACCCAGAATGATCCGTCTCAATAAAGAGTTTTCTGCCATATTCACTGTAAATGCACTAATCCTATGCTTTGTTGTTGTTTATGTAAAAACAAAACTGTGATTTTGTTTTACCCTGAAATAGATGACGCAACATTTGCTCTGTTATTGTTTTACCCTCGTTCACTGACAGTTTAACCTGAAAAATATCTTCACCTGTCGCGGACAGATTTTCACACAATCTCTGTTTGAATTAAAAAAAGTTTAATTCTGTCCAGATTTATAAGCTCATGCCTAGTCGGAGCGGAGCCAAGGGCAAAGTGGATTACTGACGTCTTAAAAAGTCTCCATTCTTAAAGTTTTCATAGCAGTTTATATGATTATTATTTTATAAACCTTTCTGTGTCTTCAGTTTCACCTTACATGGTTTTTAACATGGTTATTTGCGAGTGCAAACAGAGGTGCTGGCAGCTAGCTGTAGCACTTCTGATGTAACGCAGGGCACTTTAACACATCCATATCCATCACATCCATCATCTTTACCTGCTTCTTCCTTTCCAGGTCGTGGGGGTCACGGGTGCCCATATCCGGTGTGAGGAGGGGTACACCCTAGAAAGGGTCGCAAGTCCATCACAGACTTTATACAAGAATGTCATAATATTTCTACTGGAACAATCTTGTAATGTTATTTAAGACCTGTTCTGGTATTGTCACTCAGACAAGCCATTAAATTGTCAGTCCATTCATAACTCACTCCACCCTCATTTGCCACACCACGCTGGGCCCTTGAGCAAGGCCCTTAGCCCCCACCATCTGCTCCCAAAAAACAGGTCTCTCTCGAAAATGAGTCCTCGTGACTCATTGAAACTACCTGTATAAATAAAGGTTCAATTTTATAAAAATGAATAAATAAAACGTTTTCTCAGCCACAGGTTGTTCTAATAGCTTTTCTATTTAACAACAGGTAAGATGAAGGTTTGCAAGCTCAATCGTCCAGGTAGATAAATCACAAAAGGTTAAATCATGTCATCTGGACAAGTTTCTTCAAGGGAGAAACGTTTCATCTGAAAGACTTCATCAGTCTGAGGCCTGCCAACCCAGATCTGTCCCATAAATAGTCTTCACTGATGTGTTTCAAGCCAACCTCCTGTTGAATTCCCAGAAACCGGCTTGTAACATGCAAAAAGGGACCATCTGTCCAAAACATCCATCCATCCATCCATTATCTTTTACCCGCTTATTCCATTTTGGGTCACGGGGGTCGCTGGTGCCCATGTCCATCAATCACTGTGCGAGGGGCGGGGTACACCCTGGACGGGTCACAAGTCCATCACAGGGCCACATAGAGACAAACGAGACAAACAACCATTCACTCTCTCACTTACACCTAGGGACAATTTAGAGTTACCAATCAGTCTAACATGCATGTTTTTGGTCTGTGGGAGGAAACCGGAGCACCCAGAGAAAACCCACGCATGCACGGAGAGAACATGCAAACTCCACCCAGAAAGGCCCCTGGACTGGGGTTTGAACCAAGGACCTGCTCGCTGAGAGGCAGCAGCTCTACCAGTTGCGCCACCGTGCTGCCCCTGTCCAAAACAATTTTGTCCAAATGACATGATTTAACCTTGTTTGTGATTTATCTACTTGGATTGAGCTTACAACCTTTTTTTAACCATTGGTGTCCTCAGGCTGTTTCTGTGAGTAGCAAGTTGGCTACCAGGCCTAAAATATTTGATTGTTATGCATGATGACTGATTGTTTTGAACGGATGGTCCCTTTTTGCTTGTGTTAGAAGCCGGTTTCTGGGAATTGAACAAGAGGTTGGCTTGAAACACATCAATGAGGGTTATTTATGGGACAGATCCGGTCGTCGGCCACAGACTGACAAAGTCTTTCAGATGAAAGACGAACTATTTGTCCCTTAAAGAAACTTGTCCAGATGACATAATTTAACTTTTTTTTGTAACAGGTAAGATAGTTATCATTTATAACTTTTCAGTAGAATCTCACTTTCACACTACAGCGTGATTTAGCTTAAAAATGGTTTGTAATGCATTTATTTTGACCTTTCTCAGAACAAATCACTGTAAGAGTGATTTTGAAAAAAGATCGCACTAACATTAAGTTACACAGCATCAAGTAACTTGGGTAAAATATGTAATTATGGCAAATTGTTCTGATGCAAATGTTCAGATTCTGGTTTTGAATTTGTTTTAATTGCTATAAAATGATAGTTTTAAAGGCCTCAGTATGATGTGGGGTAGCTGCAGCTACATTGTGTTGCTGACAAGCTTTGATTGGACCACATGGACAGCAGAGACAGTGAACTTCAGGCTGACAGGACATGAGAACATGGTGTCAGAGGAAGCTGCTAACAAAACACCATTGTCTGTCTGAGTTCACACTGAGAAAATAATAATTAGTCTTGCTGAGGTAATAAAAATAAAAACAGGCTATTGCAAGCATGTTGATACTACATTAATAGCTGTATTGTACAAAGTTTATCCAAAAATCTTCTGTTTTTATTTAGCAATTTTAATTAAAGCCACCGAGATTGTTTTGGTACATTACATTTCTGTCTTTTTTCCCCCCTTGTCTAAAATTCTGTTTTGGGTTGCTTTATTTCTTAAGGTTTTTATTTGTTTTTATCTTCTGACAATAAGTTTGATTACACGGAGCTCAGTACATAAATGCAGCATTACAGTAATGACTGTTTTTATTTAGAAATACCACAGAGTCACTGTGTGGTTTATCATGAGCTGCACTGAAAATCTACAGTTTTATTTTGGAAAAGAACAAACAGAAGCTAAAAAACTCAACCAGACTTTAACCTTTGTGTAGTCTTGACTTGTTTGCCTGCCTCGGTGCTGAAACGTGACACCGTCATATTTCCTGGCATATTATCTCAGCCCGTGATTCATATTCATATATTGCAAAACGTGCAGGCAAAGAGCTGAATGAGTGGAGGAGGTCAGGTCTTCTGCGCTGGAAGCCACCGTGTCCAACGTAGAAACGAGTCATCGCTGCGTGTTCACTGCACACACACACACACACACACACATACTGAGAAAAAGAAGTCCAGAAGTCTGCCAATGATTGCCCAATTTGCAGAAAGATGTCAGTGAAATGTCAGAACGAGCAGAGAATAAATCAGATCCAAAGCTGCTGCGGACGCTGGGATCCAGCTGTTTGGAACATGTTGCTGATCTGAGATCTGTCTTTACTGTTTATAACCAAACTGAGCTAAAACCATACAGCCCAGTATGTACCAGTACAGAGTTTGTACTTACAGGGTACTTACCAGATACAGTACATACCTTGTAAACATACTATGTTATATTACGCATATATATTTTTTCATTCAACCTTTATTTATACAGGTTAGTCTCATTGAGTCTCGGGGACTCATTTACAAGAGAGACCTGATTTTAACAAAGAATGGTGACAACAGTAGACAATCATAAAAGAAAGCTTATAAATTGGGAAAAATAAATGAAAGAACAATAAAATTATATTAACAAAACAAAACAAAATCAGCTACAATGTAAAGCTATATGTAAAGCTCATGTATTGCTACTGTCTGCACAGTTTACCAAATTATACTCCACCGTACTGTGCTTTAAAATGTTCACGTTTTTTTAATTACATAAAGGTTTTATATTTAAAATAATATTTTTAATTAGATCTCCATTTGTTAAAATAATTTATCTACGTATTGCCACTGTCAAGTTTTAGTAGTTTTTTTTTTTAATGTGTGTCTTTTCTTTTAAAAAGCACAGACTTTTCATTTGTTTATAAATGAGGTACACACAACAATAAACATTCATATGAAATCAGATCAAATAAAAAGTATATGAAAGAAGTGATATAAAACAAAATAAAAAAAATCTACATTGTAAAACAGTGTGAGATACTAAAAAACAGGATTGCTACAGACATGTTCCTGTTTTTAATATCTGACACCATTTTATAATGTTGCATGTTTTTTTTTTATTTTGTTTTATTTTATTTTATATGCTTTCATATTAATGTTTACAGTTGTGTGTACCTCATTTATGGTTTTTGTTTAAAACTTGTAAATGAGTCCTTGTGACTCATTGTGACTAACCTGTATAAATAAAAGTTGAATGAATAAGTCAAATTTACATAGCATTCAGTGTACAGCAACAATATGATTTGTGTTTATATGAAAACAGCTTACTAGTTTTTGTGTTGTTGTTGTGACAAAAATGAAATCATAACAAGAAACAGAAAATGGACGCCATAAAGAAAAAAAATATTTTAGCAGTTTAAAAGTCAATTAAACGGGCTGTGAGAGACACAAAGCCAATCTCACATTGTGGCAGTTTTAGGACGTTTTGGCTCGTCAGTATAAAAGGTTATTTTTAGAATCCATTTACTCCAGGCATAGTATGTGTTTCTTTTTTCCAACCCAATTCCCATTTAACATAGATGAAAAAAAAAAAATTCATAGACTTAAAAACTGCAGAAATATTTTGTTAAACATATTAAGTTCAATAGAAAACAGTCATACATGTTCAAATGTGAACCCGTTGCCTACATACAGGTGACCTAAATGTTTTATATGTGTCTGATGACTTTATGAAATGTTGTATCTGACACAAATCTTACCTTTTTCTTTAGATTCATCAAACTTCACATCGAATACATCAAGGTTGAAGGGACCCTCGTGAGAAATGGAGCCGTCTGAGTCCGAGATGAATATATTATCCAACGGCAAAAGTCTTGACCTCACAGATGACATGGGCGTGCCAATGAAGACGATGCTAGCAGAGGATCAGTGAGTAACCTTCCTTTTTGCTTTAATCCAGCATGAAAATTGTTATTGTGTGAACGCTCAGGAAGCATTCACACTATTGTTACCCATTTTTCTTCTGTACATTTTTCGGCGCAATTCCCATCCTGCAATATTCAAGCAATTTCAACAAATCATAAATCAAAACGTTTAGCTCTTTCAGGACAATCCTGCTATGATTTTGATATTGCTGCAACTTTAGCTTTTTGAAATATTTAGCCTTTTCTACCATTTTTTCCTCCACAAAAAAATGAACTGAGCTCATTTTACACCCTTCAAATCTTTAGATCTGTTTATAATCTTTTACTGCTCCTTTCACATTTTCTTCTGGTTCAGATTCTCACAGCTTCCTTGTGCAAATTTAAACTTTTTTCAGCTACTTTCATCTAATTTCAGATGTTTTTTTCAGCTGTTTTGTGCTCCTTTCAGAATCTTTCTTCTAACTACCACATTTTTGTGCTCCTTCTAACTTCTTTCTGCTAATTTCAGCTTCCTTTCACCTTATTTCTGCTAGTTTCAGTTATTTCAGCTACTTTCAGCTATTTTCAGCTGATTTCAGACTTTTTTCAGCTGTTTTGCACTCAATTCATTATCTTTCTTCTAACTACAACATTTTTGTGCTCCTTCTAACTTCTTTCTGCTTATTTCAGCTTCCTTTCACCTTATTTCTGCTAGTTTCAGTTATTTCAGCTACTTTCAGCTGGGTTTTATTGTTGCTAATTTAAGCATTTTTCAGATAATTTGCACTTTTTTGTTCCAATTTCTGCTTCTTTCAGCCTAATTGAGCAAACGTGTTTGTTCTGCTTTCTTTTGCTAATTTCAGCATGTTCTACCTTTTAAGCTAACTTATTAACATTTTTTAGTAAATTTCATCTGTTTTCAGATAAATTAAAGTTTTTTTGTGGTAATTTCTGCTGCTTTCATCCTAATTAACGTCTTTATAATAATTTCAGCTTGTTATACTCCTTTTATTTTTTCTGCTATTTCAGCTACTATTTAGCTGTTTTCATGTTAAATTTGTCTTTTTAAGCTAATTCCACATCTTTTAGCTCATTTGAGCTCTTTTTGCTTCCTTCTGATAGTTTAAGCTTCTTTCTGCTTTTTCAGCTACTTTCCAGCTATTTTTTGTTGGGGCTAACTTCAGCTTTTTTTTTTAGCTAATTTCCTTATTTTTGTGTTCATTTCTGCTTATTTAAACCTAATTAAGCAAAGTGTTCTTTCTGCTTTCCTCTTAACTTAATTTCGGTTGGTTTTTCCAATTTAGCTACATTTCAGCATGTTTTGTACCTAATTTCAGCTGTTTTTCAGCAAGTTCTTCTGCAGTAAGCATTCACATTGCATTTTTGCAGGAAATGCAATTTCTCTAGTTCTTTATTCTTTTTGTCTTTCTAAAGTTATACTTATGTGAAAATCACATCCTCGGCTGGAAACCAAATAAACTTTGGTTCACTTTTTCACATACAAAAGCTGAAACAGACATTTTTATTTATGTTTGCTCTTGAACATCATATTGGACGTGGTTAGTAACATAAAGTCTAACTTATTAGCACAAAAAGTGTATATATGTTTAAATGCATGTTTGCCTTGTTTTTGTGCTCACCTCACCTGGTGGATCGTTAAAGAAATGGCGCTGAAACATTCAGGTATGTTTACAGACAACTGGGTGAAGGGTTTTTACCTGCACATTTGTTTTTATTCATAAACAAAATGATTTCCTGCTGTCAGATGTGCGCACACTTTAAGAGGTGGATAAAAAACGACAACTGATTTTCAAAACATTTTGTCCCCAGATATGATGATGCTGAAGGAGGACTGGAAAGCGAGGAGTTTTTGCCCAGTGCGAATGGAAAGAAACCAATACGTTTCACTGACGTAAGTGAGAAAGTCTGTATTTATGTTTATTGTTATGATGGGAACATGTTAAGAACTATTTACTGTCTATGTGCTTGAGAACACAAAATCAGCATCAGCACTTAAACAGGAAATTATAATTAAATTAAATTAAAATTAAAATTAAATAAATAAACAGTTATCTTCCTTAAATAAGCTCAAATAAGCAAAATCCATATAATTTGAACCATTCCTGGCTTGCTTTTTGCTTCACCATCTTTTGTTGTGATATTTAAGAGGAAATGCATTTTCCGTTGTTTTAATTATTTAATTTTGCTCAACACTGAGTGATAATCCAAGCTCAGTTTCCTGTGTGCTTTAATATGAACTGTCAGCTGTGTTTAGCGTTATTTATTGAGTAAAAGTTGTGTTTTATACAACCTTTAAAAACCAAAACTCAGACATGACCAAAAAAAAAAGTTAAATTTCTTAAAAATGGCTGCAAGGTGAACAGATTTAAAAAAACTGCTACGATAAAAGTTCTAAACGGTTCTCTGTCATGAAATTGTGTTACTAACATTTTATCTAAACTTTAAAGATTTCTGTCAACATTTGATAACGGGGCGTGTCTCCTATGATGATTATTCTTGTTGTGTTTCATCAAATTCATTCACAGTTTGAAGGAAAAACCTCTTTTGGCATGTCAGTCTTTAACCTGGGCAACGCTATTATGGGCAGTGGTATCCTTGGATTGGCTTATGCCATGGCCAATACTGGCATACTTCTCTTCTTGTGAGTACCTAATTTCATGCTACAGCTTATACAAAGCAATCTACACAACAGGGTTAAATTAAGATCATGACGGCTGCATGTGCTGAACAGTGTAAAGAAAGGATTGAAAATTTCAGGAACACTTATTTATTTTTCACATCTAGAGTAGAACCAGATCCACAAGAAACATTAACCTTTCTTAAAATAAACCAAATGGTACCAATGATGTTCAAATATACCTGAACTTGGTTATGATTGTTTTGACAAAGGCAAAATTGCATAAGCAACTAAAATTTGCCTAATCTGGCAAATGTAGTTATTGAAAATAAAAATTTAAAACTAGTTTTTGGAAGTTTAGACATATACAGAGACACATGATATACAGTAAAGAAAGACTGTTTTTATCATCACAGATTTAAATAAGCCACCTTAAAAAAAAACTCTCCCAATAAGATTAACTTAAGTATCAAGTTCAGCTAAAGTTTATTTACTTAAATAGCCATATAGGTGCTAAAAGCATTTTGATTTTCTAGTTTTTTTTTAGTTTATACAACATGCACAGGACAATGTCTTAAGCAGTGCGGTGTTAGCTGCACTCAATTTGACTCTAAAACCAGCTTAACGTGGCTAAACTAAGCTAATTTCAGAATCAGAATGGTTTTATTTTTGCCATATAATTATACAACTAAGTTGCACAGCTGTGATGAATTTTCTTTGAGTCAGAGTCAGAGAGATTTATTTGTCATGCACACCACACGTGATACTTGAGGTGGGATGAAACTATGTACATAGGGTCCGAGTCACATCCAACAAAAACACAAATTGTAAAGAAAAACATTAGTAAGATCCGAGTCATGAACTAAGAATATGCTGCATTCACTAAACTAAGAATACACAAGACTAAGAATACACTAAGCACTAATAGTACAAAAACAATGTGCCAAAACAACAGTAGCACGAACATGAGTCTGTATGAGCAGATGAGGACTAATGAACATAGCAACATGAAATAATCAGCAGCATGAGATCAGCATCATGGATAGTCAGCAGCACATATCATATCATATCTTTGGTGCTCCATGCCAAAGAAAAACACCGTAAGATTGATACAAGGAAATTAGCAGCACAAAAAAAACATGCATACAAGGAAGAGCAAAAATGTAAACCGGTAGTTGCTTACATGCGGGACAAATAGTGCAGTCTGACAGTTCAAGGTTTCTTGGGGCAGGGATGTTTGAGTGTTCCATCGGTGTGATGGTGGAAGAGTAAACAGTGGGCTCTGATCAGCAGTGAGGAAGAAGCTTGACTTGGGGCATGAAAGTTACGGTCTTGATTGACAGTGGCCTCCTGCTAGAGGGGAACAGTTTGTGTCCAGGTGTGATGGATCTGCCATGATCTTTACCACCTGCCTTGTATACCTGCAGGTGTACAGGTCAATGAGTGAGTGAGGTCAAATGCAGCTGATCAACTTCTCGGCAGAGGGAATGATCCTCTGCAGTCCACTCTTGTCTTTGGCAGTGTCTGCAGCATACCTTGTGGTGATGGAAGAGGTGATGATGGACTCAATGACAGCTGAGTGAAAGTGATTGTCTTTGTCATGTTGAACTTTTTCAGCTTCCAGAGAAAGTACAATCTCTGCTGTGGTTTTGATTTGAGGTAAGTGATGTTCAGCTCCCTGAGGCCCTGGGTGAGGATGATGCCAAGGATGCAGAAGGACTCTACATAAAATCCTACAGGAAAGACTTCACAGGAATACTTACTGTGGAGTTTCACAGTGTGATAGGTTTGTGCTGGGGTCCTTCTGATGTCCACCACCAGTTTCAGTCTTTTCATATTTGAAATGAGTTCAATGCAGGTGGTCTTTTTTAGCAGACTTCAGAATCTTGTCAGTGGATGTGCAGCTTTATGGGTACAGAAAAAAGAGGAGTGGAGAAAGAACACAAACTTGAGGGGTTCTAAACAGCATTGTCCACAGACCTGTTTGTTCTGTAGATGAACTGTAGGGACACCATAAGGGGCTCTGTAATGTTTTTGAGGTAGGAAAGCACCAGATCTCCAAAAGACTTCCTCTTGACTACAGGTCTGTAGTCATTTAGTCCGGAGGTTTTTGGTTTTCTGAGGACCAGTATGATGGTTAAAGCCTTGGAACAAGCTGGCACATGGCATGCATCCAGTGCAACATTGAAGATAGTGAACAGAAGAGGCAGCTGATCTGCACAGTGCCTCAAGTGGATGATGACACACAGTCAAGTCCCACAACTTTGCAAGGGTTCCACCTCCTCATGTCCTGAAGAACTTGTTAACAACCGTCCTGATGCATGATGAGTAATCCTGCAGGTTGAGTCAGGTCCTCCGGATGGCTAAAGTATTTTGGATAAAACACGAAACGTTTCAACATAAAATAATCCATCCAGAGGACCTGACTCAACTTTGTTAAATTTGTTAACAACTTTCTCCTAGACTAGTGGGCTTGGGGAGCTGAGTGAAGCTGACACCCCACCCACTTCCAAAATTAAAGCAACTAGTCTGAATGGTTAGTGCTCCGTTAGTGCTGGTTTGGGCCGTTAAAATTTTCGTTAGTGCTGCTTTGCTTTCTGAGATATTAAAGATTAATTTTTAGCTCATCCAAAGGTCACAATCCCCCCATGTTGCTCCAAAACACACGGGAGTGGTCTACTTTTTTAGTGCTTCGTTAGTGCT
>NC_056504.1:29618237-29668211 GCF_014905685.2 Nematolebias whitei
TATATATATATATACATGTATATATATATATAGCTGGATATGCAATATGAAACAATGGTGGATGGTGGACTTTACAGAAATTACCAGTAATAGTGCTATCTACATTGGTGGTGCAGTTATGTACACAGTTAAGTTTCAGTCGGTCAAAAGACATCTTGCATATACAGCACACTGTGATACGTCCATTACTATTCATACCTCTTTTCTCAGGCCCTCATTCCTGCTCTAGTTGCCAAACATCCTAGAAAGGACGCAGCTCAAAATAACCAAACCTCCAGACCACAGTGAAAACATGTGGACAAGATGTTTACTTTCTCCTGCTCTGTACAGATTGCTACTGTCCAACTACGATACTTGTTGTCTTAGTCATGTTCGCCTGTGTTTATGTAGGAGAGAAATCAGAAAGCAGAAAGGGGACAGAGTGTCAGACTCAGTTTACACATAAACGATCACCTGGTGCTGTTGTAAATATGTTACACTTTCACTTTACTGTGATCCCAACAGCTATTTAGGCAAGACTGCAAAAGATGCTGAATCCACGGTAGATTCCATACCTGGTCACTAGCTGGCACTCTTATTTTTGTATGTCAGCAGCACCTTCATGTTTGCATACCAGCATACAAAAGCAACATTTAAAAAGCTAATCAGTTTTGCAGTGGTTGCCACAGCGAGCGAGCTTGCACAAAGAGTTTTGGCAATTGTTTTATGCCAGACGCCCTTCCTGACACAACCTGGGCTTACACTCACAACCTTAGAAATACGAGACTGTGGCACTGACTATTAATCTACCACAGCCTCTTTTAAATAACTAATAATGTCTAGGAATCCATCTAATTTAATCCTGTGGTGCAGTTCGTCTTCTCAAAATTACTTTGTTTTTAAGAAACTGAGACATTTACAGCAGATATATGTTAAAGGGAAAAAAATCACATTAAGATGAAACAAATAAAATCCAAACTGAGACTAGTATTTGAATAGGTTGTCATGCAGCTAAATGGCATTCATTTGTGTGCTGTGTTGCAGGTTTCTTCTGACGGCAGTTGCAACCTTATCATGCTACTCCATTCATCTGCTGCTTAAATCATCTGGCATAGTGGGTAAGTTTGGTGTCAGGTTAATGAAACAGTACAGTTGCCAGTTATCATGTCTAAAAGTTAAAAAAAAAACATTGTTGTATGACCAAGACAACATTTACATTTAATCCAACAAAACATGTCTGATGGCCTGTATGAATAATAAGAAAAGTATGCTGCTATAATAAATTGTTGTTTACATTCTATATTGTTTTTTTTTAAGTGAAATATATTTTTTCTATCCAGTTACAGTAAAACCAAAGAAATGCTAAGATAGTTTAGATGGAAATGTAATAAAACATTCATAAGTTTGTAAATTGATATGTGGCTTTTTACGTCCAGACAAATATTGAAGCTGTGAAAATGACAAATGAGATTATTCTTTTTTATATCTTTAGAAAATGTTTTTTTTTTATTGTGTTGCCTAGAGGCAACACAATAAAATATAAAATGAAATAAAAACCTGCCATCTCGGCAGATGTAATGGATGTTATTTTTTGTAATCGGTTTACAGGAATTCGAGCGTACGAGCAGCTGGGGTACAGGGCCTTCGGTACTCCTGGAAAAATGGCTGCTGGTATAGCAATCACCCTGCAGAATATTGGAGGTGAGGAGACACATTGTCATGATTTCTCTTGTGAATTTTTGTTTCCTTAAACACAGTCTTCAAACTCCTGAAGTAATAATTATGCACCATTAGATGCATTTGACTTTATATCTCCCACAAACAATATCGACTTTGGTAATTCTTTTTAAGTAGTATTATTTGAACTTTGTTCTTAATCAAACATATGTGGTGTGGGGAAGTTTTACAATGCGACAGGAGCTCTGCTGGTGAATAACTGTTGTCTGTGCAGACTAAATTAAAAGCATGACCTACCCACACAAAAGATCACCATTAGGTTTATTCATCACCTCTGTTGGTTACTTTAATAATATTTAACAAAATAATCTTTTTTTTTTTTAATTAAAAAAACTTTCAGCCAAAAACAGTTTAGTAATATCAAATAAACTAAAACAAGGAATATCGTGTACTTGTTTATTATTAGTTTGAGTTTTTGCCTAAATGTGTTGAATTAAAAAACAAACCCAAAAAATACAAATGTAGATAGAGAAAAGGCAAGCTCTTCTAACAGCACTGTGTGTCATTATTGTGCAGAAACTCTTGTACACATTCAGCCTTTTGTAACACTCACCACAAATAAAAAACAAAGTGTGACTCCTCCACACTTAGTCATAAAAACTGCCAGTACATAGTAAGTTCAACATTTTAATACCAGAGTGTTTCTGTATTTAAACACAAATATAATAGGCTGACACGCAGGTTGTTTAAAGGGGCATTTAGTTTTATTGTATGAATCATACTTTTGTTGTATCAGGCTTTCATGCAGTAAAAACGTGCATAATTTGCATGATGTTCACACATTCTCCTTGTAATCGTTTTAAAAGGAACACTTTTTGTTTTTTGTGGAGGAAAATGTATGTAAAAGATTTTGTCTCTGCATAACTTAGTTTTTTTTTTTTTGGTCAAATTATAAGAAGTCAAAGGGAAATTTTTTAACAATAAAACAGTCAAAAATACTCTAGGCTTCCAAAACACCCGACCCAACTTCCTGTATATACACAGAGAACTTCTCTGCAGTGTCCTCAGCTGTAGATGCTGCTACGGTGGCCCTGAAGTTTAAACCACAGCTACAAATTAAAAAGTGCAAAAACATTTGAAAAACCTAATGTCTGGAAAAAACACAATTACATTTGAAAAACACAACATTTGGGGAAAAAAAACCAATTACATTTAAATAAACACAACATTTGAAAAAACACAATTACATTTGAAAAAACACAACAACATTTGGAAAAACACAACTTGAAAAAAACACGTTTGAAAAAACACAATTAAATTTGAAAAAAAAAAACACGACATTTGAAAAAACACATTTGAAAAAACACATTTGAAAAAACACAATTACATTTGGAAGAAAAAAAACATTTGGAAAAACACAACTTGAAAAAAACAACGTTTGAAAAAACACAATTACCTTTGAAAAAACATACCAACATTTGAAAAAAGAAAAAACGCAATTACATTTGAGAAAACACAACAACATCTGAAAAACACATTTGAAAAAAAAAAAACACAATAACATTTGAAAAAACACAGCATTTGAAAAAATCACAATAACATTTGAAAAAACACAGCATTTGGAAAAAAACACAATAACATTTGAAAAAACACAAAATTTGAAAAACACAACATTTGAAAAAAACAATAACATTTGACAAAACACAATTACCTTTGAGAAAAACACAACAAAATTTGAAGAAAAAACGCAATGACATTTGAGAAAACACAATTACATTGGAAAAAGCACAATTACATTTGAAACAACACAACAGCATTTGTAAAAACACAATTACATTAAGCGAAACCTGAAGAGATGGGAGGTTCAAATGTCCCATCGGTGATGTGTCATGTTTCTCCACTGGTCCCATCTCCCACCTTTCCCACATCTTCCAGTTTCGCTTAACGTAATTGCTTTTTTTTTTTTCAAATGTTTTTTCAAATGGTTTATTGTTGTTTCAAATGTAATTGCATTTTTACAAATTTTGTGTTTTTTCAAATGTAATTGAGGTTTTTAAATTTTTTTTTTTTTTTTTTTTTTGAAGTTGTGGTTTAAACATCAGGCCCACCATATGCGACCCTGAAACACACATAAACATGATGTGATGAGTGCTTATGTGACATGACTGTGCTTGTCTCTGATCGATATGCAAGCATGGTTTCTCCCAGTTATGCTTGGCATCCCAGTCTGAAGTCTCCTGTTTTGTCACCTCACAGCTATGTCCAGCTACCTGTACATTGTTAAATCTGAGCTGCCGCTGGTCATCCAAGCTTTCCTGAAGGCAGATCCCAACTCTGAGTGAGTATGCATGTCATCAACATCAGTGCACTGGTGCTGAAAAGCATGTGAGTCTCACTTGTTGTTGACCATAAAGGACAAACACTGCATGTGGATCAAGTGGCCTGACACATTATGTGGGCAGCGAGCGTTTCAGTACCCACCCCGTATTGATTTGGCCAGCGTGGGGGTGTGAATAAAACAAACGCTTGGTATTGGCTGAGCAGCAGGAGTGCTGTGACTGCTGGGTATCTGTTTATTTATGCATTTACAGAAAAAAGCCCCCGTTGCTGTCAGCGTGTGGAGGCAAGCACACGTTACAAGAGAGTCATGCTAAGGACACAGACAATCTTCATAAGACCAGGAAGGTGTGCCTTTTCAAATGAAAGCTTCTTCTCAAAAGGGGCTGCAAAGATTTGAATCATACTCTCCTCTGCTGCAACCACAGTAGAGCACCCATTTCTGTGGGTGCCTATGCTCATTCGTCAGTACCATTAACGAAAAATGAAATAAAACATAAATTGCTGAGCACATTTGGATGTATTTGTGGGTGTACACAGGTCTTATGTCTTATGTAATGTTCTCATTTTTACTTAATTTTTACTTAATTTTTACTTTATTTTACTTTATTACTATTCACACCTTATGTCGAAGCAAATTCCTAGTTTGTGAACCTTGTTCATTGACATGGCAATAATAAACTGATTCTGATTCTGATGAAACTTTTGAAATCAATCATTGAATGTACAACTAATTAACTAGAGGAGTCAACCTGATTCAAAACGGCCACCACAGCAAGGCAGTTTTAGCAAACACAGAAATGGCTATAACTCAAGTCAACTTCACAGATACTGAGTTGACATTTGGTGTGGTAGTAGATAACTCAAGTCAACTTCACAGATACTGAGTTGACATTTGGTGTGGTAGTAGCTGAGCGTCATCCTTAGCTTGAGATTGTTGTAACTCGTAGAATCAACTCTGTTGATGAGCAAAATGTTTTATGAAACGCTTCATGGATTTTAAGGAAATCTTCAAAAAAGTAATCAGTAGATTTACATCTACAATTGGAATATGTTCAGACTCAACCCATTTCAAAATGGTCGCTAAAGCCAACTGACTTTAGAAGACACAAAAAAGGCCGAACTTGATATTGTGGTCAATTCTGGTGTGGTACTAGCTGACGGTCGTCTGCAACACATACTTCAGATTATGTGAGATCACACAAGATACTGCAAAGTACTGTTCAGTGTTATGTTTAAAGTTTGACCAAAATACTTATACTCTGTAGTTTCTTGTTTTATTTAACCTTTATTTATACAGGTAGTCTCACTGAGTTACAAGGACTCATTTTCAAGAGAAACCTGTTTGGGAGCAGATGGTGGGAGTTAAGGACCTTGTTCAGGGGTAAATGAGGGTGGAGGCAGGTGTGGGTGTTTCATCTTTCCCATCCACATTTTGATGTTGTCGGTTCGTGGAGTCGAACCAGCAACCTTCCGATCACAGGCCCGCCTTCTCTAACCTCTGCGCCACCACTCCCTAATTATAATTTCTCATCATAAAATGAGCTTAGTGTAAAACTGGCATGAAAGTAGCAGTCTGCATCTTTATGAGTCTCTATGTCCAGCAATTGTTACCCAGTTTTTTCCCAAAATTCTTGAAAAGGTCTGAGGTTTCCAAGAACATGGGCTTATCCTTTACTGTTGATTGGTTTACCCACTATGATAGACAATATTTAGAACACTATCAGTCACACAGCTGCATTAGATCAGGACCAAACGTGGGAGGAGTCCTTATTTAGGCGACAAGAGGGATCTTTACAACAGAAGTGTGGTCTCTGTTGTCCCAAACTTGCTTAGTCTGTCTGGAAACACATGAAGACTCTGAAACCATCTTGTTACAGCTGAAATTGATGTTTGGTTGTTATGACTCCTTTGTATGCCTTGCACACACGCACACACTCAAATGACAGCAGCAGGTGGTGTGAAATGCCGGTGCCAAATTCCGAGTGTGAGCTTAAGGACAGGTCAGCTCCGGCTCAGCTCTCACTGTTCGCTTCCACTCAACACTCCCATCGTTGTCCAAAACTGTGGCGTCAGAGGAACTGTAAGGAATGAGATGTGCACAGTGGGGCAGCAGCTTTATTTATGACCCGGGGCTCTACAAATAGATTGCAATGACGTGCAACCAGTGGGTAGACTCTGAAGCCTTGGCATGGGCTGATCCAGTTTCTGGCAGAACATACACATGGACATAATGGTTGTGTGATCATTCCAAGAATTATCAGGTGAAAAAAAATGACAAGAGTGTCAGTTGAAAGATTATGAGCAGTCAATATCTTACCTTTCGGACATAACTAATAGAACCATCTCGGTTTTGTGAAATAGTTTACTTTTGACTGAATTGACAAGCTAAAGGCTAGTCAAGGCCAAGACCCAAGTGGATTGCTGCTGTCTTAAAACAACTTTATCTAAAAATGCCAAAGCACTTTAATTGTATTGTTTAAACATTTACACTGCCATTAATTTCACATCACAAGTTTATTTAAATAAAATTCTATGGGTTTTTCCAACTGAAGACATCTCCGGCTGCAGCTGTAGCACTTCCTGTCCTTTCTGTTTATCATAATCTTTCTTTAATAAACAACGCCGTAAAGTAAAACTGATGGCAATGCAAAACTTTATAAATAAGAATTTGCATGTGCCACTCTGACATTCACGACTGAGTTGCTTTAAGGTGGCAGCAATCCACTTCCATCTGGGTTTTGCTCAAACCAGCATTTAGCTCAATAAGCTATTTCTCCAGCTGAGAACTTTCAGAGAGGTAAATTTATTGTTCATAACCTTTTCATAGAAACATATGTCAAAAGATTTGAACTGCTTCTTGAAAACAATCAATGAAAACCTAAATTTAACTTAGACCTGCTCTCAAGAACTTGACTTTGAATTGGACTCCAGGACTAGAATGGGATCGTCTGCAGTGGCTCCTGCTTGTGAAAGCTGATCATCTGAAATGACCTCCTGACTAAAAGGCTAAAGAAGACCTGACCTGTTATTTGTGCGACTTCCCTCTGCTTTCAAGGGACTTCTTCAAAGACATAAACACACACTTACGCACATGCTGCTTGTCTCAGAAATCACTGTAAGCCAACAAATCTGTAATAGACCACTAACCCCCACAGTTGGATTCAGGGTTAAGAATAACAAGCTTAACAGCTTTAAAAAGAGGATCTGTGGGACTGAAAGACTGCTCCGTACACTGGATTTATGGGACAATAATCTTTGAATGGATTGACAGCAATTTATTTATTCTCCTTGTGATGTTACATGTTGCCACTGAACGACGTCCATTCACATTAAAACAACTTCTTAAAGGCACTTTTTTTTGTTTCAAACCAGGGGTGATTCTAGAATCTGACCTTTAGGGGTGCTTAGCCCCCAGCGATGACAATGGCTCTAAGCTTGAACAATGTGGTGGCCATTGGCGTCAGAAGCATTCTCCCCCAGAAAAATGTTAATGAAGTAGATACTATTTCCTGCATTCTGGTGTAATGGGTTGTTAAACATCTATGTTTAACTCCATAAGTAAGCACTTGATTCAACAACTATTTTCAAGAGCCGGCACAACAAGAAGCAGCTCTAAGCTAGCTGCGTGCAATACAGACGTGCTAGCTAAGATGCTACAGACGTAGCGCTCTGCTTTACATTACACAAACTAATAAACTCTTTATACAAATCAGTTTAGTGTTAACTAATCATAACAAAGATTAGACTTATGCAACCAGAAGTTGCAATGCATATCTACATATAAAACACACAAAACAAAGCACAACTAGCTTTAAACATTAACCTTTAATTCAAACATTAAGCATACAATGTAATTATGACAGGAAATGGAGGATTTACCTGCAGTTACTTTCATGCAGATGAGCATGTGGTACTTCTTGTTTATAACTGTTGTATTCAGCTGTTTGTGAGGTCGGCTGCAGGGCTTTATCATCTTTTACATTTTTCTAGACTCCGTTTAGGTTTTGTAAATTGAATAAACTGCATTTCACTCTAAAGGAGAGCTTTTCAACTAAACTGCTCAGGGGGCCACAGTTACTGAAAGCAGCAGCTCAGGGGCCGGACATCCAGCGATTAAAGTCATTTTATAAATAAACCAAGTATTACAATGATTTGTTACCTTTTAAATTTATTTTGTTGCATTGAATCATAAATGCAATAAACAGAACCAAAACTGCCCCAGTTTTTTTCTCTTTATTTTTTAGTGTGCTGAGTTAAAATGTAGGGGTGCTGGAGGACCCACCAAAAAGAGGCTAAACTCACCAATGTTTCAAACATTAATATCAGATAAAAGCAAACAAAAATAGTTTTGTTCATGCTATAATAAAAAAGGCCACAGAAGTAGTTCAGACATGTTGCTTCCTAACACGTAGACCTGTGTTAAGAATACACACACCCCAGGTTCATGTTGACTACTTAGATCTATGGAGGGCTGTAATTTAAACAGGACATTCACAGGATGTTTGGACCCCTCACTTGGTCCATGGTGATACAACAACAAAAATGAGGTCAAACATGTTTTTTTCTATTCTTAATATGAATAAAGAAATAGATAGATGTCAGTGTTGTAACATATTTAGTGAATGTTTTGTGTTATTTTAGCGCCACCGTGTTTTGGCCTTCTCTAAAACTGTGAACTGTCATAAATAATCCGTTATATAACACTCTATTCCTGTACTTGTGTTGAGAGCGGACATGTTTTTTTTTCTGCAGCCTTCAGACGAACATTTGGACCTGTACATTTTAACAGCCTCATGTCACTCACCCCCCCAGACATACACACATACACAAAACACACACCTATTTTTTTTTTAATAAACTAAATTAAGCTGTTTTGCTGCCATTATAACTGTTCCTCTCTATTTTTATGTCTGCCTCTATGTTTTTTCCATCTCTATTTGTGTAGTACTGTGTGAGTCTTAGTGGCAATGCTTAAAATACTGAGCTCACCAAAGTAAATAAAACTTTTTTTCCCCCCTCAGTCTGTGGTACTTGAATGGAAACTACCTGGTCATCATGGTCTCTGCCAGCATCATCCTGCCTCTTGCTTTAATGAAACAACTTGGTGAGCAACAAGAATGATGTAACTCATGATTATTATTTCATTTGTTTTTCTCTTGTTTTTTTACACAAAGCTAAATTAGCTAATTGTTCTATTGCACTCAGTGAGGAAAATAATAATAAAACTTATAAAAATTGTTCATGCATTTTAGAAGCAAGCACAAGATACAACGTAAAATACTTACCTCATGTTGTATTAAATTAAATTCAAAGTGCAGGCATTATACCATATCATTTTATTTCTAAAGCACTTAAAATACAACACAGCAGCCGACTGAAGTATTGTACAAAAATTAAAACAAATAACAACAATAAAACAATAAACTATAAGAAAATAGAAATCAGAACATCACAAATACAAGGAAAGAGTACAACATTAAGACACAGATGCTCACTCTAAAAGCCAAATAAAAAAATGCGTTTTTAAATGAGTTTTAAAAACAGAAAGTGATGGGGCCTTATAATGAAAAATTACTATTTTGTCTTGAATCCGAGTGGGCCAAGTTGAGTTTTTACCTCCAAAATGTTGGCAAATCTTATTTTTGTAGATGTACGTCCAATTAGGACTATGGCAAAATCTTGGTTTTAAAAGATAAACATAAAACTGATGATCAAGAGTCACAGGTTTTTTTATTTTATTTTATTTTTTTATTGGACCACAACTTTAGCCTCTTATGTGCTGCATTTTTTTCTACACAGTTTAACCATTTGATTCTAACCTTTTCAGAATCTGTCTCATAATCAAATACAACATTTTATTTACATTTTTAATTTAGTTGATACTGAATGACCTCTGTTTTGAAGCTGACTTTAAAGAGTCCAAGTTCTTCCAAAGTACAGTTCCTCAGGTACTTGGAACAAGTTTTGTTTTAATTGATCATAACCCTTAAAGTACCAGAAAATGACTAAACTGACCTATGTAATCACAACCCGACTTATACAATCACATTCTGATGGAGCAGCTATGTTAAAGCGAAGTGTGTTTTTGTCTACTACTGGCAGCAAGAGCAGCAGGTACTTGTGATATTTTTACCCCCTGAGATAATTGCAGCCAGTCCAGAATAATCTGTTCTTTATCACACACTGTAAACATGTTTCTACCCTCGGACTGCTGTGAGGTCCTTCAGCCGGATCATTCTGTTTTTTTGCAGCGGCTTTAATCCTAACAAAACCATGTGCTTTTCTTGTGTCGATAACATGTCAGTTTGATACGAGTTAATGTTGCCTGTCCCTGTCTTTATATTTTCAGGTTACCTCGGCTACACCAGCGGCTTCTCCCTCAGCTGCATGGTGTTCTTTCTCACCGCGGTAAGTTGGTCCAGTTCTCTCTTGTTATCGCACTTTTCACAGAGAGCCTGATTTATTCTGGCATTTTATCCTGGGAACGGGGAACTCGTCTACTTCACTGTCAGCTTTACGCAACCATGTTTCAAGAGGTGACTGGAAGAGCCGTACTAAGACAATAAAATAAAAGCAAAGCAGTCTATGATTTTTTTTTTTTAAATCTTTCGTTTGATGGATTTACTCTTTACTCGTAACGTTCCATTGTTGTTTCGTCTTTTCGTGATCATTTCCCTGATTCCCCTCCTTTGTTTGGCACCTCTCTGCAGGTTACCTACAAGAAGTTTCAGATTCCCTGCCCCTTTGAAGAGTTTTCAGTGAACAGCACTGCCGCGCATCACGGCCTGAACATTTCAACCCACGTCCACGAGTACACCAACGGTTTGATTCACGAAGACGACGACTCCCACTGCGCCCCACGCATGTTTACCATTAACTCACAGGTGGGTGGCTGATGTTTAAAAAAACAAAAAACACTGCTTAACTGGTTTTGTAAGAAATGTGACCATTGCTGCAGCAGAAGGGTGTCTAACAGAAACCTATGTGTTCACAGACGGCTTACACCATCCCCATCTTGGCTTTTGCTTTTGTTTGCCACCCTGAGGTACTGCCCATCTACACCGAGCTCCGCAAGTGAGTCGCACCTTCATGAGCTGGTGATAGTAACACGGCAGTGCAGAATGTAGCATACATAACTATCAAATCTCTGATTCCAGTCCAACTCAGAAGAAGATGCAGAAGGTGTCCAACCTCTCCATCTTGGTCATGTACACCATGTACTTTCTGGCTGCTCTCTTTGGCTACTTGACCTTTTACGGTGAGAGCTGTTGTCCCTGGAGTTTCTTGTTTGTCTTTAATAAATGTTTGTCTTTAACCATTTCACTGCCACACCTTTCACAGATGTTTAGAACTCTGAAATGATCATTCAGCCCTCAGTGTTTCTCACCACTACTGAGGAGCTGACATCCCAGTTCAACTCTGTCTGCTTAAAGACTTTAGATCATGTCTCGCTCCTGTTAAAACCAAAAAATCAAAACTCAGAGCAGAACCTTGGCTGAGTGACGTCACCAAGGTCGTTAGGCAGCAATGTAAGAGGGCGGAGCGCAAGTGGAGGAAAGACAGGCTGCAGGTCTCTTTTCAAATACTTAAAGAGAGTTGGCGCCGTTATCAGAAAACAGTGAAAGCTGCAAAATCCAAATACTTCTCTGATATAATTACCTCAAACTCTCGCAACCCACGTATCCTCTTCTCCACCCTAAACTCTGTTCTCCACCTCACTGAACCATCACCTCTGGAAGCCTCGACTGAGCTGTTCGACAATTTCCTACATTTCTTTTTGGAAAAAATTGCGACCACCCGGGCTCTCATTTCCCCTCCAACTCATGACCCATCCATCCCACCCCAATCTGTATCTCTATTTGACCATTTTGAACCCATCACTCTATCTTCTCTAGAGCAGGTTATGTGCAGCTTGAAACCTTCTGGTTCCCCCTTTGATGTGGTCCCCCCTCGACTACTAAAGGAGGTTTTTCCTACTCTAGGTCCGTCCATTCTGGCTATAGTAAACAGTAGTTTATCCACTGGCATTGTGCCACAAACCTTTAAACATGCTGCTGTCCAGCCTCTCCTGAAAAAAACAAACCTTGACCCCTCAGTCGTTTCCAACTTCTGGCCTGTCTCCATACTCCCATTTGTTTCAAAACTAGAGGAGAAAATAGTCGAGTCCCAGTTGAAGTGCTCCCTGGAGGGTCACGCCATCTTAGAGCTATTCCATTCTGGCTTTAAACCTCTCCATAACACTGAAACTGCCCTGCTGAAGGTCTTTAATAACATTTTCTTAACCACCGATACAGGTGATTCTGTGTTGCTTGTCCTGTTGGACCTCACAGCCGCCTTTGACACCATCGACCATGAGATCCTCATTGCTAGGTTGGAGCAGTGGGTGGGCATCACAGGGTCAGCCCTCAGTTGGTTCAGATCTTACATCACTGACAGATCCTTTTGTGTCTCCATCAAGGATTTTAGTTCTGCAGCGGCAGAGCTTAAATGGGGGGTTCCGCAGGGGTCCATCCTGGGTCCCCTCCTATTCTCTTTATACCTGATGCCGCTTGGTGCTATTTTCCAGAAACACAACATGCCCTTCCACTTCTACGCCGATGACTGTCAAATTTACTTCCCCCTAAGACACAACGGCACATGCTCTATTCAACCTCTGCTCGACTGCCTGGCTGACATCAGGGACTGGATGGCTTTAAATGTCTTAAGTTTCAATGAAAAGAAGTCTGAAGTCATGTTGTTCCCTCCCAACGACACAATCACAAACCACTGTATCGACCTCTCCGCTCTAACCCTGTCAGAAAAACGGAGAGTCACTAATCTGGGAGTGATAATGGACCCTTCCCTGAAACGTAACTGTCACGTAAACATGATTGTTAAATCATGTTTCTTCCAACTGAGGCGGCTGTCTAAACTGAAGTCCATATTGTCCAAAAATAACCTGGAGACAGTAATGTAATGCATGCATTCTTTACATCTAGGCTTGATTACTGCAATTCGCTCCTGTTTGGTATCAGTCAGACCTCCATTGTACGACTACAACTGGTCCAGAATGCAGCAGCCCGATTTTTAACCAGTACAGGCAAAAGAGAGCACATTACACCAGTTTTGGCCTCACTGCACTGGTTACCAGTTCACTTTCAAATCCAGTTCAAAATACTCCTGTATGTCTACAAATCACTGAACAGTTTTGCGCCCCCCCATCTCTCTGATCTGCTACAACCGTATGTCCCACCACGTTCCCTGAGGTCAGCAGACCAGTTACCTCTGCTTGTCAGACAGGCCCCCTCCCTCTCGGTTTTCAAGTCCCATTTAAAAACTCACTGCTATTCGGTAGCTTTCAACATGAGATGATCTGTGTTTTGAACCTGTACGCTTCACACTGGTTAGTCGTCATTATCTGCATCGCTTTTATATCTATATTTCTGATTTACTTCATTTTGTATTTTGCTTTGTGTGTTACCTGTTGTTCTGTCTGTACAGCGCTTTGGTTGGCCTTGTCGCTGTTTTAAGTGCTCTATAAATAAAATGGTATGGTATGGTAAATGGTAAATGGAGTGTACTTATATAACACCTTTCTATCTAATCAAGATACTCAAAGCTCTTTACAATTTGTTTCCTCATTTACCCATTCATACAACACTCTACTAGATCTGTACAAAGAATAATCTGTGATTTATCACATTCATACACTGATGGGACACACATCAGAGGCAATGAGGGGTTCAGTGTCTTGCCCAGGGACACTTCAGCATGTGACTGCTGGTGGAATCAAACCCCCAACTCTCACATTGGAGGACGACTGCTCTAACCACTCAGCCACAACCGCACACAAGAAAATAAAAACATGCTAATGCCAACGTTAGATCATTAAGAAAAAACAAGTTGTTTCTCATAAAAAAGTAATGTTGGGTGTAAAAAAAAAAGCTAATACAAGCTATCCATCCATCCATCCATTATCTTTACCCGCTTATTCCATTTTGGGTCACGGGGGTCGCTGGTGCCCATGTCCAGCAATCACTGTGCGAGGGGCGGGGTACACCCTGGACGGGTCGCAAGTCCATCACAGGGCCACATAGAGACAAACGAGACAAACAACCATTCACTTCCTCATTCACACCTAGGGACAATTTAGAGTTACCAATCAGCCTAACATGCATGTTTTTGGTCTGTGGGAGGAAACCGGAGTACCCGGAGAAAACCCACACATGCACGGAGAGAACATGCAAACTCCACCCAGAGAGGCCCCTGGACCGGGGTTTGAACCAAGGACCTGCTCGCTGAGAGGCAGCAGCTCTACCAGTTGTGCCACTGTGCTGCCCCTAATACAAGCTACTAAATTATTATTTAAAGTGACTCTAAAGTTTAAGAACGTTTAATTACCAAAGCGCAAACAAAATAAAATGCTAAAAACCTTTTAAGAGGTTCTCCAACCTCCTTTTTTTTTTTTTTTCCCATCACTAATCTGTTTCATACAAGACAGCTTTCCCATGGACCAGTGGGGAAATTATACTCTCCAGTAAACTTTGCTACGGTTAACATCCAGGTTTTCTATTGTGTGAAAAATAATAGTCAAGTGAAGGGTTAAGGTGTGAGCGAACGTGAAAATAAAAAAAGTGAACGTTCCAAATAAAATACCATCCACCCATTTTCTTTACCTACGTTTCCCTTTCTGGGTTGCGGGGCAGCTGGTGCTCGTCTCCAGCGGTTGCTGTGTTAAACGTTTGTTTTTTGTCTGTTAGAGGAAACCAGAGTGCTGCAAAGTCCCTCCAAAAAGGCCGGAAGACGAACCTGCAATCTTTTCATTATGAGGCAACAGCTCTGACAACTGCACCTCTGTGACGCCCGAATAAAATATCCTGCAGACTAATTTATATAGATTTCTTTAAAGAAATGTTATATCTGTGTGTCCAAATGACCCATAGACCTATCCTACAGTCCACATCCTTGGCCTAGTGGCTGGGGACCCCTGCTCTAGTAACATTCCCCTGAATATGCAATAATTTTTTTATTGTTGGTGTGTATTTCCCTTCTTCTAAAGTAAAACATGCATTGAATGATGTGTGCTATAAAAGATCCAAGCTCCCTCGTGTGGCGGCTCTTTGCAATAAAGTTCAGTTCAATCCAAGGTTGATGCAATTCTGATTTTTTTTTTTTTTTCAAATGTTCCAACAGAAAATGTGGAGCCTGAGCTGCTGCATACTTACAGCCGCATTGATCCTTACGACACTTTGATCCTGTGTGTTCGAGTGGCTGTTCTCACTGCGGTGACTCTGACTGTCCCCATTGTGTTGTTCCCAGTAAGTCAGACACCTTAAGCTGCCTTCTTTAAAGAGCTACATGCTTTCTTTTCTTGTCTGTATGAAAAAAAATTGTGTTTGTAGGTGCGTAGAGCCATTCAGGAGATGATATTCCCCAGCAAGTCTTTCAGCTGGATACGCCACACTGGCATTGCTCTCATTCTGCTCTCGTTCATCAACATGCTGGTGATATTCGCCCCCAACATTCTGGACATCTTCGGCATTATTGGTTAGTACAAGATCAAGACAGTCACATTGTCACGGTTAATTTTGGACATTTTCTTAACAGGATGTACTGTTATCTGTCCTGGCTGTTGTTAGCATAGAAACATCACGCATTACTTATTCTGTCTCCAATTGCAGGCGGAATCCTCCCACTTCATGTACACTGTTCACATGTTGTTTCAGACTTTTCTAGTTACTGATGTACACGGTCACACGGTCAAACACACACCCGCATGCAGGCATGCACGCACACGCAATTGAAACAAAATTTGTTTGCTGGGGGAAAACGTGATCGCTCGAGTCAATATTATTATCGCAGTTTGTCCTCAGACAAGAGGCCACATTTTGAAGGTCAGAGGCGAAAGTTGAAAGCAGTGATGCAGAACTATTTCCAAAGCGGCCATTCATACTTCAACAAACAATATGTTTCAGGTTACAGTTCATGTTCATGTACAGAAACAAAAATAAAATAAAAGAAAGATTCCTGGAAAGAATTTGCACTGTAGTAGGCCCTCTTTTATTGCAGGGTTATGTTCCAGACCCCCTGCAATAAGCAAAAATCTGAGAAGTAGCGACATTATATTTATTTTAGTATTTATACATATGTTCTAAACTCTTAAACCAACGTCATTTTAAAACATACATATTTGTAGCTACTAAATTTTACTCACCAGCTGGAAGAACAGCAGCAGGCTCAGTTCTGCTCTGGTTCTGATCCGTTATTTTTTTTTTTCATTCAACCTTTATTTAGACAGATAAATCCCATTGAGCCTCGATGGCTCATTTACAAGAGACCTGATTTCAACAAAGAAAGATGACAACAAAGGAAACAGCGACAACAATAGACAATTACAAGAGGCGTACAATTTGTTTATTTTTTTACAAATTAAAGTAAGATGGCAAAAAAGTAGCAAAAACAGCTAGCTTATAAGGCAAATGCGCATGGGTGTGGGTGGGTGGTGGGACCTTTGGGTCACCGGCATGGGACTGACCGGTGGTCCAATTGAGTGGTCCGATAAAGAGATGTTAAAAAAGTCCCGTGTGCTCCAGAGAGTAGCCGGAATTTCGGTGAAGCCTCCCTGCTCGGAAGTCCTCATGATCTCTCTCAGATTCACTCATGGGTCTGGAGGCCCGATTCTGGTCCAGTTCTGGTCCTGTTCCCAGTGGGTTCCATGTGGCTCTCTGAATCCGCTGGATGCCGAAGTCACTGTACAGTAATAAGCACCAAAATTTTTCCGATCAGATCAAAACTTTCCCTCTATGTTTATCAGCAGAAGGCAATGGGGCTTCTGGGCGGGGCACCGTTGGTTTCTGGGAAGTGTAGTCCTCATGAGCATACAGCGTAGGCTTATTGAGAGAAAACTACAAAATGGCAGCACCTGTTCAAAGTATTTTATTTTTTCGTTAACTTTTTACTGTATAGTATCCCGTACTGTCCCAATCACGTAATATTAAAGTTGACAATCGTGTGTCCTGTACATTTTATTTTCTTGTGTTCAATATTACTTTGAAAAACCGCAAAAGAGCGAGCCTGCTGAAGTCGAACTGCGAGGGACTACTGTACTCACTGCCTTGTGTGGCAAAGTTTAAACAACTTACTGTGTGATCTGTTAGTGCTCAAAGCACAGTATATGATGGGGAAGCTCAGTATCAGTTTCGATACAACAGGTTGACTAAGAGCCATTTTCTGTTGGCTAAGGTCAGCTAGCTGTGGTAGCCATCTTGAATCAGGTTGACTCCAAAAGTAATCAGTTGTAGACAAACATCCAATGTTTACTTTCTCAGGGTTTCATTCAAACATACATCAAACATACATCCACTGGTTC
This sequence comes from Nematolebias whitei, assembly GCF_014905685.2. Lineage (NCBI taxonomy): Eukaryota > Metazoa > Chordata > Actinopteri > Cyprinodontiformes > Rivulidae > Nematolebias > Nematolebias whitei. Next base: position 29,635,582 of record NC_056504.1, read on the forward strand.
AAGACATGTTTTCTTAACAGTCACATGCAGACAAGGTCAGTTACGTGATCACCCACCTTTCGTGGTGTTGAGATATTGCGATGTACAAAACAGTTATTAGCTGCTATTGTGTTTGTTTTAGTAAAGTTTTCTACTTTTCATTGACAAGCTTAAAAATAAAAATGTGCATTTTATGTCACCATCGTTCCCTCTCTGTGTTTTTAGGTGCCACGTCGGCTCCCTGTCTCATTTTCATCTTCCCTGCTGTCTTCTACATCCGCATCGTTCCTAAAGAGGATGAACCCTTGAACTCGGTTCCCAAAATCCTGGTGAGGCATTCAGATTTTTGTCACGTTAATTGTTTTCTACCTTTCAAATCAACAAGTTCTCACGATAATATAACGATCCAGTTTCTCCTGAATAATTAAAGCTCTGGGGTGTTTTTGTCCCATCGTTCTCAGGCCTTTTGTTTCGCTGCTTTGGGTGTTTCCTTCATGGTGATGAGTCTGAGCTTCATCATCGTGGACTGGACGACAGGGAGCAGCCATGCTGCAGGAGGTCACTAACTTCAGTGTATGTGGGATTTTAGGAAAAGTCTTGGATATTATGTTCAGTATAAAGGAAGTAAAACACACTACATTGCTCTCCAGTAGAGATCCTGGGCTTTGCCACGATGCACAGTAAACACCTGGACTACATTTTTATTGCCTACATTTTAAACATATGTTTTTCTGTAAATGCACAGCAATTTAAATGCATTTGATCTCATTAATTGTGAACTAAAATACAACTAAATCTACCTATGATGGTGAAATGATCCTGTTCTGCTGCTGGGCATTAATTCCTCTCACACAGCTGCAGCTGGTACTGTACATGCAAACAAAGGCAGAAATGCTTCAGCATTTTTAATTTTTTTTCAACGAGACGCACAAAATATGCAGTTAGATGATCTTACATGGAACCAGCATCAGTCTGAACGGTCCATCATTATCATCATCATCTTCATGTAGAATAAGTCAAAGCGCTTGAAGGCCTGGCGGCATTTTATGTCTGTAAGCTTTTGCTCTATATGCATTTAAACCGTGGTGCCTTTTACCTTTTGGAGTGGCTCACATACATAGAAAGTGTATATTTATTCAGCTTGCTGCTATAAAGCTTTATTTAACTTGCGTTTGGTCACAAAAAGGAAATCAGTTCACTGTATATGACGTAATTGTTTTTCTTAGGTCACATAGATGGTAGAAGTGTTAAAGGCTGACGGTATTGAGGCTGCATGGTTGATAAAATGATTATCTCTTCATTACAACGACAACAATAGTCCAAATAATCTGTGCTCTTGAATAAAAAGCAAGTCCAGATCATGTTCATAGTGTAGTGAGTCACGTGAGGTACGTGTCACTTATAGTATGACAAATATATGTGTATATATTTATGCATACTTTTCACGAGTTCTTCATTTTTCTGACTGTAAATGCCGTGCATTGAATTTAACAGAAATGTGAACGAGAGACGTTATTTATCTTTGACCCATCAAATGAATGGAATCATTTATTTTCAAAATCAAAGTTTAACATCAAACATTTACATTAATTTGGCAAAATATGAAAATAATAACAGACAGTTTCACAGAAAATGAACTTCAAATCACTCGGCGGTGATTTGAGGACTTTGCTTCAGACATTTCTAAAAATATCTGTACTGATTTATGAGAGAGAAGAGTTTAAGATTAAATTGAGATTTATCTTACAGAGGAAATATGTGAGGGAATTTAATCTGTTTGACCAGAAGTTGCACGCTCCGTCCGATCTCAGCTTCTCACGGTACACTTGGTCAAAATAGAACCATCTACCTGTTGATGATGAATCAGCCTTGGAGTAGTTCCTTTCTGACTCGTTTCAGCGTCTCCGTCGAGAGCTACCAAACCTGCAGAAAGTCGTGCGTTGATTAGCTCAAAACAGAATTATAATCCCCAAAAACCTCTGGATTCTTCATTGCTCTGAAGCTTTCAGAACCGACTGCACTCTCAATCTTGGAACTCTCACGTTCTCCAGAACTCTCAATCTGTTGTCAGCTCTCATTCTAACTTGAACTGGGCAGTTGTCACATTTTAAATGAGTTTACTTCCTGTTCAGTTTAGAGCTTTCTGATTCGTGGAAGGACCAGAAAGAGGTGTGTTTTTGACGTAAGGTGTTTATCAACAGTCGAGGTCAGAGAATGAAACTTGTTTAACATACAGAAAAGATTATTGCAGAAGCAGCAGACTTTCTGGAGTCTACTCTTGGTAATCTTCTGAAAAAGTTTAAACATGACATTTCTTCTTCAGTAAACATTTTAGTTGACCGAAGACCAACCTTTCACATACTTACGACAGCTTGCTCATTTCAGACAGAAAATCAAGAAAGGCATATTCAGGTGATTTCTTCTCTGAATGAGGAACAAAAATCATTACTTACTGTTTATGTAAAATAAAAATTAGTAGTTCTTTTCAACCTGTAGAGCATTGAGTGAACTAACACAATTTGATTATCAAAACATTTGTAAGACAGTAATGATTATAGAGGATTGTCTTTTCTGCTTGATTAATTCAAGAAAGAAAGTTCATCAGATGGCCCAGACTCATTCAGATCAATGAAAATAACAGTCTCTGTCCATCTGGTAGATTTGAGGTCATCTGGTTCACTACAATAGTCATTTTTAACGTTATACTTTTTTATCGTGCCTGACAATTAGTGCCTCTATTTTGCTGTTCACCAAAAACACATAAGGCTGAGTTCAAAGATAAAACAAATACAAACTGGCAATCCACGTCTGAAACTCACTAATTAGTTTGAGATGCTCATCATCCCATATTTTTTCCTAAATTATCATAAACAGGTGTGAAAAAAGTCCCTCCCCCAAACTGTCCAACTTCTCGTGTCTGTCGTCACCCAGGTTATAAAATGTAATTTAGAGACATTGCAAGTTTGATCACTGTACATATCGTAAATTATTAAAAACCAAAACATTGTTAATAGTTTAATACTACAAGAAAAGAATAATAGTGCCTGTTGAAACAGTACATAGTTTCTGCTGCAGTGTTCTTTTTTACTGTGTTGTTCCCTGTTTAGACGTCTGGCTGATGTTCTGCATGATGTTCACTGGTTTTCTGCAGTAAACTGCACAGGATCTGATTTTGCTTCAAGCGTCATTGTGTGTAGATATTGTGTTTATTACCTGTACATTTCAACGATTTGTAGTAAAGTGTTTTAAAAAAAACAAATAAGTTAGTGCTGTGGTATTATGACGACCTCCGGGAGATCCGACATGAACTGAAGTTTTGGGCACTAATGTTAGGAAGCATCAATGTGACAAAGTTAAAGTAATTTAGGCATGTGAGCCAAATACCTTCAATTTTTTACAATTATTTAGAGTCATTTTAAGACCTACAAAACAACAACAACAACAACACACAACATGCACAACTCAAAGAAACCTTACTTTTTCTAAAAGTACTGACCCAAACCTTTCAACTTGCATAAAAAACAGAGTTTTATGTTACATGTAGGATTGTCAACTTTAATAAACTGAAACAAGGAACACTGACTGGACAGGGTGGTGCAGAGTGGGGGGAGAGGGGGGCTCCTTTTTTATCTGTATTTAGCTGTGAGATGCCATTTCTACTAAGAGTGACATCATCAATGAAAATCCGCCAGCTGAACATTTAACAAACATATACAGGTCTATGTTAGAATATTTAAAAAAAACAATCAGCATCAGTTTAGCTACTTTTAGCTTTTAGCTACTATTTTGGTCCCGTTAATGGGTCTTTGGCAACTTTTAGCTTATATCTAAACTTTTGCAACATTAGCTTTTAGCTAGTCTTTTGTTCCTTTTTTGTTACATTTAGCTACTTTTACCTTGTCTTTTGCTCATTAGCTTTTGCTAGCTACTAGCACTAGCACTAGCTTTTGCTTCTTTTAATTTTAGTATTCTGCTTCTTTTAGCTTGAACAACTCACTTTAATCTACTTCAGCGAAACTATTCAGCACTCAGTTTTTATACTTTTGCAGAAAGTGCAATTGATCTAGTTTCTGTCATTTTAAATTGAAAGGTTGCCCAATTTATTAGCAGCTTAAACAGCATACATTTTAGCAGCTTCAGTAAACTAAACATAGTGGTTCCCAACCGTGGTCCTTGAGGAACACTGTCCTTAATGTTTCCCTTCTTTGACGCACCTGATTTGAATGAATGGATGATTGACCAGCTTCGGCAGAACTTGAAGTAATTAAATCACTGAATCAGGCGTGCTGGAGCAGGAAATAACTGAAACATGCAAGGATGGTGTTCCTCAGGGACCAGGGTTAGGAACCACTGAACTAAAGTATGTTCCAGTGTTCAATGTCTTTCCCTACGAAAAAAAAAAAAAATCATGGTTCTTCAGCACAGGCTCATTGTTTCACCTGTTTCCATCTATAAGCAGATCTGCACTGGCTCTTTTGAATGTACAACAAACATGTTCCTTATGAACTTTGTAAGGAAACGTTTATAGTTTTAAAACAGAACAACGCTTCAATTTAAGGGACAGTTGGCAACCCTACCTTTGTGTAGCCAAAGACAGTTTTTATTCTACAAGAGAGGCTGCGCTCTTAATGAAAATTATTAGAAAGAACTGCAAGAGGAGTGTTTAGTCCAAACGTCAACTTGTTTCGTTGCTTTTCCACACAGTTTTGCAGAAGTTGTGTAATTTGAACGTTGTCATATTTTAGTTGTTACTTTCCTTCTATATTCATGTCAGAATGAACAACAGACTACCTACTGCTTCGAAATGCTTTGAAATAAGTTTCCCTGTGTCGTTATCTTAGATACCAGATCTGCTTGTACATATTTACATCTGTGTGATGTTTTCTGTTTGACATGTTAGTCTATGGAAAGAACACGACTGTAAATGATTAACGGGGTTTAGTTCAGTGGATGAGACAGAACTTTATATAAATTATGTATATACAATGTAATGTGATGCTTATTTACGGTAGCTTGTAAAGTGTAAATAGTTCGGACAATTCGGCAAATAAAACAATCGTAGGTGTTTTTACATCGTCTCTGCTGTCGTCATTCCTCTTTTCGTTGAATAATTCTCTGAAAGTTAAACATTTTCATATTTGTGTGCAGAAAACTTCACTTTAACCTCTTTATCTCCGGCAAACACTGAGTGTGCACAGCATGAAACATGTTCATCCCACAAAACACTATTTTAAAAAATAAATAAAACCTATGTACTCATTTTTCAAGGCTGAACTTTTTTCAGACTCGTGTTTCCCCTCTGACCTTAAGTCAGTGTCCACGTGCGCATCAAAACGTACTTACAGGTCACTGCAGGTGCATTTCAGATCCATGAGTTTTTATTTTCTAATATTCCTGCTGAATTTTACACCAAGTAAAATGAAAATGCACCTCAAATACAGGATTTAGTATCTGCACAGCTCAAGGTTAGTTCTTAAGTTTTAAAATAAAACTTTTGTTGAATGCTTTTGTTCAAAGGTGGCACATAAAATCAAACAGAAATTTAAAAAGTTTTTTAAATAACATTAAAAAAAATGTATAATTAGTCTAATATGAAGAGTTTTATTGCTCATTCATCTAAATTTGTTTGCTTTCAGATCTCATATGCATGTTGAAGCTTTAACTTCTTCAGCATCATGTTTCCTTCTCTGTTATAAATTTAAAATGTTTCCACTGTCATCATCATCATCGTCGCTCGCTGGTAAAGATTCGGCGATGATCTTTTCACCTGTGTTCACTTGTCTGAACTGTTAGCTAAATATCTCTTAAAGCACTGGGCAAATCTGAATAAAACTCCCAGAAATAAAACTTTTGACGTACATCTACAACTCATTAACTTTTGGAGCCAGTCCTGTTCAAGATGGCCGCCACAGGTACGTTAGCGTGCATGAAAAATGCGAATTTTACAGCTTCTGAGCTCAAATTTAATGTGGTTGTAGCTCACTCAACTGCAACACTGATTCTAAGCAACAACTGATCGAGTGAGAACTGTTTCTACATTTTTGCAATTAACTACTGGAGTCGTACCGTCTGTTAGCAAAATATCTCATGAACCACTGGACAGATTTTAATAAAACTTTCAGCAAACAGTCATTAGATGTGCATCTACTACTGATAATATTTTGGAGTCAACCCATTTCAAGATGGCTACCACAACCAGATGACCTTAAGAAACACACATATGACTACAGATATTGTGCTGACATTTGTTGTACTAGAAGTTGAAGTTGTGCTAAAATACTCCAAGCTGTACACATTACACAAACTCTTAGCCCAAAACTTTGGCTCTAACCTTTGACCCTGCTTGTCTGTTTGCAAAATCTCATGAAACAGTGAAGCGGTTTCAATGAAGCTCTCACAAAATAATCACTGGATGTACAGTTTTTAAGAAATAGATCTTGCTTAACTCTGAACGCCAGAAAACTTGTAACTGCTACCTTCCTACCAGTCATGGACTATGGTGACATTATTTACATGAATGTGCCCGTCAGCTCCTTGCAGATGTTGGATGCTGTCTACCATGATGCACTAAGATTCATAACTGGTTGTAACTACTGTACCCATCACTGCACTCTGTACTCCTTGATCAGTTGGTCATCATTGTCTACACGTACTCACACTGATCCATTTTCATCTATAAATCCCTCCTTGGTCTGATACCTTCTTATATCTCCTCCCACATGTCATGTGGTCAGTGCAGTTACAGCGTGCACTCTCAGGACATCATTACCTGCAGCGTTCCCTCAGTGTGGACTGAACTTGGCAAAAAGGTATTTTCCTACTCTGCTCCTGCAACCTGGAACACCTTGCAACAGGAACTGAAGTTATCCTCCGAATTCTTTAAGGGGTTTCAAACATTTGATAATGTCAATAGAAAAATCAAAGCAGATACTGTATGTTCTTGTTTGTAGTATTTCACCCGGTTTTATGGCACCCTGACTTATTGTTTTGTACACTACTCTTATTTTTTACTGCATTTTGACTGTAGTTTATTATTGTCATTGTTTACTGTTATTGTCTGTACTTTATATGTTCTGTCTGGACCAGGTCTCTCTTGTAAATGAGTCCTCGTGGCTCAACGAGGTTAGCCTGTATAAATAAAGATTGAATGAAAAAAATACATCTACAATTAATTCAATTATGGAGACACCCCCAGTTCAAGATGGCCGCCACAACTAATCAACTTAAGCCAACACCAAAATGGCTATAACTCAGTCAGTTTCACAGATAGAGGTACAATTTGGTGTGGTAGTAGTTGAGAGTCATCGTCACACAGATTCACGCACCTCGCAGATTGAGGATGTGGGCCCTTATAGAACTAATGGAAGACGGTTGCTAGGCCTTATGTGTCCACTGGGTGGCGCTGTGCACCAATTCTCACATCCTCATCATGGGCCAAGGTATTTCACTAACATGTGACGCAGAGACGCAATTGGCTCCTTCTTCCATCAGCACTCCCGTCTTCTGAGACGCAAAGCGCGTCAAGTCGGTCCCAGAGGACAGCAGGGACTGGTTGATTCCACCCTCTCCGAGTCTGTTCCCGGCAGGAATGCAGAGGAATTAAACGACGTGTCCTCCTCAAAATCACGCGCGCAGAGCGAGCTCACCTGCTTCTAATTGGACTATCGCGACAAGTTGCCGAAGTGACGTCAGCACCAGTGATTGATTCCCTTCAGCGCAACGAGGATAACTGAGTTTTTTTTGTTGTTTTTTTCTCACGCGAGACTAATTGAGCGCCCACAGCGGCGAGGCACGCGCGCGCTCACACGGAGGCGGAGGCAGGCGGCGGGGAGCAGCGCGCGCTGTGGATGGATGGAGGCAGCGTCTCGGCATGGATCAGAGCTTCTAGTTGAACTGAAGCGGACTTTGATTATTTTTAGCGCCAAAACTCAGGAAGCTGCTCCATCCGTCACCCCCTGGCATCAGCAGACCATTTCTTATTTTATTTATTTATTTATTTGCGCGTGTCGGTGCGCCCCTGCCTGCCTGGATCCATGGGTTGTACGGTGAGCGCAGAGGATAAGGCTGCCGCGGAGAGGTCTAAAATGATTGACAAAAACCTCCGAGAAGACGGAGAGAAGGCGGCAAGAGAAGTGAAACTGCTCTTACTGGGTAGGTAACCACAGGTCGCAATCATAAACTGGAAGAAGAATATGCTCAAACATTTTATTTCAATCAAAACAAACAGTAAGGCCATGACATAATCAGGAAAGTGGATTTTATATTAGAGAGGCATCCAAAAGTCAGATTTAACAGTTATTAACCAGCACGAGCATCTTTAGGTGAATAGCGTCATGAGAGCTCTGAGCTGGCATTTTCCCCAGAAAGCTGGATTTGATGTTACCTTATACAAAAACTGTGGACCAGGACTAAACATTAACAGAAGATCCAGCTCCGTCAGAAGCAACACAGTCCAACAAATCTCAAAAAAGAAGAAGAAATAAAACAGATGAAAAGCAGGTTTTATTATACACTGTCTTCATTCTTCCTTTTTGCCTCTTCCCTCTCAGAACATTGTCACACAACAAGCATCCTCCTACTCATTACCACGTTTTCGCTTCTCTTATCTTTTTCGGCTGACTTTTAAAACCCATCGTTCGGATTTTGATTTGCCTTTCTCTGTTTTCCCAAAATGGTTTCAAGTACCAGACCTTGAATGTGTGCACGTGTGTGTGTGTGTGTGTGTGTATGTATGTGCTGGGCATGGATGACGATAGAGAAAGGCAGATGGGGATGAAAGTGTGTCATCTTGTTGCAACAAGCTGTTTCTTGAAGACTTGGCCCAGTTTTGTTTCTGGTTCAAGTTCTGATCACCAGACCGAACAAAGCAGCACACCTTATATTGGTTAAATGATAATACACTTTTGTTTTAGTTTCATCTTTATTGTGAACAATGTGCAAGGAAATAACTTGACTGATGGGGTTTTCGTTTGCTGCCTGAATGGGTTAGATGCTGATGGTTGATTATGCTTTTTTTCTGCTTATTTGATTTTCACGTCAGCCTCTCGTGCCTCTGTGAGCTGTAGGTGATCTTTGAAAGTTCATATGTGACGTCAGGGCAAAAGATGTTAAAGTGTTAACAATGATAAAAGAACGGGCAACCACTGAATGGCATGCATAATGAGAGATCACCAAAAAGTGACAGCTCACATTCAGCATCGGCAAAGCAAATATGAAAACAAGAAAACTGGAACCAGAGCTGTGTTGTTTAGACACTACTGGATTACTCAGAACATCTTGACTCTTAACACCTCACTGGGCTGTAACTGTTGGCGACAAAAATTGTGAGAAAATGTGCACGTTTTCACTTGAAATTCGACTGAATCGATACTTGGCGTGACATTTCTGCAAATGACGTGCATTTGTTTGTAGCAATTTAGTCCCAAAAGACTTTTTCCATAAAATCTTTCCAGCCAGAACTGAAACACATTCCGGTCAACTTGATGTAACCTGTGAAAGGACCAACAAAGGGAGCATGGAAACCAGGCCAGCCCACTGCACTGTCAGGTCGTTTTCACACCAGATAGTCCGGTAGACTCGGTTCGGTTCGGGACCAATATTCATGACCTTTTGTTTACATTTGAGCTGGTGCGTTTGCATTCACACTGCACTGTGCAGTCGAGTCAACATGTTGAACCAACCTATTCCCTCACTCGCCTGAGGGGGCGCTGCACCAAGAACTACTGAAAGAAACGACACAAAAACCTCTGAAGACACGTCTTCTTCTTCTTCTTCTTCTTCTTCTTCTTCTGTAAATAAAAATAAAAACAAAGTGGCATCAAGTTTTAGCAGTTTTAGGAGTTATATTTTGTCATTTTTCAAAAATGGACTTAGCATGAGCAGAAGATGAGACAGAAGACCATGGAGAATATTGTTTTTCCACACAAGGCAGCTGACGGCTCCATATAAGGTCAGAGAAATGCGTGTTTGTTTGTCCTGCGGAGCGGGACCCGGTCTGTTTACATTCACACTGTACTCGAACCGCGCTGGAGTTCGCTTCTACTGGACCAAGACCTAGGTTTTAGCCCGGGCCAGTGTTCGCCTTTTTGTTCCGTGACAGAGTTCGATGGCGTGTTCACACCTCCCTAAACGAACCGGACTTTCAAGGAACTTGAAACTTGGTTAATTTTTCTCGGACTCGCTCTATCACAGTTTTTCAAAAAAAGATTGGACATGGCACAGTTGGTTGACTGATGGATGCGCTGTACCATCGGCATAGAATTTTCATGTAAAATAAATTATTTTAAATTATTTAGTACCTTCGTCCTGCAGCTTGTCAGCTGATCTCTGCTCTGCAGTGGAGAAGTGGGCGTGGCCCAAAGCAGTAGATGTTAGAGTGCAGCAGAGGCAGAGAGCTGAAATCATGACATTCTGTGCTCTTTTAAATCGTTTAGAGTTTAGAAACATTGTTTAGAATATTGCAAGATCTACTTCTACTTCCTCAGGCGGCTGAGGCGAGCTGGACTGGGAAGTTCAGTCCTCACCTCCTTCTACAGGTGTGCAGTGGAGAGCATCCTGTGCTCCAGCATCAGTGTGTGGCATGGAGGCTGCACAGCTGCAGAAAGAAAAGCTTTGCAGAGAGTGGTGAAGGCTGCACAGAAGTCTGTTGGAGTTGCCTCCCCACCATCACAGACATCTACACATCCAGATGCAGGAAGAGGGCCACCTGCATCATGAAGGACCCCACTCAACCAGCACACACACTTTTTGCCCCTCTCCCCTCAGGAAGGAGGTTAAGGAACATTAAATGTAGAACCACTAGACTGAGGAACAGCTTCTACCCTGAGGCTGTTAGACTCATGAATCTCTAACCAGGATAATCACTGTGAAAAATCACATAATGGTGCTGCTGATCTGTTTCATGTTGCTGCTGATCTGTTTTATGTTGCTGTGTTCATTTGTCCTCATCTGCTCACACAGATAATTCACTATAAGGTTTAATGTGCGGTGAGGTGACAGGTGAGGCACTGACTCCAATCGGATGCTCACATGAACCTAAAATAGAAGTTTGCCTTTTTTCTTTTAAAAAAGCATCTAATTATGCTTTAATCAACTCCATACTTTTCAACAATGATGGTAAGAAAAACAAAATATTTAATGTACGGTCAAACTTTTTTTTTTGGAGGTTGGAGATCCTCTCTTTTGAAAAAACAAACAAACAAACAAACATTTATTATCTTACCTTTATTTTAAGTTGAAGTCCATGCAACTATCCTTCTCCACGAATATCTCCGTTACTCGGTTGTAAAACTCATCGCGGTTTGCCTTCACTTTTAAAAGTCTGGCTGCTTCAATGGAGATAACCGCCAAGGAAAAGTCTCTAATACCTTCTGTTTTGACTGAAAATCAAGTTTAGAAAAATGCTTTAGTTTTGAGATATACTCTTCCATTTTGTCTAAACAAATTTAAATGAATGCACCGTTTGCTACACCTTTGCTGCCCCTCTGTGTAACAGAAGAACGCACAGGGACTGCACCTGCTTCATTGTCCCTATGGGGCAGCACTGCCCCCTACTGGTGCGGCATGGTACTTTATGCCTCACCCTGTGTATTTTAACCATGCAATTAGGACCGATTAGAAAGAAGAAATATGTCACACACATTTATTCAATATATTAGACATCAACATGTGTAGTATATGTGTAATCAAACATGTATATTGGCGATCTAAAGAGCGACAGCATTGGGTATGAACCAACCAACTACTTCATATATTGTATATGACACAGCGCCCCCAGAGGTGAACCAGAGCACTACACTGCCTCGCCCAGCATTTATTGCATGTTTGAACAGGCAGGCAGTGTGCAAATTCCATGATTTTGATTATTGTAGTGTTGAAATAATTCAGAAAACAGTTTTATAAAACAGTTTTAAAGAACAGTCAAGCGGTCAAATGTATTTTCTCTTATCATTGTTAGTATTTTACTTGTAATGATTATAGGTGTAGCACTGCCTCCCCTGTCCCCCCTGACCACACGTCACTGGTTTAATGGTTTAATTCACTACCGAGTGTACCAGGGCTGAGCTGGGTTCGGATGAAGGGTGCAATTCCTCATCAACACACTTTCCCTTATCCATCTTTTCTCTCCATTCAAACTCCTTCATTCCCCCTCTTTAAAACTCTTCTATCTTGCCAGTAATTAATCCAGATATCTTCAGAAATGTCTGTTGTTTTTATTAAGTAAAACGTGCCAAGTTTTATTAATCAGCGCCGATAGCATAATCAAGTGTACAATGTTTGATGTTAAATTTTGATTCTGTTAATAAATGACCACATTCATTTTGATGGGTCAAAGAAAATTAACGTCTACATGTCACTGATTAGACCATCTCCCACACAGTACCTCTGTCACATATCTGTCAAGTAGCTCGAAAAAGTGAGAACTCGTTATTAAATATTGATTGTAGTGGAGCTCCTGAAGCTAACCTAGCCTTACATCACTACACATATTTCCCAATGAATGAAATTTAAAAGATATTCTGATCTTATCACATTATGTCATTCAGGTCTTGTTGCTATACCTAGAAGATTTTTCTGTCCGTGTAAATAAAGCGGTAATTAACTACGATTTGTCATCTTGAAAAGATCATTGGTGAGACCGACTCTGTCTGGTCCGAGCATCTTTCATCTGTGATGAGCAGTCTAACAAATTAGAAAGAAAAAAAATCATTAATGTATTACATGAAGAAGAGATAAAACAAATGGATAGCCTGCACCTGGATGAAAAGCCACACTCGTGACTTGCGGAGCTCTAACAGCATGCACGGTGTGACGCTTCACTAGAGAACGTAAATATTTCACCATGTGTCCAGAGAAATTAAATCATACGCATTTTGCCGGAGTATGAGCGGTTTTGTACGAGACTATTTCTTGGCTGAGTGCAGTGAGGTTCTATAGTCCTGCTGTCAACCCATGAAGCTGCTATGCAACCAAATCACTTCAACACTTTGGCACATCGGCTATTTGGAACTCTTTTCTGTTAACACGTCTTTTAACGACATCTTCAGCAATTGGCTAAAAAATCACAACCCGATAAAAGCTCAACCTATCCCCAGAAGCAATTTCATTATTATATAATACTTGACATTTAAAAATATTTTTGACGTATAAAGAATGCATATAGTGTGTAATGTACATATAAATATAAATTTTTCTTTATTGTATTGTGTACCGACTGCCATTTCCTTGTGCTACAGTAGTTTGCATTGACATATCCCAGAAGAGATTAATTAAAGATGTAATCGAGTAAAGGATTTAGATTTATCTTGTACATTTAGAGCTTCCTAGTTTTTTTTTCTTTTTCATTTCAACTCTTTGTGCTGACCTCACTGTATTTCGCTGTAGCTTCATATTTATTTAGATGGTTTGAGAGTTGCACATAAGAATGGTTTATCATCTAAAAACCTCTTCAGGCAAAACATTTCTTTCACAAACTATAAAACAGTTAAATATTCTTTAACTTAAAAAAAGATGCTCATCCCCTCTTAAAGTCTATCAAGTATGGACTAGTTAAAAAAACAACTAGCAGTTCTTGAAGGTAACCCTTTCATCTACTGCCATGTAAGTCAAGGTTCCAAACAAAGCTCTTACCTGATCAGCTAGTGCTCAATTGATGGGAATTATTATCAGCTACTAAGACACCAAGATTTAGGTTGATATCTGTAAAACTGACTGAGCTACAACTATTTTTGTGTTTGGTACATTTGATTAGCTGTGGCAACCATCTTGAACCAGACTGATGGTAAAAATTAATCAGCCGTAGATATACATTCAATAATTACTTTCTAAGGGTTTCATTAAAATCTATCTTTTAGTTTCTGAGATATTTTGCTAACAGACAAATCGGGTTGATGCCAGTGTTTTAAATCCATATCCCATGCAATCTGTTACTTCTAGGAGTTTGTGTTGTGAATGACTCTTAGCTCATTTCACAACAGATTTTGCCTCAATATTTGTAAAAATTTACTGAATTACAGTTCTTAATGGTTGATTAGCTGTGGCAGCCATCTTTATTTTGTTGACATCAAAAGTTAATCAGTTGTAAAAGTACATCCAGCAGTTACTTTCTGGGAGTTTCATTAAAATGCCTCCAGTGTTTTGTGGATGTTAACAGACAAAGATGTGCACACACAGGCAGTTAGTTACATTCTTGTCCACTTTTTACAACAGCGGGCAGTAAAAAATACAAAATAAAAAAGATATAATAACTACCCGCCAAGTGGTTATCTCCTGGCGGTTCAGGGAACGCGCAGAAGCAACTGCTGAAGGAAAAAACAACATTAATGTTTATTTGTTCTTGACAAAACTAATTCTTCGGAGAAAAATGATTGCAGGAAACGTTGCACATGAAACTTGTGGAAGAAGATTAGGCCACAGGGATCTTCTTTTTTTGGGAATTATGATTTTAATCTCAGAATTGTGTGTGGGGTGGGGGGAGTCAGAATTTAGACTTAAATATCAGTATTTCAGAATTCTAAGATACCCTAAAGTTTTGACTTTAATCTCAGAATTCTGAGAATATGGGAGAAAAATCATTTAAAAAACACCATGGCCCTTATCCTTTTCCAGAGAAACTTTTTACATGTTTCATGAAAATTTAACGAGTAGTAACATCTTGTTTTTATTTTCATTTTGCCATTAAGATCTAAACCAGAGAGTTTTTGTTCCTTGGATGTATTTTTAGTGGTTCTGTTCAGGACTTGACGCTCATAATGAGGCAGTTCTCAAAGCAAAAACGTCTATGTGTCCTCCAACAGTTTGATCTGATAAAACACATTCGACGTCCACACAGGGTCAAAACAACAACAGAAACAACCTGTCCCGATCATAGAAATGTCTCCTCTCGCCACGTTCAACTCTGATTTCACCATGTTGCACCACACTCCAGCCCTCTCAATGAAAGCTACTAACAAGACAACACATTCTCATCTTAAGTCAAATCTATGAATAAACAAACACAATAAGATGTAAAACATCAGCTGCGCTTTACGTCACTACTTGTAGGATATAATAAAAAAACTCACTTAAGATTGTTGCTCAATCTTTCTGTTTCCATCACTAATTTTTTACCCATCTTTACAAAATCTCAATGAATCGTCATCCACTCCAGCTTCCTTCCTAATCTCTTCAAGTGTAATATCAGTACTTCGCAGACATTAGTCACTTCTCTTGGCAGAGAGAGGAGCTCAGGGTGAGACTGTCCATCTAGAGATGACAACCTCCCAACTATCCATTACTGACAAAATATACTTATCTGCTGTTACTCATGTCGGCAGAGAAAACCACCGAGTCATCAGGAAACACATCTGCATTCATGTGCTGAACAAGCAGGAGATAACTTGCACCACCTTCATGCTTAGATTTAGTTTTTTGTTGTTGATTCAAACAGAAAATTAAATTGGGGAAAACTAAAGCTGGTTGTATTTCAGACACCTTGTTTCTTAATAAACCAACAACATGTCTCTGTGCGGTCTTGTGAGCAACAGAATGGAGCGTCTTTTGAGCATTGTGCATGTGTTGTGCCTTATTTTGAGATGGGATGATGAAGTGGGAAGTGAGCTCTGGATATTTCCTGAGGCATAGTGCTGGTTTATGACACCCTGTAAGAGTGTTACGCTTGGTGTTTGTGGAAGTGAGAATTAGACTCACAATCAGGCTGATGACCGTTGTTACATGTTCAGACCTGACGTCCTCTTCCAAAAACCTTTGCCTTTTTAATTTATTTTGTAACTCACGTGTATGTGATCTTTAGTACAAGTCAGTGAAATAAAACACAAATGCAAAGTTGCAAATGCAAATGAGCCATTCATGTTGAGATATATTTTGGTAATTATGGGCTGCCTCTTTCCAACTTGCATATGATACAATCATTACTCTGTGCACCTTTCTTATGTCATTCCCATGAACACAATGATGACAGACTCCATCTTGTATGGCTCCAAGCCCCCGACAATACGACTGAACTGTATAGATTGGTTTTAGACGTAAAGCCAGTAGGGTTGCTGTAAGGTTTGGCTCTATATTCATGACAACAATAGTTTTTTTTTTGTGTTTTTTTTGCTGTTTGGCTGGTGAAATCTGGATTGTCTACAAATTCATGTGGATGTGTCGAAGCTCGGCAGCACTCAGACTGAATTATGGGCAGTTGCGTCAGAGAGCTGGTGAAGCTGTTATCAGGACTGTGAATTCTCTAGCAGCACACATGAAGGTGGGAATAATCTTGGAGAAGCTGTGAGCTCGGCTTTAAGGAATCAATTCGGCTGTTTGGAGTTTCCATCAGAGGAATATATCGGCGAGACTTTAAAAGGCAGAAACAACAATTTACAAGTTCTGCCTGACCCAAAACTGTGGCCATTACGGCGGACTTATCTCAACTCTTCCCGGCATGCTTAGAAAAAACAAAGATGCTCTGTTTCCTCACCCCTCCCTTCCCCAAGACCGTGGACATGTGACAGAAAATCAACCGAGCTGATGATGAATGACACCTTTTATCTGGACAATGGCTGAGAGGGGGCTCTGGACTATGCTATGACTTTCCCTTAAAATTCAATGTCTTCACCAGCCTATATGTACATGTATCATGTCTATTTATGTGCTATGCTGTGGTAGGTTTTTTGATGCCTCAAATCGTGCCCTGTCTAGGACACGGCGTCAAAGATTTTTTAATACCGTCTCTCCTCATGTTTTCTTCCCTTTTCTCATCTAGGCAAAATATTATTCTGAATAAGAATAATGAGGGCCGCACTTTCATTGTAGCAGCTTCATGCACTTCGCCCATCTTTCGGATGACTGTACGTACATGTTCTCGTTGTATCTTGGTGCAATGATAATAAAGCTTATTCTACAAGCTAAGTTAACAAGCCGACCTCGGGAAAAAACCTCCGTTTTGTCGAAGCTCCAGAATTCACAGTTGAAACTTGTGCCTTCTTGTAAAAACTTATTTTTCTTTGCAAAAAGAAGCTGAAAACTTGTTTACTGATTTTTTTTTAAATTAAAAGCTTTGTGTGAAAAATGCTATGCTAAAGAGCTCAAACCACACCAAGGGTCCTCCATTTTGAGAACCGGAGAGAGACAGCCCATGTCATGTCAAGGGGCCTCCCTCCCATTTTTTCTTAAAGCGACACAGTCTTATACTGCTGTCTGGTGGTCGAAAAAAGGTACTACATGCAAAACAAATAAACATTTCTTCTTAAATTTGACAATAATTACTAATTATTGTCAAATTTAAAACAATATTATCGTTTATCGCAATAATTTCTGAGACAATTAATCGCCCAGCAAAATTTGTTATCGTGACAGGTCTATTTACAACACTAATTACACATTATTATTTTTTTCTGTTAAAGGAGGAAAATTAAATCAAAAACAAACTAAAAGGAAAAAAAAAAAAAAACAGACACACACAACCGGCTTTTCCCTGGA
Source organism: Nematolebias whitei (assembly GCF_014905685.2). Lineage (NCBI taxonomy): Eukaryota > Metazoa > Chordata > Actinopteri > Cyprinodontiformes > Rivulidae > Nematolebias > Nematolebias whitei. The sequence goes on from NC_056504.1 coordinate 29,653,021, forward strand.
GGAAGATGGTTTATGTTGTAATTCATGCCACATGCAATGATGTCAAGATTGAAAGGAAAAGCGATCTAAGGCAGAGGTGCTGTTGTGTTGGAGCATGGTAAGTGTTTCACATCAGCAAGATGTTAGAGAAACTTCTTTAAAAGTTTTGACAGTTTCTTGGAGGCAGTGTCCTGTTAGGTAGAAAAACGTCTCAGAAAAGGAAATGGTTAAGATTAATCTCTGTGAGTTTAGCCAAAAGCGGCTGGACTTATTGATATTAAGATGTTTGTCTTCCCCAAGAAAGTTTCTCAAATGACACTGAAAGTGTGGAGTTCAAAGCCTGTGAATCCACTACAGTGAGGGAAGAGAGCCATCAACCATATTTCTTCAAGTAAAGCTTTCATTTTAATTCAGGATCTTTTTAGAGGTCACTTTATTTACTTTTATTTATGAGACAAGAATCCACAACTTATTTAAAGTTGGTTCCAGGAAACTTACAGGAGTTATACAGTTTCAAACAGATGTTCTGATCAATTGATATTTTATTCACAGCTTATGAATATATTAAAAAACTTGTCCATTTCAAAATCCATTCTCATTTTTAATACTTTTCTTTCTTCCTTTTTCTAGCAAACAATACATATTTTATGTTGTTTGTCATATATAATAGAAAACAAGATTGTTGTTTTTTTTGTTGCACTTTTTCATTTTACATCCAACCTCACATGTACTGTAGTTGAAATCTGCATCAGGAAAATGACAAAACGTATGGATTGGATCATTAGTCTGCACCATGTTACTTGGACATCATCAGTCTTCTTTGCATGTTGATGTAGGAGGCGCTGGGTGTGCAGCAACTTGTTATGACCTTCGTTTCTTAATTAGTTCTCCAAGAACACCCAGAAACCTTGTCATTGTGATGAAGCGTTACAGTGAATGATGGTGAAACATGAGATGAGAGGTGGAGATAACAGATAGAAAATGCAGAAATAAGATGGCTGACACAGATACAATATGTAACAGATAAATTAACAACTTATGTTGAACAGAGAAGGAATTGTCTGCATAAACTATTGATGTATTATGTTTTATGAAATTTGGCTTGGTCGTTTCTATATATTTGTGCTAATAGGTCTACAGACAAATCACTGAGATGCATTGCTCTCGTATTTCTGTTGAAAACAATATTTTAAGTTTTGTTTTTCTTGAGGCAAATTTCTTCCTCAAATTAAGAGCAACCACTCTTAAATGAAATGTACATGGAAGTGTATTTATACAAGCTCTTGTCCAACTTGTGGTACGGATGACTCTACGGCACTACCACACCAAGGTTTACCTCAACATTTGTAAAACTGACTGAGTCGTAGTCATTTTGTTTTTGATAAGGTCATTTAGTTGTGGTGGACATCTTGAATCAGATTGCTGTATGCGAACATCCAGTGATTACTTTCTGAGAGTTTCAATAAAATCTATCCAGTGGTTCTTGACACTGACACAAACATACTGTATGTGCCCAGAGACATAACATATTAAATTTTCACCCACTCTTCATTGCAGTTAACAATAAGAATTTATTAACTTTATGACTGAAGAATGTTTCCCTTGATTATGAGCTTATTGATAGGTAATAGTTGAAATTTTATCAATCTGCTTTGACTCTATTGATATGCCACTTATATATAGTTTAGTTTAAAACAATATTAAAGATGACCACAAGTTCTGTATTCTTGACATAATGGCATTAATAAGAATTTCTAATCAGTTAATAATATATACAAATAGGAATTTTGCACATTAAATATACGAGCGGCTTCAGATGTTATCAGCCCATTAAATGGCCGTTATTAGTTGTTATCATCTCCATATATTTCTAGAATTGCGCCGCTCAGGGTGGCTGCATGTTGGAGTAGCTCTGTTACATTCATTCTGATTTATTGCTTTTGAAAATTGTAATTCCTCTTTTTTTGGATGTAAATTGCTTTTTAAGGATGATTATTTCCTCTGGTATCGGATACTATGCAGCTGGAAGGATTTTTACTGAAATCTTTTTACTTTTGGGCATTTGTTATGATGCGTAACCATGGCAACAAGGTGTTTTTTAACAACCAGGAGCAGCTGATGAACATCTCAAAAGCTCAAATACCTCAACTACAGCCCCAAATCCCAAATGAGTTGAAAAGGAGGTGCCGTGGACGAATTCCCGTCAACCTGGCGCTGGTGCTCGAGTACCTGACCGCCGAGATCCTGGAGCTGTTGAGAGACTCGGCTGGTGAGAAACTCAGCTTGTGACAACGGGAGGACCGAGATCATCCCCCGACACCTTCAGCTGTCTGTCCGTCGTGTTGAGAAACTCTGAAGACATGCTGAGAGGAGTGACCATCGCTCAGGGAGGAATTCTGCATGGCATTTGGGCAGTCCCGCTGCCCAGGAGGACCGAGAGGCCCACCAGATCTGACGGCAAGCTGGATCCAGGTGGATCATATCTGTGGCCAGATTCTTCAACTTCACTGCAGGAGATCCTTCCTGCCCACAGCTATCAGCATCTATAACAACTCTTGAATGAAACCAGGATGATGAGCTACAACAACACTTAATTTCCCTTTGAGATTAATAAAGTATTTTTGAATTGAATTGAATTGAATATAGTAGTGAGACTGCCCCACCTACCTCCTAGTAGGTTTAAAGGTACATTATTATTGTTATCATTGCTGATAATAGGCAGCGTCGCACAGGGGGTGAACCAGGAAGTGTCCTTTTTTTTCAGCTTATGTAACCCTTTTCCTAAATGTAAGCTTACACATGACCCAGAGGACCAACCCTAAACTTAACCCCCTTACCCTTTACTCTAAACCTAACCACGTGAAGCTATTATGAGCAGTAACAAAGCTAAAAGCACAGCCTATTATCATCGCTAACAATGCTAATAACATACCTTTAAACTCACTGGGAGGTACAGGAGGGGCAGTCTGACCGCTACATATGGGGATGATAACAGCTAATAACAGCCATTTAATGGCTGATAACATCCGAAGCGGGTGGAGCGTGAATATACTCATAAGTGATTTTCCAGTTTTAATCTGTACCAACTTTGGACCTTTACATCATTTTGATTCTCCAGTGAAAAAAATTCAGGTCAGTCCTCAAACATCTCCAAATGAGTACTTTGATCTTGTAGACTATAAAGTACAAGTGATTGCTTTCGATTAACAACCTCCCCACAAGCTGTCCATTATTGGATAAATAAATTCTTATTTTTTGTTTGAAGGCACAATCAAAATCTCCTGAGCAGAAGGTACTGTCAGAGGTTGGTGTAGAGGGAAGCATTACGGGGCAGGATATTACTTTCATCGATCAGTCACACAGGCAGTCAGTGCTGGCTGGGTTACCTGGGCTGATGCCCAGGGGCCTACAGCGTTGGGGGGGGGGGGGGGGTGTCGTTTTGAGGTCACGTAATGAGAAAGGAGGAGGGAAGGAGAAACGTCAGTATAACAGTGACCTGGGCTGCTGTGCTATAAACATCAACCCATAGATGAAAAAATGGGACAGGTGTGCCAAAAATGTGATCAGCTGCTGTGGGAGCCCACACATCTTGTTTTAGACTTGTCTCAGTTAGAATTTCTGTTACTTTGTTATTAAAACTAAAAGTGGTATATTTATAGGACCAAGACTATAGCAAAGATAAGTCTCCATTTAACTTTTGATTTTTGTTCCTCCAAAATCCTCACAGTGTTCTCTCTGTGAAAGCATCAGTTTAAAGAGTTTCTAGTTCATCATAAATATCTGCCAATTTCAATCCTGCACCCGATTATCACTTTTAAAATCAGGGATTTGGGGATTGGGATGAGTTAAAACTTTTTTATATTTGGAACCAGACAAAAAATGTTAAATCTAATTAATTTAATGATCAAAAATGTAGCATAAATTACAGTTTTCACATTGATTCTGGCAGCACGGTGTCGCAACTGGTAGAGCTGCTGCCTCTCAGCGAGCAGGTCCCTGGTTCAAACCCCGGTCCAGGGGCCTTTCTGGGTGGAGTTTGCATGTTCTCTCCGTGCATGCGTGGGTTTTCTCCGGGTACTCCGGTTTCCTCCCACAGTCCAAAAACATGCATGTTAGGCTGATTGGTAACTCTAAATCGTCCCTAGGTGTGAGTGAGAGAGTGAATGGTTGTTTGTCTCGTTTGTCTCTATGTGGCCCTGTGATGGACTTGCGACCCGTCCAGGGTGTACCCCGCCCCTCGCACAGTGATTGCTGGACATGGGCACCAGCGACCCCCGTGACCCAAAAATGGAATAAACGGGTAAAGAAAATGGATGGATGGACATTGATTCTGTTGATTTTGTTTGCCTAGTTTGCCAATCACGTAGTTTAATGCTGAATTATTGTACGACTCCACTCGGCTGTCCTCTTCTCGGTTCTTCTCAGGTGTAGATGGGTTATCACTGTGACTTGTTTCCCCACTCTGCGGACGGGATGGTAACAGGTCATTGTGTTTGAGCCACTCTGCTTGTTGTGGTCCTTAATCGCTCTACAATTGAACTTCAATTTCTTTAGCTTATCAAGGTAAGTCCTAAGGTAATTCAAGGTCAAGGTAATTCCTTATAAGTCCTGGTGTAGCCAAGCTGCACCATCATCTCTAATATCTCTCTGTAAATGTGTTCATTTGGTGTGACGCCATCCAGCTCACACTGGCCTAACATCAGCCAATAAAGTTAGGAAGGGCTATACTTCATCATTGGTCCACTGCACTATTTTTGGAGCTTCCATACCAGAAACTAGCAAAAACAAGACACACTCAACACGAACAGAGTGGAGATTCAGATGTTTCCAGTTTTGATGGGGAAGGGGTCATCCAGTGACGAAGCTTCGTTAGCCAATCAACAGCTGATGTCTAATTATGTCAAATCATCATCTCAGTGAAGTTAGCTTGGAATAAGGTGGTCCCATAAACTGGACTGAGTGGAGGTGGGTACCAGCAGTGGGCAGGCACTTAACTGGTGCGGTGTGGTGCAGAACCGATGAGAGTTGAGACTGTGTCAAAGCGAGTGGAGGTCCAGTGGTTCAGCCTCTGGGTCTAGCTGGTTAAGAGGGCCCTGACTGCTGGATCAGATTGTTAATGCAGAACTATAAAACTCCTCTCTCTGCATATAGTACACTCTAATGAAACAGTTTATTGTAGGTGGTCAGGTTTATGCTGAGTGTTCACCTGAAATGATAGTTTTCAATAAGTTTTAAGTCAGTCGGTTTTATGTGTCTCACTAAATCTGGTCAATGACCAACCAAACATTTAGGACCATCTGTCTGTGCAGTTGTGAAAACGAGTTTTTGAGCTGTGACGTCTGGAAGCTAATTGAATTTTGTTACTTTGCAACACACAAACCTGACAGATTCTCTTAAATATTTCTAATAAAAAATATTGCTTTCTTACGCCAATGTTTGCGCAAATTTAGAACATTTCAGGTTCTGATATCTTTAATTAACCTGGTACCATATTTTCCAGCGTACAAGACACATATTTTTGCATAGATTTGTCAGTCTTGCGACTTGTACGCTGAAGCAACATATACTTTTTTTTTCATATTCATAACGCAGTTTTTTACTGATGCTTTAAATTTCGAAGGACTGCAACAGCGAGTCCTCCCGTGCTCGCGTGCTTCACTCAGCTGGTGCAGTTGGAGGAACACCAGGGAGCTAGCGGCTCCAGCTGCGATGAATGGATGGATGGTGCCGCGTTGCCCAGATGAAACTAACCTGTTCTGACCTTTAAATAAACACATAATTTAAACATGACGGGTCAGTGGTGATACATAATAAATGTGACTTATATGCCAAAGCAACTTATACGTTTTTTTTCCTCTTCATGATGCTTTTTTTGACTGATGCGACTTATACACCATAAAATACGGTAAATTACTTAAATTCAGCATTTTCCTGGGAGAACTGCCCACATATATGGAAGTTTAATGGAGGAGCTCAGCCACACTGTCCTGGGTGAAGATCTGCAAATATATTTTTAAGAAGCACTTGACCTCCATCTTCTACATTTTTTTAAAGCTGTGTTAAGATATAAAAATCTACTCAGCAAAATGAAGCAACTCTGTGGCCGGGCTGATTGAACTATCTGTTATGCAGATGAATGAACTCAGCGCTTTCAGCAGAGTTTACGATCATTGGCTACACTGCAGACTTCATCAATTTGAGACTCTGTTTTCAAGGTCAGTCATTGATTTGACTTCCAGTTGTTTCCCGGAAAATAAACTATCAACCCCCACCACTCATTTAAATTTTCTGTAAAAAAACAAAAAAACCATCTGTTGTGTTTGAAATAAGAGCACTGACCAGAGGAAGAAAAATTGCTGTAATGCAACGAGTCATAAAGGTTTCCAGGTTTTAAGAAAGTAATCACTTTTAGTCCAAAAATTTATGGAGGGAAGAGACGCATGTCAATGGAGTTGCTGACGTAATTGCTTCAGGACTCAAATAAGACAAGCCAGTGAAAGAATGATACACAAAGGCTGTAATTATAATGATGAGTAGCATTTAGCTGGAGCGATGGTGTAATCTGCAGAAACACCAAAGGAACTGCATGAAGGTGTTAGAATTAGTGGCTTTTCAGAACGACAACAACAAAAAACATTCATGGCAAAGCTCAATATCTTCCCTAGGCTTGCCTTTAATAAAAACTAAATAAAACTTGATCATGAGAAATTCAATAAACCAGAATTATTCACCCAACAAACTGGCCTAATAATGCTAACGGTACATTAGAATGCAAATATATGCTTTATTATTTCTTAGTGGAATATGTGTTTTTCTCTGGGGTACATAGACTGGACTCACTTGAGCTAGCATAGGTCTTTAAATTTATAACCAGAGCTTTTGTTTCTTTCTTTGCCATAAATTGTAAAATTGTCAATAAATGCAAGTAATTCATTACAAACCATTATTTTTATAAGCAAAGGTATATATGTAGCATTTTTAAAACAGGTAATGAGTTGTTTTGTTTTTTATTAAAGGTTTTGTGTGTTTTGAGGCTCTGGACATTTTTTTGTCTTCAAAAGCAGGAGCAGAAGGTCTCTTGTTTGTAAAGTTTGCAGATCCATGTATTATTCATTTTTTGTCCTCCACCGCGGAACAAAGAGGGGGTATTGGAAATACCATCCATTGAATACACATAGATGACCACCCTTATTATTTGAAGAAATTATGCTTTCTAGTTTTTAAATTACTCAAAAGTATAGTTTCCTCAAATGATTGGAGTGGCTATAAATTAATCTATGGTGGCCAAGGCCCCACTGGTCACCCCCTGGCTCTGTCTTTGTGTCTGGTCGTGGATAAAATAGCTCCCTTCGCTCATCTGGATTCATCACTTTGCGCTGCCTGGGTCAAGCATTAAAAAAATCCTACCTTTGCTCTTATTCACAATTTAACCCACTTAAATATCTTGTACCAAAAACATGAAGGTTTACTTGTGTTCCCTGTTCATTTCCAGTACAGAAAAACACTCATCTCACAAACTACAAACATTCACTCATCAAATCCCTTTCTAATGGAGGACATTGATGTACCGCTTGTCGAAGCCTGTTAGTGTTATCTAATGGTATTTTAAGTCTCTTAATCAGATTGAGTTGTATCACAAAGTAAAGGATACCTTTTGTAAAAAAAAAAAAAAAATGAAAAAAAGTTTCAAAGCAAGTTAGGTCCATGAATGAATGAACAGATGACACAGTGAGGTTAGTGTTGCCTTATGTGGAGAAGGCCACACCTTTGTGTGTGTTTGTATACAGTAGTGACTGTGTTCTTGGATTTTCTCTTGTCTTTTTTATTTTAGTAATCGCATTGAGACAGGTAGTATCATTTGTAAACAAGAACTGTAACGCAGAGAGATTAATCCTGTCAGGTTTATTCTCATCACAAAATGTACACAGAGTTTTTGTAACGTGAAATATTTTAAGTTACAGGTGGACAAAGAAACTATTGTTTAAAAATGAACTTACATCACAACCTTTTGGGAAACGATCGAGGTTTTTTTTTTCATACAAACATTTGTGCATATTTTTAGTGGCAATGGCACTCCATCTCATTTCACTCTCATTAGCATCCATCAGGCTCGTAATAAACAGCTGCTGTCGCACACACATCTCATGAACACATGAGGACATCAGGTGCAGTCATTTTGTCGCCTGCAGCACAACTACATAAATAAATATTCAATATATAAATATTTATTTGAAGATTTGTGACAAAGATAAAGTTTGTTTTTTGCTGCATTCAGTTGTCTTCAAACAATAACAACTTCTAAATATATGTCCATCCATCCATCCATCCATCCATCCATCCATCCATTTTTGTTTTATCCATTTTTCCATGTAGGACTCACTGAGGAGCTTGCACAGGCTGTTTTATTATTTTTTTTCTCCTATTTTGAGATTGTATTATTTAATTTTTATACACTCAAAAATTATCTCTTATAGGAAAATACAATATCCAGTAAGAAATACTGTGATCGCAGAAAACAATGTGCACTTTTACTCAATCCAAAAATAAGAAAATACTTAATAGGTTTATGTCCTTCAAACACTGCTGCATCTGCCCAACAGTCCTGATGCCTCATTAATTTTGCAAACCTGTGTGTGTGTGTGTATGTGTGTGTGTGTGTGTGTGTAGAATAAAAGCTGACATGCTGGTATTCAGAAACATGGGAGCGGTAGAAGAGAAAGCAGAATGATTGCAAGGTAAACACCAGCTGTGATGGCTTGATATGGGATAATGATTTTCCAGAGAGCCAACACACAGGACGCTTCAGTCATCACGTTATGAATAATCTGTCTCCTGTTCAAAACATGTCAGGTTTGACTAAGAGATTATTTAGTTTGTATTAGTGTAATCTACTGTAAACATCCATCCGTTCACTATCTTTACCCGCTTTTTCCTTTTCGGGTCGCGGGTGTCTCTGGTCTCCATATCTAGCCATCACTGTAAGAGTGGGGTACACCCTGGATAGGTCACAAGTTCTACTGTAAACTAGACTGAAAAATGTTGGATTTTATACCTGGATTTTTGAGCATGGACTTTGTTGTTCTACTGTAAACATTCAATAGAAAATAGACATTCTAAAAGAAGCCCAAATATGAGATAACAGCATATTTTGAACAAATATTTTTCATCTCTGCTGATGTTTAGCCCTTTACCTCTAAATGTTGTTTCCCTTCCCTGGACTCTACACATGCCTGTTGGTGCTTGCCAGGTCAGCACTGTACATAAGAATTTGTTCTTAGTGTTTATGCTTGGTTAAATTAAAGGGAAATTAAATTTTTAAAAATGGAATGATGCGGAAAACAGTATTCAATGAAATCCTATGAATCTCATTAACATTGTTCATTGTATTTCGAGGAACAGAGTTTATGTGTGAGATAGCAACTGAATTTGTCATTGAGAATAACATATTTAAACATTACTTGTCATTTGTATGACGTTCATGTTTTTTAATTTTTAATTTTTTTATTTTGTGGCACTTGTGTCCTTTAAATGACAGCAGCTTAGTTAAAATTCAGATTGATAGAGGCTGGGTAAATATAATAATGAAGCTGGGAAAATCAAAGTTTCCCTATAAATATTTATAAACTGTGGTCTTTCCTGAAATAATTTAAAACTAAAATCTTCTAATGCAGAGAAGAAATAAGAAGTTACAGTATAGCTATTTTGGGGGCAGCACGGTGGCGCAACTGGTAGAGCTGCTGCCTCTCAGCGAGCAGGTCCTTGGTTCAAACCCCGGTCCAGGGGCCTTTCTGGGTGGAGTTTGCATGTTCTCTCCGTGCATGCGTGGGTTTTCTCCGGGTACTCCGGTTTCCTCCCACAGTCCAAAAACATGCATGTTAGGCTGATTGGTAACTCTAAATTGTCCCTAGGTGTGAGTGAGCGAGTGAATGGTTGTTTGTCTCGTTTGTTTCTATGTGGCCCTGTGATGGACTTGCGACCCGTCCAGGGTGTACCCCGCCCCTCGCACAGTGATTGCTGGACATGGGCACCAGCGACCCCCGTGACCCAAAATGGAATAAGCGGGTAAAGAAAATGGATGGATGGATGAGTATAGCTATTTTGGCCAAACCTTGAAATTAACGTTTTGCATTATCTTGTGAGCTCTCGTGAGACGTGATAATACTCAGTGTATGTACTGAGGACAACTCAGCTACTACCATACCAAAACAATCTCAATATCTGTAAAACTGAGTTAAAAACATTTTTGTGTTGGCTACTGTTGACTAATTGTGGTACAGTAGTCATTTTAAATTGGGTTGGCTCCAAAAGTTAGTTGTTTATGTACACCCATTGATTACGTTCTAATTGTAAAGGCTTCCCTCTTCAAAAGGGGGACCGGAAGGTGTGCTCCAATTGGGGCATCACTCTCCTTAGCCCCCCTGGTAAGGTCTAGTCTGGTGTAATGGAGAAGCGAGTCCGATCATTGGTCAAAACTCAGATCCAGGAGAAACGATGTGGGTCACATCCTGGCAGTGGAACACTGGACCAGCTCTTTACCCTCACTAGGGTCCTCTAGATGTCATGGGAGTTTGCCCATCTAGTCTGCATGTATTTTGTGGATTTGGAGAAGGCGTTTAACCGTGTTACTTGGAGTACACTGTGGGGGGTGCTCCGCGAGTATGGGATTGGGGGCCCGTTGTTACAGGCCGGTTCCTAAGCGGTGCAAGAGTTTGGTTCACATTGCCGGCAGTAAGTTACATCCCTTCAGGGTGGGAGTTGGACTCTGCCAGGGCTGCCCATTGTCACCGATTCTGTTCATAACTTTCATGGACAGAATTTCTCGGTGCAGCCAGGAGGTGAAGGGATTCTGATTCTGTGGCCTCAGGATTCCATCTCTGCTCTTTGCAGATGATGTGGTCCTGTTGGTGTCATCATGATGTGATCTTCAGCTCTCACTGGAGCAGTTTGCAGCCGAGTGTGACGTGGCTGGGATGAGAACCAGCACCTCCAAATCTGAGGCCATGATTCTCAGTAAGTAAAGGGTAGATTGCTCTCTTTAGGTTGAGGGTGAATTTCAAGTGGGGGAGTTCAAGTATCTTGTGGTTTTGTTCACAAGTGAGGGAAGAATGGAGCGTGAGATTGACAGATGGATTGCTGCAACATCTGCAGTGTTGTGGACTCTGTACCGGTCCGTTGTGATGAAGAGAGAGCTGATCTGTAAGGAGAAGCTCTCTGTTTACTAGTCTGTCCTACCTTTACTTATGGCCATGAACTCTGGGTAGTGACCAAAAGAACAAGATTGCAGACACAGGCATGGTAGCTGGACTCTCCCTTAGAGAGAGGGTGAGAAGTTCATTTATCTGGCAAAGAATAGAACTGCTGCTTCTCCACATTCAGAGGAGCCAGTTGAGGTGGTTTGGACATCTAGTAAGGATGCTTCTGGGCGCCTCCCTAGGGAGGTGCTTAAGGCATGTCCAACTGGGAGGAGACCATGAAAAAGACCCTACTGAAGAGACTATGTCCCTAAGCTCGCCTAGGAATGCCTTGGAATCCTCCCAGAAGAGCTGGAAGAGGTGGCTGTGGAAAGAGATGTCTGGGCCTCCCTGTTCAAGCTGTTGCTTCTGTGACCCAACTTTGGAACAAGCAGAAGATGATGGATGGATGGATGGATGGATGGATGGATGGATGGATGGATGGATGGATGGATGGAGGGAGGGAGGGATGGATGATTACTTTCTGATAGTGTCATTAAAATCTAATCAGTGGTTATTGAGATATTTTGCTAACAGAGTGTCTTGGCATCAACAGTGAATGCCATAGTGTTAAGCAAAGTTTTGTGTAGCACTTGGAATTAGTGTTGGGGATACTCCTCATCTTACTAACACACTGAATTCTTGCTCAATATCTGTAAGTTTGGCTGCCTTGTAGGTGTTTCTGTGTTTACTATGGTCAGTTGGCTGTGGCTTCTATCTTGTTTGGGTTGACTCAGAAAGTAATAAGGTGTTGATCTAAACCTATTGCTAATGAACACACAGACATGAGCAAAAAATTATTGTCATTTCCCTTCAGTAGCTGGCGATAAAAATAAATCAATACCTGAGTAAATAAGTGCTATCGCTTAACCATTATAGTTCCAGATCGCATGTCTTATAAGAGCTTTCATTCTATCTTATTTTTTGTTAAAAGCTTATTGCAAAATCAGTGTGACCATTTTGTTTCAAAGTGCCTGCAGATGTTGTAACCAGCAATCAATTTGCTTTCACTTCATTAGGGATAATTAAGAGAGGCTTTGGGAAAGCTAAGTATACATTGATTTATTTTTGAAAGACTTAAGTGATTTGTGTTTTGTAAGATATGTGATACTTCCAACAATTTAGTTCCATGTAAAAATTTGAAACAGGTCCTCTGAGAATGAGCAGTCTCTGTGGGGGTGGGGGGTGGGGAAGGAGGATATTGATTGGATTGTTGAGTAATGTTATGGGCACAAATTGTGTGGACAAAATCCAGAACTAAATAAAGCAATCAATACAGTGCTATTCTTTATAAATTCCATCAACGACTCTTAACACATTGTATATTGCATGATGTTTTTAGTACATCATATTAAGGCCTCAAAAATTCACATTTTAAAGATTTTATGTTCACTTGGGAAGTTATTTACCATTTCTTTCGGAAACATTAAAAAACAGCAGGTTTATATTACTGGTATATTATAGTGGAAAAACAGTCCTAAATACTTTGAAACTCCAATAAATCATAACTTAAGTATCCATCAGATTTGTGGAACAACTTCACTTTTATAGATTATTGAATTCTTTGGGAAATAGAACAATCATAATCTGTTTTTTATTGTTTTAACATTATTTGTTTATCTAAAAGTTTTGGTGTGCTTGAGCCAAAAAGCCTGTACCAGTGTCAGAAAGCTGTTGGAGCTAATAAACCTTTAACTTTTTCAACTTGTTAAAAGTTTGCTTCTTGTGTTATTAGAATCAGAATCAACCTTTATTGTCTTTGCACAGAAGCACAATGAAATTACATTTCAGTACACCAGTCTAAAGAAAACATGGGTAGACAGGGATGCCTGAGGCTGCAGCCTTGTGTGAAGCGCTGCCCTTTTCGTTTAGATAAGGAAAACATGAGGAAAAGGGAGGTATACAAAATCAAATCTCACATTGTGTCCTTGACGGGACACAGTGTGAGGTTGCAAAAAAAAAACCTCAGAAAAAGCAACATACTGGTGACATAAAGACACATGCATGTGGAGTGGGTGAGAGTGGGGGTCCCAGCACAGGCCGCCCAAGTGAGCAATTCAGCCACTGGCACCTTCACATCTACCTAGGTTGCTGCACCGGAGGGGCAAATGAGGGAGGCCAGCGAGGGTGGTGAATTTGAGGGGAAGTAGTTTGTGAGCAATGTTCAGGTACCCCCCCCCCCCCCCCCCCCCCCCCCAGCCATAGTCCTGATAAGTGATGGTGCAGTGTTTATCTGCCAGCTCGGAAGAGCTCTGACACAGGTTTATGTCCTTCAGGAAGGGAGCGAGTAGGGGAGGGGGGAGCAGAGCGTCATGTTCACCGAACATCCAGGAGAATTTGAGATAGTCAACCTTCCAAGGCTGACACCGAGGGAGCCAGATTCAGATAGCAACATTTGTTTGGGTCAGGCGGAGCTCTGTTAATTTCCATCTGCTTTTTACAGTCTCGCTAGTACATCTCAATGGCGACTCCAAACAGTCAAATTGTGGTCACATACGACAAGTTGAGCTTACAACTTCTCCAAGATCTATTCCTTTGTAGTGGACTAAGCCTACGTCGAAACCCAGTCTAAGGTCAAAACTCTTGACCTTTAGAACCTTGTGGGACAGAAGCTGTCATTTCATGTATTTGAATACATAAATACAGGTTCACCCATCCTGAGACTTTCTTTCTTGAAGATTCAAGTGAAAAGAACACTCTCTTTTTATTATCATTACTATCTTACAAATGTTGATAATCAAAGTGTCTTAGTTCAAACCATTTTAGATGTTGCAGTGAACTAATCAATTTTATTAACTGAGTAATGATTTTATTCTCATGTTAAAAGCTGTGCAGAGTAATTATGCATTTTTCTGATTTCTGCTTTTGAATGAGCAAGTGTGTGCGTTTACAAGGTTACAGTCAAACGAAAAACAAGTTGTTATGTTAAAACTGTCATGTTTTAGAATCCTCTCAGACGTAAATAGAGATGTTTTGCACCTGTGTCTTAAGGCACGCCAAAACAGAACCCTCTCGGTCTGTGAGAACATTTCTGAACTGTCTCATAACAATTCTCGCTGTCTCTAACCTCTTACGTCACAAAAACACACCCCTTCTGGTCGTTTCTGACCAATGAAAAATCCCAAAAAGTGAACCGGGAAAGAGCCTTTAAAATGTCAGTACTTCCTGGTCTACACAGTCTCACAGGTATGCAGACGGACTCACAGAGACTCGCAGGGACACGGAGAGACACACAGGTACTCAGAGTTGGAGAGTTGTCAGACTTCTAGAGTTCTGGAGTTCTGATGGAGTGCTGTTGGAGTTCCTGACATGACAACGAAGCTCTTCCGAGTTCCATGGGATTATAACATTTTCCACTGAGGTGAATATGTGTCGAACAGAGCCTCGCCATTACTCCGGACGAGTAACAGCATCCTACTGAGACGCTGAAAGGGTGCGTTAAACGGAATCTCACCTGAGACATTTCCAGGTAAAGGAGCCGATTTCATTCACCTAAGTGTACTGTGAGGAAAAGCTGAAGAAAGCCGGAGAGTGTCGATTCTGGAGAACACTTAATTTCCCTCACATTCAATCTTACTCCCTTTAAACTTCTTCCCATCTTTAAACTTTTCTATCAAGTAGAAATTCTCCCAGATATTTAGAAATGTCTGTGTAAAATGCTCACCCACATTCATGTGGGTAAAAGATCATAGTTGTACAGTTTTATAAATGTCTGTTGGTGCAGCAACGGAGAAATCATGGCCGTATGATTTTTCCTGATTGATTGCTTATATTGTTATTTTCATAATTTGCCAAATTAATGTAAATGTTTGATGTTAAATTTGATTCTGTAAATAAATGACCGCATTCATTTTGATGGGTCAAATTTAAATGACGTCTCCCGTTTGCATTTCCTTAAATTCAGTGCACGTTTTATTCAGTCCAGAAAAATGAGGAACTCGCGTTAAATGATGAATATATTACAGCATCTGTTCATCTACA
>NC_056504.1:29688211-29719379 GCF_014905685.2 Nematolebias whitei
TATATATATATATATATATATATATTCGTCTGTCTGTCTGTCGTTTGAATATTAACTCTGCTAGAATGTCTTCTAGAATGTGCTGAACAAAGTCTGCAATCAGTTGCAACAAATTATTTGTGTAATGTGCAGCAAGACACATAATATTAAGCCTAAATATTTAGTATAGCACAGACTAAAAATAAGTCATGACAGCATCTAAATCAATAGCTACAAGAAAATTTAGGTTAAAGATTTAAACAGCAGATTTTTGATCCTACATGAATCCTCATCTAAATTTAACTCCCCTATGAACATTTCTCACTTATGTTGCCTTAAGCCTAGACTACTATAGGACAAATTGACCTAATTTAATACATGCAATTTAATAATTAACACAACAGAAGACGCACCAAAGGAAGAACTACAGACTCTGGAGGAGCAAGTAGTGATTTTTTTACAAAACAAAGACAATGACATCGAACATGAGGACCTTGTTCTAGAATTGCGCCGCTCAAGGTGGCTGCATGTTGGAGCAGCTCTTTTACTTTCATTTAGAGATTTTGCTTTTGGAAACTTTAACTCCTCTTTTTCTGGATATAAATCACATTTTTTGGATGATTGTTTCCTCTGGTATCGGATGCTGTGCAGCTGGAAGGATTTTTACTGAAACTTTTTTTTAGTTTTGGACATTTGTTATGATGCGTAACCATGGCAACAAGGCGGGTTTCTACAACCAACAGCAGCTGATTAACATCTCAAAAGCTCAAATAATATCTCAACTACAGCCCCAAATCTCAAGTGAGTTGAAAAGGATGTTCTGTGGACGCATTCTCATCTACCTGCCAGCTGTGCTCGAGTGCCTGACCACTGAGATCCTGGAACTAGCAGGAAACACGGCTCATGACAGTGGAAGGACAGGATCGTCCCTCAGCACCTACAGTTGGCTGTTCGCAGCGACAAGGAGCTCGGCAGACTGCTGGGAGGAGTGGCCATCGCTCTGGGAGGAGTTCTGCCCTGCATTTGGGCAGTCCTACAGCCCGAGGGGAACCGAGAGGCCAGCCGAGTCTGGGTGGACGGATTAGACGGCATCTGCAGCCAGTTTCTTAGGATCCACTGTGGGATGGACCTTTACAAGAGATCCTTCCTGTCTACAGCCATCAGCATCTATAACATCTCTTAATGAAATGAGGATAACGAGTTACAACAACAAATAATTTCCCTCTGGGATTAATAAAGTTTTTTTTATTTTTTATTTCAATCTGTCACACCCTGCCCAACAAATCTGATAAAGCCAAACCATCCATAGTCATAAAGTTCATTAGCAGGAAATCAAGAAACAAGGAAATAATGCAAGCAAAAAAACTGAAGGGAACAAATGTTTACATAGACGAACATCTAACTAAAAAAAAGGAAATATTGCACGTGAAGCAAGATTGTTAAAAAAAAAACAGAAAAAAATAGCATCAACTTGGACAAGAAATGGAAACATTTGGATCAAAATACAGGAAGGATCTCGGGCTAAAATAATAAAAGACCTGAAAGATCTGGAAAGACTAAAATGAGCTCAGGAGATGATAGAAGATAAATCATTGACATAACTTCACAAACAAGAAATTAACAAAATATAAAATGAACAATACATTAAAACATGGCAACATACAAAGACAGAGTTTAAAATACACAATGTTGAAGATGTGATTGATACAAATTTTTGCCCCAGTAATAAAAGACTGTGAATATTATAATGAAGAACAGTTTAATGACATCAATATAACAAATGGAGGTCTCTCTATTCTTCACTTTAATAGTAGAAGTATAAATGCAAATATATCCAAAATAACAAATTATTTAAAACAGCTAAACAGAACCTTTACAATAACAGCACTGTCAGAGACATGGCTCAACGATGAAAACACAAATAATGTTCACATGGAAGGGTAAGAATTATATCATGTGAACAGAAGCAACAAAAGGGGTGGTGGAGTGGCTCTATTTGTTAAAAATGAAATAAAATGTAAATTAATTAATGAAATGTCAGTAATTGTTGATAATATCATGGAAATAATAACAATCGAAATAATAAACAATAATGATAAAAATATATTAATAAGTTGTGTATATCGATCTCCAGAATCAAATATAGAAATATTCACCGATAAAATCATGCAACTATTGGACAAGAGTCTTAATAAAAGCATTTTTTTGTGTGGAGATTTTAATTTTGACCTGGGAAATAAAACAGATTCAAATAACATCAGTACATTTACAAATTCATTGTATAGTTTAAATCTTTATCCGTTAATATCAAAACAACAAGAATTACAACTCATAGTGCTACAATAATCGATAATATTTTCACAAATATAACAAATGGGGATGTGAAAGGAGGTATTTTAATGAGTGATTTGAGTGATCACTTACCAGTTTTCACGATTTATAAAAATGATCAAAGCATTACAAAAGAAATTACAATTAAGAAAAAAAAAACAATAAACACATCAAAAAAAGCATTGGACAAATTAAAAGATGATTTACATAAACAAAACTGGAAAGACGTGTATGTTGATGATGTGAACAGATCATATGATGAGTTTATGAATATTTTAGGAGCTCTGTATGAAAAGAATTGTGTGCAAAATAATTGTACAAAGAGAAATGTTGTTGACCAACCATGGATGACGAAAGGGTTGAGAAATGCTTGTAAAAAAAAGAATTATTTGTATACATGTTTCTTGAAATTGAGAACACAAGAGGCTGAAGATAAATATAAGAAGTATAAAAATAAATTATTAGCGATTATAAGGAAACACAAGAAGGAATATTATAGTGATTTATTAAATAAAAGTAATGGTGATATGAAAGCAACATGGCGAGTAATAAATAGTGTTCTGAAAAGTCATAAAGTAAAAACAGGTATTCCACAATTTTTTTTGAAGGATGACGATGAAATCCATGATGAAAATGAAATTGTAAATGGATTTAATCATTATTTTGTGAACGTTGGATCAAGCCTTGCAGCTAAAATACCAAAAGTAGACAATAATGTGAACCATTCAGTTATAAGTTGTGACAACAGTATTTTTCTTAATGGAACTGACAAAGACGAAATAATGAATGTAGTAAAAAAAATCTTACAGATAAGAGATCAAAAGACTGGGTGGACATGGATATGATGTTTGTAAAGGACATAATGAGTTATGTTATCGAGCCGTTTACATATATTTGTAATTTATCATTTTCAAAAGGAATATTTCCAGATAATATGAAAGTAGCTAAGGTAGTTCCTCTCTTTAAAAATGGTGATAAATGTGTGTTCAATAATTATAGACCAATATCCTTATTACCACAGTTCTCAAAAATTCTAGAAAAACTGTTTGTGACCAGATTAGATACATTTATTAGTAAACAAAACATTCTAAGTAGCAGTCAGTATGGGTTTAGAGCAAAAAACTCTACATCAATGGCTCTCATGGAAATAATAGAACAAATAACTACTGCTGTCGATCAAAAACAATATTGTGTTAGTATTTTTTGTTGTTTTAAAAAAAGCATTCGATACTATTGACCACACCATTCTCCTTGAAAAATTAAATAAATATGGTATAAGAGGACCAGCATTACACTGGGTATCTAGCTATTTGAAAGATAGGAAACAGTTTGTACAAATAAATGGTGTAAGATCTGACCTCTGCAATATCACGTGTGGAGTTCCTCAAGGCTCTGTACTTGGACAAAATTTTTTTCATTTTATATTTGAATGACTTAGTGAATGTATCAGGACTCCTCAAATGTGTCCTTTTTGCAGATGACAACACGTTTTTTTTGTTTGGGTAAAGATGTAAAACAGATGTTGGAATTGATGAAGACAGAATTTGATAAAATACAAACTTGGTTTAAACTTAATAAATTATCATTAAATTTAGGTAAAACTAAATACATGATATTTAGTAACAAAAAGAGAACTGTTGATGATCCATTTAAAATTGAGGGTGTTGAGATTTGTAGAGTTAATGAGATTAAATTTTTGGGTGTAATCATTGATGAACAGCTAGCATGGAAAAATCACATAAATTCTGTAAGAACAAAAATATCTAAATCTATTGCAGTACTATACAAAGTCAGGGAATTATTAAATGATAAAGCTCTGTACATGTTGTATAACACAATCACTGTTCCACATTTAATCTATTGCATTGATGTTTGGGGGAAAGCGTGTAAAACATTTACAAAACCTATTTTTATTTTACAGAAAAGAGCTGTAAGAATTATCACCAGAAAGCATTACTGTCACCCATCAAGCACATTATTTTATCAACTGAAGTTATTGAAGTTCCATGATTTGGTAGATTATAGTATTTTATCAGTTATGTATAGGGCTCAAAATAACACATTACCATTAAATATCCAAATAAATTTTGTTAAAAGGTAAAGTTGTTATAATCTTAAGGGGATAGAGATATTTGTCAAACCACAATTCAGAACTAGTCTGAAGGGAAGGTCTACCTCAATCCAAGGAGTTGGATTGTGGAATGGTCTAGAGAGTGATGTTAAAAATGTCAAGTCAATGTGTACATTTAAGAAAAAGATCAAAGCTGAATTGTTAAAAAAGTATATATGAAGTAGCTTAGTGTGTGTTTTCTATTAGAATTAGAAAAATTAAAAAGAGTTATTCATTTTGTTCTGTTACTTGACGATAATTATGATTGAACTAATTGTTTGAAAAAAGGAGCAGATATAATAAGATTTTTTCTTCTTTCTGCTGCCTTTCATTTTAAATATCTTGTATCTTTTTTATATTGTTATGGAATTGTTTTGTACTTTTTTAAAATGAATAAACTTTATACCAATTTCCTTAAATGATTTTCTAAAATTGAATAGTTTTCATTTGATACTATTTCTATCTTAATATGTGATTCTTGACCTGCCATTGTGTATCTGTTCCTACCAAACACAGCCAGTCGAAGCAGATAGCCGCTTGTCCTGAGCCTGGTTCTACTAAAGGTTTCTTCCTCATGAGGGAGCTTTTCCTTTCCACTGTCACCTCCATACTTGCTCAAGATGAGAGTTCTCTGATGGAGTTAAATTCAAAGCAGTCTGCTTCTCAGATAAATAACGGTAAATTATTATTTTTAGATGAATGTTTCTGTTCAGTGACCTGAGTTGACTTCTGTTGTGACTTGGCACTATATAAACAAACTGACGTGAATTGACTTCTCCAAGCTTATATATAACTCTGACTGCTGTCTGCTGCAGGTAAGATATTAAATACCAGTACTCACAGCTGCTCCACAGAAACCTACACCAAAAAAATTTGAACCGTCCTGTAGGTCCCAATCACTGAACTGTTATTCAGTTTCTTTATATTTATGTCAACAACTGATACCTGTATTTACTGGCAAGGCAGATCACCCAACCTTTAATTATTCAAGGATTTAGACATACAGTCATTATAACATTGTTTTTCTTCTTCGGTGTCTTCTTTTCTTAAATCTCTCATGTCTAAGTCTGTAATAACCTCCTCGTCCATTCAGGCTCACTTGTCACTTTGATCCATGTTGCCCACCTCTACTCTCAGGAACTTCTATTTCATCTCTTCTTTAACTGCCTTCAGATTACATGTCCCTCAAATTACCACAGTCATTTCTTTATAGATACACCTGATTAACTTTTATCTCTTGTTTACATATGTTCTATACAAGCAGATCTGCCCTTGCTTAGTGTCCACACCACATGGTTAAAGAACTGTCCTCAGCTTTTCAAAGGGAATCTGTGCCCTGTGAGCTACACTAGAAGGATTCTGACCTCTTCCCTGCATGACAGCTATTTTAGGCTAATTTATAATCAGAATCAGAATCAGTTTATTATTGCCATGTCAATGAACGAGATTCACAAACTAGGAATTTGCTTCGACATAAGGTGCAAATAGTAATAAAGTAAAATAAAGTAAAATAAAGTAAAAATGAAGTAAAAATGAGAACATTACATAAGACATAAGACCTGCGTACACCCACAAATAAAGTAAAATTAAAAACATAACATAACCATATGTACACCCATACAATAGAAAACAATAAAAAAGCTTAGAAAACAGTACAGATGGACTATTCAATTATAATACAGATGTAATGTGGCTTATCTTGGCCTCAGACTTATAACTAAAAGACATTGATCATAATTAGTTATCTGAAAGTCAGCTGTCCATTACTTTTTTCTTACAGTTGCCTTTGATTTGATGTCCTTTCAGGATGAATGTAGGTTTGGATCTGCTTTTAGAGTCATCCAAGTTAGCTGATTGTACCCAAAGAAAATGAGCTTCACCAAACAGTTCCCACTTTAAATAGCTGCTGCCCTGAGCAAAAAAAAAAGTAAATGTCTGTAGTGGTATGCTATCATTTCTTATTGATGTTCAGTGTTGAGTTTAGCTACAACAGAAATGGCTGATGATTTCTAACCAGCTGAGCTTAAAAAGATAATATTGTTTTGCCTTTTGAGTATGAATTTACAGAAATATCATCCTAATCAAATGTTCAATCATAATGAAATGATGTATGGTTACTTCTACAATAGCTTTCTCAATGGTGGCTTTGGATATTCTGGAACATGCTGATTTGTGAGGTTGTACTAAACCTTTCTGCTCTAAAACCGTTCTATACTGAGTCAGTCAATGATCAAATGGGGTGGATAGTTCTGCACCAGTGTTTGATGGTCAACAAAACAAGAGGCATGATATCTAAAGGCATATTCTTCCATGAAGCCCGTGTCACTTCAGATGTGTGATCATCTCCCCTGGCAGGTTGTGATTTTAACATTGAGCAACAGACATCTGGCCCAATATAACTCCTCCCTGTAGGCGAACAGTCAGCACAACTTTATGCTTAATCAACAGGCGCCAGCTGATTTCAGCTTCCAGCTATTGTTCTAACTAAAACTAGAACTGTGAGTAGTTGTTGACGAGGTACAAGCCACTTGACACATGTCAACCCTGGCTAATCTCATCCCCAGCATTTCTTAAATCTTGCTTACTACAGACTTGTAAAATGATGAGGAGAATAAGGCCTATATGAGGACCTAAGCTCTCAGCAGATTTTTTTATCCCAAAGTTTAAATCTTTTTTTTTTCTTCTTTAACCTTTTTCATTTTCAGGGGGTTTCCATGACGAGTCCTTCTTCATCTCACTCTGTCCTGTGCATCCTCTTTCCTCATTCCATCTACCTCCATGTCCTCTAACTGCATCCATATACAGTATCTCCTCTTTGGCCTTCCTCTTGGTCTTTTCCCTGGCAGCTGCATTTCTCATCCTGCTACCTATATACCCACTGTCCCTCCTCTGGACTTGTCCAAACCATCTCAGTCTGACCTCCCTAACTTTATCTCCCAGTTGTTCAACCTGTGCTGTACCTCTGATGATCTCATTCCTAATCTTATTCATCCTTGTCACTCCCAAGGAGAGCCTCATCATCCTCAGCTCTGCCACTTCTAGTTTTGTCTGCTGTGCTTATATCAGTTCCAATGGGCATATTACTCTTTTCCACTTCTTCATTTGAATTTTACTGCTAAGCTTTTGTTACAAATCACACCTGAAACATTTCTCCATGCACTCCATCCTGCCCATTTTTTCTGGACATTTGACCCCAAGTACTTCAAGTCCTTCACCTTTGTGACCTCTGCTCCTTGTTGTCATGATCAGCGGCCCCTGCTGGCTCCCATCTGCTCACTTCCCTGCCCCTTCATGACATGCCATGTTTTCTGCCTTCTTGGTCATAGTTTCTGTTCATGTTTATTATTCTCATCTTCTGTCAACCTGCACCTCTGCCTGCTCACTTCACCACTCCACCTCAGCCTATCACAGCAATCAGCTCTGATTCCACTCACCTGTTCAGCTCATCTAGTTCACCTGCTCTGCACCCTTTATAAGATCCATTCTCCCTCTCCACCAGTGCGAGATTATTACACCTTCCATGGTCCCTGATTCAACCTCAAGCCTTGTTTTCTGGATTATTGACCTCACGCCTGCCTTCTGGATTTTCCGTTTTTTGCCTGCTCCTCATCTGGTTCTGTTCTGCCTCTCAGATCACGGTAACGACCTCCTCTTCAGTCTATGACCTCGACTCACGGATCACCCTTTTGGATTGCCCTTTGGACCACAAACTTTCATTGTCCCACTGTCCATAGCATTAAAGGCCTCCCTCTGCAGCTACCAGCAGCCTTATTAATAAAAGCTGTTAATTTTTGCACTCATGTGTCTGGCTTATTTTGAATCCAAAACCCTGGTTTGTGACACTTGTAGCCTAACTGGTCCACCAGCTTTCTACTATTCAGACATGTGTACTTCGTCTTGCAACAGCTGGTTTTAATTCCTCTTCATTCAAGTGCATACCTGCACCTCTCTAAATTGTCTTTTACCTGTGCCCTCCTCACCACAGATTACAATGTGTGGCAAAAGCTGTAAGGGTCTATTCATAACATAGCATGACCTGTGAGAACTGTGTGTAGGGAGGGGGTATCAACCATGGTGGAGGAAGATGCTCTTGAAGCTGTTAATTCAGTTCAGTTGATTTATATAGCGCTGTTATGCTAAATTTGTGTTTAGCTAGCTTACCAAAGCTTTTTGCCAAGGCATACCTTTCAGGAGTTTCCTTAGAAACTTATAATACATATGTACAGTATATATTATAATCTAGATACCATATTATGGTATCTAGATTTTAGATGGGGAGTTCTATAGTGATCAAACTCAAAACCGTAGACAACCAGTCAAAAGTATTTATTTCAAAATTTGTGGTTTATTTTAGACAGAAACCACTGTGGTCTATATACTATGTGACTCGGTACTTTGCAGTGATCGTAGCAATCCCTGCAAGCTATGATCCTTGCAAGCTACTGAGGGAATCATAGTGATACAAGCCATAAAACTTTGTGACTTACAGTTTAGAAGTTAGACAACCAAATGCAAAGTCTCCAGTTATAGCGCCCCCTATAGGTGTACATGTCTGAGTATTTTTTATTTTTTTTACTGTACTCGCAAGCCATAGTTACTACCATGTAATAATCATACCATGTGTAATCTTAGAAGTTTCCATGCTCTGCTGGATGCATGGAAACACTGCTCCTTAGCAGTTGCGTTTCCCTGCCTCTGCAGGCTTGGACCCCTAAATATGCTAAATGTTTTAGGTGTCACATTCAAAAAATGACATGTAATAATGAATAGACTTTTAAAAAATTCCCTCTGTTTAGAGATTGTGGACTACTGACAGGTAAACTGTGCAATACATGTCATCATACTATACAATAAGAAAACTTAAAGTTGCTTTGTAGAGGTTTTAAAAAACCCAAAAATGTCTAAAAGAACATGAGGAAAAAATGAAATGATCATCCAGTCTTCATACTCACAAGAACCTATTTGGTGGGATTTGACAGCACACTGAATAGTAAAACCCAAACCACAATGACCCCAGTCTGTTAACTTATATAGACATAAAGGATCTATCGCCAATGTCCTGTTAACCGTCATCTTCTAAACATTCTTTGTCCATTTTTTGACTAATCAGTTCTGTTTGGCAATCTAGAATTAGATAGGTGATTTAATGTTATAGCTGATTGGTGCATGCTCTAAAATAATGCATTACTATTTATTTGTTCTCTGGCATTAGGACATGTGAAAGTCTGTTGAATCAGTAATTGAAATGTCCATCAACTTGTCAACTGAGTGAGTGGGTCTGTGAGCGAAATCAATGTTTGTTTGCCTTTTCTCGAGCCAGGCCTGTTTCAATCCACTTGCGACAAATCATGGTGTTATCGCTGGTCTTTGTTCTGACACTCACAGAAAACCAGCTAGGGAACAAAAATGAATAGAGGAGTTTGATGAAGCAGGAAATGAAGGTGATGTTGTTTCCTCATCGACAGAAAGAAGGTTCTGAATCTTTTATACCAGCAATAAAAGGACAAAGCTCTGCTTGATGTTTGGTCTTTGTGATGTCTTTCTCATCTCTAAAATCTGTCAATGTTTTTAATTAAGTGTTTATTGTTTGCCCTGTGATGGACTTGCGACCTGTCCAAGGTGTACACTGCCTCTAGCACAGTGATTGCTGGATATGGGCACCAGTGATCCTTGAAACCGGAAAAGGAAGAAGCAGGTAAAGATAATGGATGGATGGATGTTTTTTGTTCTTAGGGAGTTAGATATTTGCTTATATATGTAAATATTTAAGCGTCATGTATCTGTTGTAAAAAAAGTTGTTTCATTGGCCCATAAAACTGTTACCTTTTCAGTGTCAGTCGTCTAATCCTCTATAGTTCCTCCATGATTAAGATGTATTTTGACTGCCAGTGTCTTTACTTGAATTAATAATGATAAGTGTCTGATGTTATCCTAGTATTTTTTTTTTTTTTTTACATATAAATAAATGAGCTGCCAACATACAGTTTGCAGTTTAGGATCTCCTGACCAAATCTCCAGTGATTAGCAGATTATACAAGTATGGTACTTTAACTTTTTTCTTATGACCATTTAGTTAGATATTCACAGAAATGAGTTTTACATTTCACAACAGTATAACTGTAGAATTGTTAAATACCTGATGATTGTTTGAGTTTACTGCATTCAAAGTTAACATGCATTTATTAATGGCTTTTTTTTGGTCTTGTTGATTTCAGGTAAAAGTCAGTGCAAGACATAAATGTTTTGTTATCATGCCCCATGGCCATGAAAGACAATTCAATTCTATTCAATTCAGTTTATTTGTATAACACCAGTTCACAACAAAGTTGTCTCAGGGCATTGTACAGAAACATTCACATACATAGAAAAGCTAAAGTAAAGTACTCTATCTAAGGAAGCCAGCAGACTCGTTGACTCAAGAGATGAGGATGAACACGTGTTTGTTTGTTTATCTTTTAGCAAAATATCTCGTGAACCACTGAAGGAATTTTAATGAAAATTTCAGAAAGTACTCACTGGTCGAACATCTGTTATGGTCCTTGAGTCCAGAAGTAACTCACAGGACGCACAACATCCATCCATCCATCCATTAGCTTTACCCGCTTATTCCATTTTGGGTCACGGGGGTCACTGGTGCCCATGTCCAGCAATCACTGTGTGAGGGGCGGGGTACACCCTGGACGGGTCGCAAGTCCATCACAGGGACACATAGAGACAAACGAGACAAACAACCATTCACTCGCTCACTCACACCTAGGGACAATTTAGAGTTACCAATTAGCCTAACATGCAAGTTTTTGGTCTGTGGGAGGAAACTGGAGTACCCGGAGAAAACCCACGCACGCACGGAGAGAACATGCAAACTCCACCCAGAAGGCCCCTGGACCGGGGTTTGAGCCAAGGACCTGCTCGCTGAGAGGCAGCAGCTCTACCAGTTGCGCCACCGTGCTGCCCGGACTCACAACATATGGAGTCCCGATGATTATACACTTAAATCAAATATTTTAATCAAAAATCATCTGAACAGTGAAAGATAGCTGGGATCCCTGACTAAAAGCAAACAAAAAAAGAGGAAGAAGCCACGAACTAGCCAGCAGTTGACAGTTGGGTTTGGGCTATTCTCCTCACCCTATGTTCCAGGATCTAACCCCACAACCAAAAACCTGAGAATGTAACTCCCAGATCCAGCAACAATTAACCCAAGAACATTGCGACAAGGTGCAACAAATGGCATCTACAAAGAAAGGAGCGGGAGTGAGTCTAAAGAGCAAAACTAACAACCATCTCTCCTCTGGCCTTGCTCGCTCTCCAAGCAGGCGGAGCTTGTTCCTTTTAAACCCCTTCCAGCCAATCAGAGTCAAGAGAGGACACATCAATCAGTCAGACACTCACAAAGATGACACAGGGACACGTCACAACTTCTGCAACCGATTAGCAACCCAAATCAAATTGACGGCCAAAGATAATCAACCTTAGCATGAACAAAAATTATTAGAACTCTCTCAATCTTTTTGGATATTGATCTAAAATGTGGTCTTGTAGTACAGTATCAGTGAATCATACTCATGATGCTCTGAGCTTTAACAAATTGCATATACTCTTTAAACTAAACATGATGACAATAACTTATGGTCAGCCCTGTTTATCTGTTTGTACAAATTTTTGTGAATGATTTTTAATGAGGCCCTGTGATGGACTTGTGGCTGTCCAGGGTGTACCCCGCCCCTCGCACAGTGATTGCTGGACATGGGCACCAGCAATCCCCGTGACCCAAAATGGAAGAAGAAGAATGGAAGAAAGATAGATGACTGGATGGATGGATTTTTAATTAAATTCTAAAACATTAATTATTGGATGTACTGTTATGAACCGTTTGGATCAGCACATCAACACCCAACACAGAAATGGTTTAACAAAATTATTAGGAAATAAAGAGCTTCTGGTGCAGGTCTGAGTCCGATCTTCTGTCTTGATGGAATAACAGGAGCTGTAGTCTCGCTGGAGCCGATGATGTCACTCATGCAGAGTGAACAGCAGCAGCGGAGCAAAACAGAAAACATGTCCAATAAGGGCAAATTCAGTTCCAGGGTCCAAGAGGGGTAGCAGGGGTTTGAGCACAGGGAGGCAGAGAGCAGAATAAATAAGTGATCTTAAATTGTGGTTGGTGTGGAGGCGCAGAGTACTAACCATGAGGACTGAAGCAGACAAAATCCAAAAGGGAGCAGGCTGGTCGGGTAATCAGAAAACAGGCTTGGGTTCAGAACTAGGCAGGATGCAAAGACAACAAGCGCTGGATTTCTACTGCTCAGAGAGGTTCGAGAATCTGGCACTGATTGAGGGTGAACAGGGAGCTTAAGTAGGGAGGTGCACAGGTGCGATGAATGAAACCGATTGCAGAGGCAGGGAGAGGAGGCATGGTACAAGCACATGAACTGAATGATTGACAGGACAGAAAACACTTGGCAGGAGAAAAAACATGAAACGAAACAAGCTGAGGTAGTAAAATCTATCTATCTATATCTACTCTTAACAGATCACTTAAAAACATTTTCTAACTTTGAGATGCAGCTCAGTGGGTGATAAGCATTATTTCAAGAAATGCTACTTTTAGTTCATTTTTGTAAAAAGGCTTGTCTGCAAACAGATTAGAATATACAACACAATGATTGAGGTACCTTGGAACTCCTTTTTCTATTGTATGAATTAAATTAGACGCTATAGGCTCCAACCTTTAGTTTGTGGGAAATAATGACACACTTGGAGTGTGTCAAGGTCAGCTTTGCTGTACCTTCACTACAATATAATTTAAATAACGGGTTCTCTCTTTTTCGAGCTAATTACAGCCATGTGACAGAAGTAACTGTGCGTAGATGGTTTAATCAGTGACATGAGACGTTACTTTTCTTTGACCCATCAAAATAAATGTGGTCATTTATTAACAGAATCAAAATTTAACATCAAAACATTGTACACTTGATTAGCTGAACTGGTTCTGATTAATAAAACTTGGCACGTTTTACTTAATAAAAACAACAGACATTTCTGAAGATATCTAGATTCATTACTGGCAAAATAGAAGAGTTTAAAGATAGGAAAAATGGAGGAGTTTAAAGGGAGAGGTTTGAAGGAAGATGTATGTCTGTGGACCAGAACCGCACGCTCCTTCCAAACGCAGCTCGCCCTCGGTCCACTTAGTGCGTTAAGCTCGTGACGACTCTTTACCTTGGCAGAGGATGGGTCCGCTACGGTCAAGAGGTCCCTGGCATGCTACCTTTCAGCGTCTCCTCAGGGCGACTCGGCAGAAGTCGTGAGATACTCCGTTCAACAGAACTAACTTCCCCAGAAGTTGTAGGGCATTCACCGGGTGAAGTCACAGCGAGGCGCCGTGACTCCTGCAGAGATGGATGACTCCATCAGACTGACTTCAACTCAAGACTGAGAACTCAAGACCCAGCACTCCAGAACTCCAGAACTCCAGAGCTCAACTCCAGAACTTCAGAACTGAATAGTTCCAGGAAGTGTCGACTTTTAAAGAGTTCTCACTTTAGGGCCTCCTGCTTGGTTGAAGCAAGGTTCTAGTGATGTCAGAGGGTCATTACAAGTCAAGAAAACAGTAGGAATGTTTTTAGGAACAGTTAGTTACAGATGAGAAATTTTTTTTGAGAAATGACAGACTTACAGGTGCCAGTTTTCTTATTTACTGTCTGAGAGTTTTAAAAACACGACACTTCGTTCCAATAACTTCTCTTCTGACTTTCGACCGACATCACTACTTCTCATTTCAGACAGAAGATCAAAAATGCATAATTACTTTGTAAAATAGACATTTTAACTTGATTTCTAATTTAAATGAGGATTAAAAAATCATTAATACTGTTTCACAGTTGATTTAAAATGAGTGGTTCACTTCAACATTTAGAAATGGTATGAACTAAACACACTTTTGATTTATCAAGATATTGTAAAATAGTGATGATAATATAAAAGAAGAGTGTTCTTTCAATTGATTACTTCAGGATACAATTAGACAGTCTCTGGATGAGCTAATTTGTATTTCTGGATTCAAATCAATGAAATAACAGTTCCTGTCCCATGAAGGTCTTCAGAGGCAGGTTTTGGTCGGAGGCCGAGTTCACTACACACTGCTAGCCTCGCTAGTCTTTTTCTTATTAGTCCGAGTCAAGATAACCATGTTTTGATTGGCTTGACAAGAAAGTCAGTTTCCACAAATAATCAAAAGGTTCATTTAGTACTGGCTGAGAAATATTGCTTGAAATTGCTCTTGGTCTATTTAATTTATTGTTTGGTGGCTTCTCGGATAGAGGAAGTTCTTTGGATGAAGGACGAAATGTCTCAGCAAAAAAAAAAGAAACCATCCAGATGACCTGACTGAACATTGTTAGATTTTATACCTGGATTATTGAGCATGAACTTTGGTGTTTTGAACCACTTTAGCATGACTGTTTCAGAGGAGTTGACGAAGGAGAGGGTGGGCCCCGGATGAGAGGGTGGGCCCCAGAGGCCATCTTAGCACCAGCAAATTGGTTTTTTTCCCCTCTATGGAGTACGTTGTTTGTGGGAATCAGTTTTGTTTGGTGGCTTCTCTGGTTGAGGCAGTCCTTTGGATGAAGGACGAAACGTCTCAGCAAAAAAGAAGAAACCATCCAGATGACCTGACTTAACATTGTTAGGTATTTAATTTTTCTACATTACAACCACAAAAATAAGTAAAATGTGTAAATCTGTATACATTTGATCAAAACTTAGTGCAGCTGTCAGTATTTATCTCTTTAAAAAGTAACCTTCATGTGGGCTTTGAAGAATCAGAATCAGAATAAGCTTTATTATCATTACACTGAGATACAACGAGAACATAGAAACAGGTTTTGTTGAGATTTTGTGGCTTTCACCTGGTCTGAGGTATTTACATGGAGTTAAACCTGAAATTACAGGACAGTTATTATATTTAACAAACATGCATGATGATTATGTCAAACATCTGGATTTTAGAGGTTCATAGAAATGGTTGATGGATTAGTGTTTCTTTTTTTTTTTTTTTTCTAACAAAGACATAATTATTTTGATTAAATTACGTTTTATAATTGGATTCTAACTTAAAGATGAATTGTGACAATAATGTTTACACTGTTTACTCCCCTCTGGTTACAACAATAAGATGACCTTCTGCTGGAAATCTCAAGTCAGTCCCAAAGTTGTCCCCTGAAGCGGCACAATACCAGCTGGTGGTTCTCTTAAAACACCTTACATAAGAAATGAGAAGAGCCTCCTTCTTTCCTCTGCTGCTCACAAGCGTTCACCTCCTTGTAGACTTGAAATATTAATGGAAGAGTTTTATTTTGGTGCCAGGAAGGTGACCTTCAAATATGTCTCTGCTGTGAAACTAATCTACTTATTACCAGCTGTCTTTTCTCCTCACACAGAACAGTTTTATCTAAGCTCCTATAAACTAGATCTACTTTTTGCATATAATGAGATGGGTTATTTTTTGTATGAGGTATGATATCAATAACACAAACAGTCATCTTACTGATTTTTGTCCTGACATTAATATCATATTTATTCAAGTATATTCCATAACTGAAAGAGAAGAAGTCAAAAGTATTTAAAAATAGTTAAATGACAAATTTACGTACTTTATGTGTGCTGAAAAGTACACCACCTGGTTCACTCTGTTAGCTCAAGGTTTGGTTAACTGTTGTTAGCAGACATTGGTCATGTGATGTAAATGGACAGTGTATGGTTGAATAATCCTGAAAGTACTGGGAAGGAGTAAAAATAATCACAGTTTTTCATATTAGGAACAAACAAATTATGTATAATAACATCAATCTCTAGCCTTAAAGGACTTGTTTGTCTTTTTTATTGTGGTGTTCTGTGGAGTTGATATTAGAAGTCAATATCTTACCGGCAGTAGGAACCACCCTGGTCATTACAATTTTGAATTTTAGGCCCAAATTATCTCGGAGTTGATCTGTTAGCAAGACTAAAGTGGAGCTGGTTCCAAAAAGAATTTCTGTCATATGTCGATGGTTGTTGACAGTGAAAACTGAGTCGGCTGTGTCGTCTTACCAGTGATGGTCCACGTAAAACCTACGTTCCAGAAGAAACGCTTTGTGTTACCTCACAGAAGAATCATGATGCAATGCAGTTTAACAAAAACAAAAATATTATAGTGGACACAGTGTTGTTGTTTTTTGAGTTTTTACATTACCTTACTTTTCCACCAAATCCATACTTTACCTGGCTGTTCTTAACATGTTGGATTTTGCAACAAAATTTTTACATGAACCGACTGCAGACTGACTCGATCTTCAGTCTTGACCATAGACTTCTATGGGTATGATTAAAATAATAATAATAATAATAATAATAATAATAATAATAATAATAATAATTTAAAAAGTAAATTAAATTATGCTCTGAGTGAATTCTACTGCAGGTAAGATATTGAAAAAGCAGCTGTTTAATTTGTCCCTATTCTACACTTAAAAAGAAAGATCAGCATATGCTGGCTTTTGTCTGTTCTTAGTAAATCTGACTGAAAGGGCCCTAAATAACAGCTGCAATATGATGAAGTGGTAATTTTTTTTTACATCTCTTATCATACAAACTGATTATTTGAGTCAGTAAAAATAAATAGAAAAATACACCATGAAGCTGCAATATATATTTTAAATGCTACAAATAGAATAATATTCCAAAAACACCTTTGCATCTTGTTTGACTGTCACTAAAATACTTTTTTTTAGGAAAGCTTTGTTAATCTATTTTTCTGTTAAGCAAAAAACAAATATTGAAGTTGAGGGGGGAGCTGAAGTTGAACTTTATTTTGCTCCAACACATCAAGACAACAGCAGCCATGTGAGGTTTCTGTGTTCCTCTAATATTTTATTGTCCCAACAGGTGCTGGGGAGTCTGGGAAGAGCACCATTGTAAAGCAAATGAAGTAAGTTATGAAACCAATTTTTATATCACTTAATTGTTCAATTTGAGGTCTGTTCTGTTTAAACTTTAATAATTCTTAAAAAGCAAGACTTTCAAACACCATGCTTGTACCTGGGGATGTTTACTCCCTATAATATTTCACTGGCTCTGTCTTCTATATTTAGATAGCACTCAGTTATCAGATCCTCAGAGACTAATAATAATACAAATGATGTAACTGTTTAATAGGATGAATCTTAACTCCTGCACTTTAGTTTCCTGGGATAATATGATCACTTATTTACTTTACGTGGAATGAATTTCCAGTTACGGTTTCACTGAACACAGACACTAATGGACCTGCACAAACTGAGGATGCTAAATATTTTAATTGTCCACATTCCTCAGAGCTAAACAGGCGTTGAGTTCATTTTTTATGAGCTTGAAGTAGGAGCAGTTCATTGTTTATGAAATCATTTAATTATATATCACAGCACACAGATAAACCACCCTATGAGACATTCTTTACACTGTCCTGTTGTGTAACATTAGCCAAAGAAATAGCCTCTGGATGTGAGAAAACCATGTTTTTACTTAAACCGACTGAACATGATGGCCGCTACTTCCTAAATGACTACCGGTCAGTATTAACATTTGCATCATGTCACGGTTTACTGCATCAGTCTGCGTGACTTTAGAATGAATAGAAACTTGACTCAGTTTGCGTTCTCTGCACTTCCTCCTACAGTGTGATGTATCTGATAGGAAACATCTTGCTTCCCTCACTCTTGCAGCCACAGAATTATTATTGCACAGAAAAAAAACAGTGCTGCATCAGCTGAATGCTGCAGGGAGGAGGCAGTTCAAGTGTGTGTCAAACGCACTGCTACACATCATCCTGCACACAAGGCCTGTATAGGAATATGATACACAGTATGCTGCGTCTTCATAGATTAGATAGTAAGAAAACATGTTAAAATTACCCTTTATTTAACCACAAAAGCTCTACTGATCACGGATGCACACACTGACACTCATACATCACTGAACTCTTTTTAAACATGCATGTTTTTTAACTGCTGGAGGAAACTGGAGTACTGGAGAAAACACACACAACATGAGGAGATCTGTCAAATCTCACATAGAAAGACCCCAGACCCAACAGAGGCTTGACTACTAATGCACCATCTCTCTGACCATAACATCAAAATGTGTGTGGGAAAGGTGAAGCACCCACATCTGCCTCCACCCTCATTTGCCCCACTCTGGGCTGATGAGCAAGGCCCTTAACCCCCATCTTCTCCCCTGGATGGAAGTCCTCTGCTCCACACAGTGCCCGACTGATATGGAAATTTTGGTTGTCACCGATACTGATATTGGGAGAGGCAGGCTAAAGGTGATAATCGATATAATGGCTGAAAACTTTTTAGCTTTGTCTACCCCCAAGGGTCTAAGAAAACAGTGAGTGGAGCCAGGTTTGTTTATTTAGCGCAGCTGTTAGCAATCATGAAGCTAAGCAAATCAGATCCACGCTATACGTGGTCCCACAGTAGATTTACAAGTGGTGCACTGGTCATAAAAACAGTCTTCCTAACGTGCGTTCACATTTTCTGTCCTCCATTACTCACCATAAAGTTATCAAGTGTGTTAAAAAAATATAAATTAAACAAAGAAATACCCTTCCCTGTTCATTGTTTAAACAGTCATGTATGGTGAAGGTCTAATTAGTAATGACCGCAGCAGAGTTTATTTTTCTTTGCAGAGAAGTAAAGACTTAGACAAACAATGCCTTTCATTGAGGACGACAAAGATAACATTGCTAACGCTGGATGTCCTCACAAACTAGAAGCTCAGTTCGACAGGACTGGTTGCTCTAACTACTGACAACAGGATAATGTCTTGACGGCAGTGCACCCAAACACTAATGTTCGCTTGCTAACTTGAGAGGCACATAGCTAATGACAAGCGGGTTGAAGGATTGAAGATAATTTATTATTGGTGATTTATTTTATCGACCAGTTAAAATAAACTTACAATGCTCTGCTCAGCAAAATCTGCTACACAGTATTGCTCCCCGCTTCGGCTGTGGTGAAAGTGAAACTTAAGTGAACGGACATGATTTGAAAGTAGTCTTCCTGCGCCCGCTACTGGATGCATTGTACAATTCATTCTTTCATTCAACCTTTATTTAGACAGGTTAATCCCATTGAGCCTCGAGGACTCATTTACAAGAGAGACCTGAATTCAACAAAGAGCAACAAATTGCGGCTAGTTCCAGCATTTTAGGGGTAAAAATTAGAAGTGTATATCAGCGCATAATGGGACAATTATCACCGATACGATAGGTCCCCAAACATCTATATCGGCCCAAAATATCGGTCCAACCGATATATCGGTCGGGCTCAGTTCCACACATGTGGGTTGTGGTAGCTCAATGGTCGGTTGCATCAGAAAGGGCATCCGGTGTAAAAACAGTTGTCAAATCTTCATCCAAATTTGCTCACTCTGAAGAAGGGAGCAGCTAAAAGGGAAAAAAAGAGGTTAGCATTATCTTAATAATTTGTAATTGTATAAAGTCTTGATTGATGCATTCTCCCTCACAGTTTAAATAAATGTATGCAAGTCCAATTTATGTGCAAGCTTTCTGTGAAAAGGTTATGAACAATTAATATATTTAGCTGTTGTTCTTGACCCTACTAAATATTTGGTGACCATTTTAAAGATAGATGTTCACCTGAATATAGGATTTTTGAATTTTTATGGTCTCTTATATATCAACAACAGTCTGGTAACGGCATGTTGTCACTTCTGTGTGAGTGATCATATGTGAAAGCAATACAGTCTAATTTAGAGTCCCTTTTTCTGTAAGTCCTCATGTCTCACTCCCACACAGCAGCGATGGTAAATCTGCCTTCTGATCGACTCTTCAGAGAACTGACAGATGGTGTTATTGAAAAAATAAAGTGTTCAAACTTTCCACCCCGTGGTTTTACCTTTGATAATTAGCTGCAGCAACCAGAATCAGGGCCAAACGAATAAAACTGCTTAAGGATCTGGATTTTTTATTGCCCTATTTTTCTTGACTTTTACACAAACATTTTCAGCTGAATTTTTGCTTTTTTATATAATTTTATGACAGAACAACATAAGAAACTGTGCTTTAAAAGAGTAACTTTTTTAGTTTTTTGTGATGTTGTAGTTTCGCATTTTACAAACAGCAGTGATAGTGGAAATAATGGATCATGTTTTTCTCAAGCTGACACCCACACTGTTACATTAGTGAAATTAAACCCTCAGGGAAACTATACAAGCAATAACTAAATGCAAAAAATATATTTTTATTGTTTATTCCACTAAATATGTTTTTGTTTCTCAGCTACTATGTACTTGCAAATCTAAAACATGTTTTTTTGATGTGAGAAAATAATAATAATAATAATAATAATACTTTATTTGTATAGCACTTTTTAAAGAAATGTTACAAAGTGCTTCACATTAATCAATTTAAACAACATCATCAATGACACCAGAAACACAAAAGTATATCAAATCAATTAAAATACATAACAATATAAGAAAAAATGAAAATGAAAATACAAAGAAATTCCGATATTAAAAGCCTTATTATACAAGTACGTTTTAACTAATGATTTAAAAGAAGACAATGAAGAGGCCTGTTTAATATTTAGAGGAAGAGCATTCCACAAATTAGGAACCCTGACCATAAAAGCCCTCCCTCCTTCTGTCACCAGTCGAGCTCTGGGAGTGGAAAGTAATAAAAGATTTAAGGATCTGAGATTGCAAGAAGGGATATGGGGGTAAAAAGCTCAGATAGATATGATGGCGCAAGACCATTCAGGGATTTAAAAACAAACAATAAAATGTTCAAGTCAATTCTAAAAACCACAGGGAGCCATTGCAATGAGGACAGAACAGGAGTGATGTTCTGATATTTATGGGCTCTTGTGAGAACTCTAGCTGCAGTGTTTTGTACTAGTTGAAGACGATTAAGAGAATTTTGGGGCAGACCAGAAAATAAAGAGTTACAATAATCAAGATGACAGGAGAAAACGGCATGAATAAGAGTTTCTGCATCAGTTAAAGAGATAAATGCTCTGATTTTGGCAATATTCCTAGTTTGAAAAAAAAAAAAGCTGTGCTTAAAATGTTTAGAAAAACTAAGATCAGAATCAAAGCTCACCCCCAACTTTCTGGCTTCATGAGTGCAGTTAAAATCAAGAAGAAAAAGGGACTGAACTACTGAATCCCTTTTGGGATCCAAACACCATTACCTGAGTTTTATTGTTGTTGAGTGAAAAAAAATTATCAGACATCCAAGTTTTGATGTCTGTAAAACAGAGGGTAAGTTTATTGAGAGTAGAGAGGTCTGATATGTTAATAGCCAAATAAATCTGGGAATTGTCTGCATAAAAAAGAAAAAAGATATTGAATTTATGAATAAATTGACCAAGTGGTGGCATATAAATGGAAAATAATAGTGGCCCAAGAATAGACCCTTGTGGGACACCACAGGTGAGATAATCTGATATTATGACTCTGTAAGAATTTATATCACCCGTTGCTGCCGAAATTCTATTTGCCATAGTGTGTGGGTGTGTCTGTTATCAAACTATTTATTTAAACATTGGACAAATTTTAAGGAAACTTGTACCTAATCATCAGCTCTAAGGCTACAGCTGATGAACATCTGGAGTCATGCCAATTCAAGGCAGCTTTCAGAGCTAACCAACATTAGCCAGCGCAAAAATGTCCTAACTCAGTTTTACACATATTGAGATACATTTTTATGTGACAGTAGCTGAGTCATTCACAGCACATGCTTCATAAACATCACACAGAGATAATTTTCAGACTTGACCAAAAAGGCTACAACTCTTTCATTCCTCAACATACGATGATTTTAATCTAAAACTCAGACATGAAAGGCAATGAGCGATAAATATTACTTCAAGGAATGCTAGGCCTTTAATGATATTGTTCTTTCACCTGCTTTACAATTAAATTTGTGTGAATGAAAATTTATATACAAGCATCAGAAGAGAAATTAGAGATCAATTAGAGAAATTTAACGAATGTTAAGGTAAGAAAAGCGACTAAACTTAGGATGAAATAATATTATTGCTTTAAGCAACTGATGAAGTTGATTGTGTCTCATGTGTAGAGGGATAAAAGCATTTTTATTATGAAAGAATCTCATCTATTATAATAAGCCCATTTTGAGTTAACACTGCATTGTTTTGTATTGTAATTATATTGTAACATTATTGATTTATTGCTCTGAAAAGCAGTTTAACCATTTTAAACTAAAAGCCTGCTACTCTATCAATGAGGGTAAATCTCACCTCGACTTTTTGGAAAGAGAAATAATTTACTAAATGTCGCGTTTAATCCCACATAACACCAGGATTTACTAAATCAAGCTTTTTTACTGCGCATACTGTGAATTTATTCATAAATATGTACTGAAATAAAACTTGCAAGTTCTTTGTATTTTCAGGATCATCCACGAAGACGGCTACTCAGAAGATGAATGCAAGCAGTATCGAGCGGTTGTTTACAGTAATACCATCCAATCTATTATGGCTATTGTTAAAGCCATGGCAAGTCTCAAGATAGATTACAGCAACCCTGCAAGAACGGTAAGATACACAAAGAGACACAATACTTTTGAAAAAGCTAAACATTCATTTTATTCCCCTCTGCATGTTTTTGTTGTTTCCATTAGCATAAGATAACCAATTATTGTTTACTAAAAACCAAGCCAAAAGCAAAAACGTCCTCATTATTGTTTGTGTATACTGTACAGTGATATATTACCCTCTTTTTCATTCAAGCTTTATTTATACAGGTTAGTCTCATTGAGTCATGAGGACTCATTTACAAGACAGACTTGTTTTAAACAAAAATCACACAACAATAAAACAATCCTATACAAGCATATAAAATGAAAGTCAATAAAAGAGGTGATATAAAAAGAAATAAAAAATGTGTTACATTATAAAAACGGTGTAAAAACAGGAACATGTCTGCAATGATTTTTGCATTGAACTTAACAGTTGTTTAAAATCCCTTAGGGAGGTCAAAGTCGAGAGCTTCAGATCTTTTTGTTAGTTATTCCAGGTTACAGGAGCAGAGTAAGAGAAGGCTCTTTTGCCAAATTTGGTCCGCACTGAGGGAACACTGCAGGTAATGATGTCTTGGGAGTGCACGCTGTAGCTGCACTGACGAAGTGACATGTAGGAGGAGATGTATTAAGACAACAGACCAAGAAGTGATTTAAAGATGAAAATGTACCAGTGAGAGAGTTTGCGTGAAGTTAATGATGACCAGTTAACCAGCGAATACAGGGTGCAATGGTGGGTATGGTAGTTACAGCCAGTTATGAATCTTAGTGCACCGTGATAAACAGCATCCAACATCTGCAGGGTGCTTGTAGGAGCGTTCATGTAAATAATGTCACCATAGTCAATGGACGGAAGGAAAATAGCAGTTACAAGGTGTTTCCTAGCATTCAGAGTTAATCTGGATCTATTTCTGAAAAAGAAACCCAATTTAACTTTCAATTTATTTACCAAGTTTTCGACATGATGCTTAAGAGAGAGATGTGCATTGACCAAGATTTGCAGATATTTGTAAAAGTCGACAAATTTAATAGGAACGCCTATCATAGATAAGACAGAAGGAAGGACTGCTGGAACCAACTTCCTGTTTGAAAATAACTTTTGGTTTTATCAGCATTTGATACTGAACAGATTGGACTGAATGATGTCACATGCAGATTGTAGAAGCTGGAAAACCTTATCAACTCTTAGTTCAACAATAACTGTGTCATCGGCATAGAAATGTAGGATGCATCAGGAATGATTTGACCTAAAGTACTTATGTAGATTGTGAAGAGGGTGGGTCCTAAGACTGAACCTTGTGGTACACCATTGTTAATCGTTAAATAACTGGAAGAAGTACCATTATGTTAAACACATTGCCTCCAGTCTGAGAGTGAACCAACCAATAGTGTGATCTGAGAAACCAATTTCTGAGAGCTTATGGTATAAGATGTCATGGTCCACAGTGTCAAAAGCTTTAGACAGGTCTAAGTAAAGCGCAGCACAATAATCCTTAGGATCCAAAGCTTCAACATAATCATTAAAATTTTTCAGCAAAGCAGTCATTGTGCTGTGTTGTTTCCTGAAACCAGACTGATGGGGAGATAAGATGCTAAAATAATTCAAATACTTCTTGACTTGAGTATTTATCAATTTTTCTAAAACCTCAGCTACAATACAGAGTTTAGAGATTGGCTGATAGTTGTTCAATATAATGGGGTCTCTTACCTTTGGTAAAGGTAGCACAAAAGCTGTTTTCCAAGCATTTGGAACAGTACTTTGGTTTATGGACAGATTAAAGATGCGGTACACCAGTTAATCAGTTACCCTCTGCAGAATAGGATCTCTTTTAGGCCACATTTCCCTTATTATCAACAGCTTCTTGCAGCTGTACATCCAGTGCCTTCTCTGAATTCACACAGCTTTATATTTGTTTCTTAACTCATTCTTGCCCAACTCACCTCTGCACATTTTCTTTTTTCTGGAATAAACATTTATTCTTTCTCTTCCCCAACCCAACTATGTGAACAGAGGGTTGTGACATCAATTAAAAAAATAAAAATAAAAATAGACAGGTCTGTTTCTCATATCTTCTCCCCTCCTCGCTGTTCTTGTTCTGTCAATAACACTGGTGAACGGTGCCAGTAAAACAAATGTGTGATCATGTGGTTTCTAACGCACACCTGTTCACAGCAGCCTTTTTGTCTGCAGAAGCATTGATGTGGTAGAAACTAGAACGCTGTGTAATCCTTTACTGATGCATCACCGTAACCCGCAGGGAAACAGTCCTCATCTCCACAACATCATCTCCTCCGTCTTTGATCTGCACTGTCATGAAGTTGTAAAAGAGGGAAGAGTTTGAGTGCAAGCAGGGGAAGCAGCCACCAACAGCTCTTTTTGAGACTAGATTAATTCAAAGGTGCTCTTGAAAAAGAATACAGGTCACAAAAATTTAAAATCATGACCCGAGGACTACCCAGCTGGAGAAGAAGGACCTTAAACACAACCTGATTGCTTGATTTCTTTGTTCTAAACAGCTGTGACTTATCATTTTCTAACTTCTAAGATGAATGACTTCCCCTGGGAATCAAAAATGTTGTTTAGATTTATTTAAGAGTTTTAGCAATCTGATTGTAACTGGATAGCACTAAAGTTTAAACTCCCTCAAAGCACATAGAAACCATCTTTCTTCAGACCAACTTCAGAGGTGTTCTGGACCCTTTTCTAATCTGATCAGTCGGTCATGTACCCCACAGTGGGGCCTCTTTCTAGACTGACGTGACTCCACGGGGTATGCATTTTATCATTAAATGTGAACAAAGATGTTGAAGCTGACCACTTGCAGTCAAATACCCTAAAATGGATTGATAAGAAGTCTGAACAACAAAGCAGAGTATTGCATATCTTTACAGTCAAGATGAAAATGAACAGATTAATTTATTTATGCATATCATGGGCTGTTGGAGGTAACCACAGCAAACCCCACAGAGAAAGTCTACAACTGAGGCTCAAAGCAGCCATGAAAAGAGCTATAAAAACAGCGGGCCCACTATTGCTCACACTGCTGTCCCAAAATTAACCGGTCATGGAAATTAATTTTCATTATCCATACGAAACCCTCTAGGTTTTATGTACCTTAGAGTGTGAAATGGAGGTTTTATTGTTTCTAATATTGCCAGTAATTTTAGTGTTTAACTAGCAGCTATTTAATTACTGTACAGAAATTCTGTGTGGAAAATAAGCTGCCATGCAATCATAAGCATTTATGAAACCTTTGTTGTTTCATCCATCCATTATCTTTTACCCGCTTTGTCCTTTTCGGGTTGCGGGGGTCACTGGTGCCCATATCCAGCTATCACTGTGTGAGAGGTGGGGGACACCCTGGACAGGTCTCCAGTCCATCACAGGGACACATAGAGACAAACGAGACAAACAACCATTCACTCTCGCACTCAAACCTAGGGACAATTTAGAGTTACCAATCAGCCTAACATGCATGTTTTTTGTCTGTGGGAGGAAACCGGAGTACCCGGAGAAAACCCACGCATGCACGGAGAGAACATGCAAACTCCACCCAAAAAGGCCCCGGACCGAGATTTGAACCGGGGACCTGATCGCTGAGAGGCAGCAGCTCTACCAACTGTGCCACCGTGCTGCCCCTTTGTTGTTTCAGTGTGAGGAAACAGCAGAGGGCATTGAAGTCAAACTGCCAGCGAAGGAGGTAGTCATAGAGCTGTAATGGTTTATATGTGTAAGGGCTCGAGGGTTTGTCATATGATGACAGGTGGTCTGCCACAGGATTTTAGAACAGGAAATCTTACACATGTTTTCATAGTGCTCCATTAATGCTGCTAAAATAAACTCAGTGCCTCTTATGGTTCCACGATGCCAATGTCATTGTTTACGCTGAACTGTTTGGTGAAAATGGCTGCAGAGGCCTATTGTTCTGAAGTTCATCATATACAGTATGGTGTTCAACAGAACACCACATGGATTCAGATATAAAAATTCACTGAATTCATGAAAACATTTTTGTCTAATTGTTGTATCAAAGCTTGACCAGCAGCCTGAAGTGAGAAAACTATGGATTTTATAAAGATTTATACAACATAATGTAAATTTGTTTGCTATAACATGTAAAAAAAAAAAAAAAGCATGGAGAGTCAATTCACATGCACACTTCACCAGACATCACACCTTCAGATGTTAAACTTGTGTTGCCAGTTAAGAAAGCAAAACATGGTAAGAGTAAGAATGATCATACATGTGAGACACATCCACAGAAGGTCAGCAGTGTATTCACACAGCTTTAATACAGAAACATGAACAAACACACCTGTACAAAGACCCATCCATTAAAATCAACAAAACCCAGCTCTACGCGGATCTGTTTTCTGCAGCATCCTGTGAAGTCTTCGCAACCTGGGAAATGTGAGCTGTGACTCAGGGTGACTTTACTCTGAAAGCAGCGCATGTGTTCTGTAACTGAAGCTGTAATCGAACAGCAGGACGCTGCTGTGGTGGTGTTTGTGTGTCTTTCTCCACTAACAGATCTGTTAAATGGCTCTGTGTACGTGATGGTACTCTCACACTCCCACACACAGCAATTAGTGTGTTAGCCTGCTTGCACTCGGACACATCAGCACCGCAGAGATAGTGCATATTCTGCTTACATTTACACAAGCACAAAAACGCAGTTATTTAATTTGACTGATGGAGCGGAGAGAGTTCAAAAATCTGCATCACAATAACAATCCTGCACCTAAAATTAAATTATTTTCATTTTCAGCCAGTTTAGCAAAAATACTCCTAAAGTACAACAAATTGTACAACAGTTAGACTATATCTATTCCAACACTGACACATAAAACTAATCAATTAGAAAGTTCACTTCTTAAATCAAGAGAAAGTGAATGACCAACAAGTTAAATGTATTTTTAGTCAGTTGTACAGTAACTTACATGTTCTTGATCCAATAAGATTGATGGCATTATTCTTTTTTTGGAAACATAATCAACACATTAAGTTGGAACTATAATAAACTCTGATTTTCTGGGTTTGGAAGAAAATTATAGCTAGCATAA
The DNA here is from genome assembly GCF_014905685.2 of Nematolebias whitei. Lineage (NCBI taxonomy): Eukaryota > Metazoa > Chordata > Actinopteri > Cyprinodontiformes > Rivulidae > Nematolebias > Nematolebias whitei. Next base: position 29,716,285 of record NC_056504.1, read on the forward strand.
GATAACACTTTTCACCACAGTTTGTATTCAAACAGTGCATAAATATGTGTGTGTGTGGTGGTGGTGGGGGTTATGACTAAATCATTTATGGCATAAATGATTTAATTACCAACCTGCTCATATAAATTCATCATGAATCAATATGTTGATGTTTGTTTTTTAATATTTCACAAAATGCACTCATTTCACACAGCATGTAGATTTGTTTTTATATATTTTTTTATTATTTAACACAGTGTCTATAGGAAAACTCTTTAACATAGCATGTGTTTGTATCCTTAGCTACTGTATTTGGTTGGTTGTGGTAAATTATTGTGATTTAGGGGGAGTGGCGGCACAGAGGATAGAGAAGGTGGGCCTGTGATGGGAAGGTCACCGGTTCAACTCCCTGGATCAATAACATCAAAATGTGGGTGGCAAAGGTGAATCACCCACACCTGTCTCCACCCTCATTTGCCTCACTCTGGGCCCTTGTGCAAGGCCCTTAACCCCAACCATGGGCGTCCCCAGGGCACCCTAGATGGCAGCTCTCTGCTCCACACAGAGGGCTGTGGTAGCTCAGTGTTCTGTGGTTGTGTCAGGAAGGGCATCCAGCGTAAAAAAAAAAAAAAAAAAAAAAAAACATTTGCCAAATCTTCATGCGACAGTTCACTGTGGCAACCCCTGAAGAAGGGAGCAGCCGAAAGACAAAAAAGGGTTATTTATATATACATTATAGATAAATATATATATTATTATTTATTGTTTTACTATCATTGCCGTTAGATGTGCTCAGTGGTCCTGCTTTGCAGCGCCCTACATTCCACCTGTATCATGTTAGTGATCAGCACACCTTTTGTCATTCAATGATCATTTGGTACCACTTTACAGTAAGGCTCCCTTTATAGATGGCTAATGAATAATTTATAGATATGATATTAATTCCACTATAAACACTTTATGAATCATTAATAATTGTTTATTATGCATTAATTAAGGGCGACAGAGACAAAACTGACCAGTTTGTTACCAAATAGTGAGCCAAATCTGTTCACCTATATAGTTCATCTAGAGTTGTTATAGTAAACATTTTAGACTAAGTTACTACTTTGTGAGCAAAATAAGCATTTCTAAATCTATTTTTTTAGCATATAATTTTAGTTGTAGATACTTATATTACAGTGCTAAAGTACAATATTATATGCTAAAGAAATAGGTTTACAAATGCTTTATGTTCTTACAAGGTAGTAACTTAGTCTGAAATGTGTAATGTAACAACTCTACATAAAATATATAGGTGAACAGATTTGGCTCACTATTTGGCAACATACTGGTCAGTTCTGTCTCTGTCACCTTTAATTAATGCATAATAAGCAGTAATTAACCATTTATAAAGTGTTTATAGAGGATAATAACATATCTATAAACTATTTATTAGCATCGATAAGGGGAGCCTTATTGTAAAGTGGTACCGCTCATCCTAAATGTGACACTAATATAATGCTATTTATATAAATTATCATGCGGGTTTTTCTCATTAATACTAGCAGAAAGATTCTTTGTACATTTTTAGAATCTATATTTTGTAATTCCTCAAAGTCATCAATTTTGCTTTGCTTTTCATAAAAATAACAGAGAATCGTGCATTTTGATTATGTGCACATATTGCTGTAGCAACAAAAATCCATTTAATATTGATGACCGAGTCTTTACAGCACTTTTCATTAGAGTAAATACAAGTACTGCATTCGGCTGGACTTCATGAAATGGCTGTCTTCAGAAAGATAATTTAATTTTAACTCATGTACATTTTTATAAGCTCAATTTAGTGTCATCACTTCTTGCAGATAAACGTTTTCATCTCGATTATAGCATAACTGATTTAATTCCCAACCTCTTTTAATCCCCCCCACCCCCCACCCCTCCCTGCAGGACGATGCTCAGCAGCTCTTTGCCCTGGCTGCAGCTGCGGAGGAGCAGGGCATTCTTCCTGAAGACTTAGCCAACGTGATCCGGCGGTTGTGGGCCGACTGCGGCATACAGAGCTGCTTTGCACGGTCGCGAGAATACCAACTCAATGACTCAGCAGCGTAGTGAGTATGAGTTTGCAATTGTTATAAAAAGTGATTAAATTGACACTATTATGTTAGCAGATAATCCAAAACTAAGTAAAATATGAAGTAAACCTCTGTTCATAATTTAACGTCATAGCTTTCAAACTGCCACTACCAGCATCCTGTACTTGTGCAGAAACACGACCTTGTGTTCACTAATTATAAATAAACAGTGAAATGGAAAGCCTCAACTTATCAAGCACACATTAGATCATTTCATGTAAACATAATTACAGGACTTCATCATTTCAAAACATTAGAAACAGATTGAGATTTAGTATTTTTTGCCTGAACTTGTATTGATTGCGTTTTATATTGTGCCGTATAAATGGATGTTTGGAGCGGCTGCTGTTGAAGCTGCTGTTGGCTTGTTATTGATGGATTCCATTTACAGCCTCGCTGATATGAGCTGCACTGGAAACCTGGCTGACTTCTCCGGGGGAGTAATGGAGACTGGGAAAATAGGCCAATAACTTCAATTTAGTGAATATTTCTCTCTCTGAGGGTTTGATCTTTAATATTGTAACCTGATAAGTAGAGCAGAGCTTTGTTGTTGTTTAATTTAAGGGAAGGTGGAAAAAAAAATAAAAATGAGGTTTTCTTCAAAGAAAATTAGTTTTCAAGAAAACTTTAGAATTAATTGTTCTCACAGAGCGATACGCTCGTCTTTTTTTAACCTGCTGATTATTTCATGGCAGCTCATTTGGAAATATTTTAAAGCAGCTTTGATAAAATATATTATTTATTTTGTTTTATTGAATTCAGCACATTTGAAAGGTTTTATCGGCTTGTTAATTAATAATAAAAAAAAGAACATGGCATACATGGATGAATGGATCTGTGCAATAAAATGGTGGGTACAGTAGTCCCTCGTTTATCACAGGGGATCCGTACCCAGAAGCCCTGCGATAAGTGAAAAACCACGAAGTAGGAATAGTTCACACACACACACACACACACATACATGCCATGTTCTTTTTTTTTTTATTAATTAACATGCCG
>NC_056504.1:29719779-29752144 GCF_014905685.2 Nematolebias whitei
TATATATATATATATATATATATATATATATATATATATGCATTTTAAACTCTTCACACACTCTTGCAAACAATGTTTCTAAACTCAAACACTCTAAAAGATCACAGAATGTCATGATCTCAGCTCCCTGCCTCCGCTGCTCTCAGCCACCTGCAAGCGCTCTTGGCCACGCCCACTTCTCCGCTCTGCATGGAGATTAGCTGATCAGCTGCAGGAGGAAGCTTATCCTGCAGTGTGGGCTGCACAAATGTGCAGCAGGTAATAAATAATTTAAAATAATTTATTTTAAATAAAAATTCCATGCCGATTGTGCGGCTCATCCATCAATCAGCCAACTGGGTGTCAAGGCCAATCTTATTTTGTAAAACTGAGATGGAGCGAGTCTGCAAAAAATGAACTGCGAAGAGGCAAGGGATTACTGTACTGCGTTTTTGTGAAGTGTATGATGGCTGGGCAACTAAAGTAAACAGAAAACGTTGGAAGATGATGCGATGTGTTAGTCGGGCAGCCAAAATGAATCAAAGTGAAGATGCTTCCACACCCCCTGCCGACCAACAGTTTGTGAGAAACCATTTAGCAATGAAGCTAATTCTGACACATTTATATTGCTGTACACCACAGAGTATGGATGAATGTGCACTATTTATTTTAAATAAATGAAAATGTATTCAGAGAAAAATACAAAATAGGTAAATAATGGAATGATGACAACAAAGTCCATGCTCAATAATCCAGGTATACAATCCAACATTTTTTTAGTCAGGTCATCTGGACAGTAATTTTTTTTTGTGCTGAAATGTTTCGCCTTCGATTCGGAAGGTTTCATCAGTCAAGGAAACACACAACAAAACTGTTTCCTTGATTGATGAAGCCTTCCGGATCGAAGGCGAAACGTTTCAGCACAAAAAAAGAAACTGTCCAGATGACCTGACTAAAAAAATGTTGGAATGGAATGATGAGTTTTAAATGAACAACCAATTGATTAGAAGTCGATTGATTGATCAGTTAGTTGCTAGATTAGGCAGAGTTTTGCCATTACAACATTTTATACTGATGAGATGAAGAAACAGGAACACGAGGAGACAATTAAACCATTGAAACTTGAAAATACGCCATTTAGTTAATGACTTTTTCAAAACAGGATTGTCCTTTAATTTATTCATTTTTTTAAATGCATTACAATACCAGCAAACCTTGAAGGAAGTTGATCAGAATTAATCAAATAATTGATCGAATGTGACTGAACTGACAGATTTTTTTTCATCAGAAAGTTCAAAGGCTGCAGATGTCATTAAATACATGACGTTGGTTAAGAAGCAAAGTGCATGCAGCGAGTGGAAACAAGTTAGAGCTTCATCTGGTGTACAGTATCTTCCTGTGCAAGAGTTGCAAACCTGAAGTGACACTTCAGAGCACAAAAACCCTCAACTGGAAAATAAAGGTTCAGAATCAACTCTGCGCTCACTGAGCCTCACACAGAAAACAAAAGAATCCACTTACAATGCACCCGTAAGCATCGTCGGATAGACTCTTAAACCTGAGCGAAGTGGGAGCGTGCCAACGTTGTTAATTAATAAGCAAACCTTGTGCATTGTTGCATGACAAAAAATAACATTTGATGATTTGATGTCAAACACAAGTTAAGCAGCAACGGTTTACCCTATTCACATGCACAAGTGCCTTCTTACAGTTTTGTAGGATCTGGGAGGAAAATACTCTTTGGACAACAAGGGAGTGGTGGTGGTGGGATCTATTGTAATGTACTGTATGTAATTGCAGAGCTGAAGCATGCTGGAGCCACAGCTCTGCAAGACTACACCTGGTAAATGTATTTTGGTAAAGTGTCTCCAGTCGTTTAGAAGCACTTAAACTTATTCTGAAATGTTCACAGCAGGTCCGAGCAGTGAAACAAACAAATGCCTTGGTGAAATGTGTGTTGCTCTGTAAGAATCCTTGTTTATTTGTTTCTTTTTGTTTTGCAGGTTACAAAGCATGATGAAGTCTTGATCACTGTCCTTTCCCCCCCTCCTCTAGTTACTTGAATGACCTGGAGAGGATAGCGAAAGCGGATTACATCCCCACGCAGCAGGACGTGCTTCGAACTCGGGTTAAGACCACTGGCATTGTTGAGACTCACTTCACCTTCAAGGAGCTGCACTTCAAGTAGGAACATTTACATACGAGGGCTTTAAGTTCACAATACAAATCTATATTTTTTTCCATATCTTTTTTAAAATGAGAGAAATATGAAATCCCATTAACAAAAACATACATTTTAACAGAATATTTTTAACTAAAACTGAACCAAAATGCAAAAGAGTGGTTTGAGGAAAACAAACAGATGCGACCTTTTAGCTTTTATAGAAGATAAGAAAGTAAGGTGCAGTCAGGCTCTGCTGATCAAATGCATTGATTTACTGATCAGTAACCACTTCCTGGATCTCTTTTCAGAGGTTCATAAGTGGTTAAGTCACTAAGGAGTGTCATAACTTTCTCATGATAGTCTTTCTGGTTCAAAATCACTGTGCACATTCCTTTGTCTGCTGGGAGAATGATGATGTTTTTGTCCTTGCTAAGAGTGGTGAGTGCATCCCTCTCCTCTCTACTGATGTTGGAAGGTGGTGGTTTGGCATTGCTGAGGCAGGATGAAACTTTGATACTTTGTCACTTACAATGTTTCCAAATATCTGGCGTCTGTACTCATCTCTTTAGTTGGCAGCTCAGAACACCACATACAGAACACCATGGACTTTGTGGATAAGGTGAGGGATGTCATCATGGAGACTGATGAAACAATGGTCTCTTTTGATGTCACATCACTCTTTACGGGCATTCCTGTTGATGATGCAGTAGAGGTGGTCAGTTTAAGATTAAAATCAGACACCGCTCTGAGCAGCAGGACCACGCTTTCCACAGAACAACTGTGTCAACTCTTGAAACTGTGCCTGCAGTCAACCTACTTCACATATGGGGAGCAATATTATAGGCAGAAACATGGGTGTGCTATGGGGTCTCCAGTTTCTCCTATTGTTGCCAACCTGTACATGGAGGATGTAGAAAAGAGAGCCTTGACGTCCTTTTCAGGGACACCACCAAGTCATTGGTTCAGGTATGTTGACGACACCTGGGTTAAAATTAAATCTCAGGAAGTCCAACATTTTACTGACCACATCAACTCTGTGGATAAATACATCAAGTTCACACGAGAAGATGAAAAAAATGGCAAGTTGGCTTTCTTGGACTGTGAGGTCTCAGTCTCTGATAGAGGACATTTGCAAACCGAGGTGTACCGCAAACCCACCCACACAGACCAGTATTTGCAGTTTGACTCCCATCACCCTTTGGAGCACAAGTTAGGAGTCATCAGGACTCTATATCGCAGAGCAGACAGCATCCCCACTAGCTCAGGAGCCAGGCAGAAGGAGAAAACCTACACAAGACAGGCTCTAGAGCAATGTGGATATCCTAACTGGGCCTTCCTGAAAGCAGAGAAGAAACCCAAACAGGACTCCAGTCAGCCAACAGGTGAAAAGGAGGAACCCAGACCCAGACCAGTGGTCATTCCATATGTTGAGGGAGTATCAGAGAAACTGAGACATTTATTTTCTAAACATAACGTCCCAGTGGCTTTTAAACCCCAAAATACATTACGGCAAAGACTGGTTCATCCCAAAGATCCAGTCCCCCGGCACAAACAGAGTAATGTTGTGTATGCTGTTCAGTGTCAGGAGGGCTGTGATCAGTCTTACATCGGGGAAACTAAACAGCCACTGGCCAAAAGGATGGCCCAGCACAGAAGATCAACATCATCAGGCCAGGACTCTGCGGTCTACACTCATCTCCAGGCCAGCGGTCACTCTTTCAGGGATGAAGATGTTCACATCCTGGACAGAGAGGAACGGTGGTTTGAGAGAGGAGTAAAGGAGGCCATCTTTGTGAAAAGAAACCGTCCATCGTTAAACAGGGGTGGAGGCCTCCGGGTTCAATTGTCCCCCTCTTACAATGCTGTGATTGCTAGTATCACTCAGCCCTCTGTGAATAGTAAACAGCCATCAGTGTGCTAATGATCCATTGTTAGGCTGATGGTCCTTCTTGAGCATGTGATCAGCTGGTTTTGGTTGTCAGTAGCAAACTGGTTGATCCACTCTAAGAAGGTGCTATTTAAGAGACTGAGCTGAAAACAGCTCCTCAGACTGAGGAAGTCTCTTGGATGAGAGATGAAACGTTTCTATATTTTTTTGCTTTGTTTTGTTTTTTGTTTTTTTGAATGTCCAGAGGACCAGATTGAACTTTTTTGGATTTTTCTACCTGGATTATTGAGCATGCATCAGGACAAATAATATAATAATGACATAATATAATGACAATGACATATAATGACAATAATGACATATAATGACAATAATGATAATGACAATAATGCAATACCTTAAACCAATGCAAACATGTTCCCGTTTTTAGTGTTTTACATCAATTTATAATGTTGCTGTTTTTATTTTGTTATGTAGTGGACTAGGCCTACGTCGAAACTAAGTCTAAGGTCAAAACTCTTGACCTTTAGAACCTTGTGGGACAGGAACTGTCATTTCATGTATTTGAATACATAAATACAGGTTCACCCATCCTGAGACTTTCTTTCTTGAAGATTCAAGTGAAAAGAACACTCTCTTTTTATTATCATTACTATTCTACAAATGTTGATAATCAAAGTGTCTTAGTTCAAACCATTTTAGATGTTGCAGTGAACTAATCAATTTTATTAACTGAGTAATGATTTTTATTCTCATGCAGTTAGAACTCATGTTAAAAGCTGTTACAGAGTAATTATGCATTTTTCTGATTTCTGCTTTTGAATGAGCAAGTGTGTGCGTTTACAAGGTTACAGTCAAACGAAAAACAAGTTGTTATGTTAAAACTGTCATGTTTTAGAATCCTCTCAGACGTAAGTAGAGATGTTTTGCACCTGTTTCCTGAAACACGCCAAAACAAAACCCTCTCGGTCTGTGAGAACATTTCTGATCTGTCTCATAACAATTCTCGCTGTCTCTAACCTCTTACGTCACAAAACCCACCCCGTCTGGTCGTTTCTGACCAATGAACAAATCCCAAAAAGTGAACCGGGAAAGAGTCTTTAAAATGTCAGTACTTCCTGGTCTACACAGAGTTGGAGAGTTGTCAGACTTCTAGAGTTTTTGGAGAGTTCGAGAGTGCTGGAGAGTTTTCTGCTGGTTCTGTTCGAGTTCTGTCGGAGACGGGATGATCTTGACATGACAAAAAAGCTCTTCCGAGTTCCATGGGATTATAACTTTCACTAGCCACTACTTCTGACGAGCTACAGCCACCATCAGGAGACGCTGGACAGGTAGCGTTAACGGAATTCCATATCTGCTGATGAATCTTCAGAAAGGTAATGGATCAAGTTTCCTACCAAGCGTACCGAAGGAGAGCTGGGCTTCTGATGGAGAGTGTCGGTTCTGGTGAACATTCCTCCCCTCCCATTCAATCTTACTCCCTTTAATTTCTTTCATCTTTAACTTTCTATCAAGTAGAAATTCTCCCAGATATTTAGAAATGTCTGTGTAAAGTGCTTATTCACATCCGTGTGGGTAAAAGATCATAGTTGTACAGTTTATAAATGTCTGTGGTGCAGCAACGGAAAAATCATGGCCGTATGATTTTTCCTGATTGATTGCTTATATTGTTATTTTCATAATTTGCCAAATTGATGTAAATGTTTGATGTTAAATTTGATTCTGTAAATAAATGACCGCATTCATTTTGATGGGTCAAATATAAATGACGTCTCACTTTGCATTTCCTTAAATTCAATGCACGTTTTATTCAGTCCAGAAAAATGAGGAACCCGCGTTAAATGATGAATATATCCCAGCATCTGTTCATCTACAGTTATATAATTTCTTCTATTTACTTTTCATTTTATATGTTTTTTACATGATTGTCAATTTATGTCTGTGCCTCATCTGTGTTCTTTGTTACAAACAGGTCTCTTGTAAATGAGTCCTCGTGGCTCAAGGAGACTAACCTGTATAAATAAAGGTTGAATGAAAAATCTCATAAACACATATTTTATTCACATTGAACATAGCTGTTGTTCTTCTTTTGGCTGGTCCCTTCTTCAGGGGTCACTGGAGTGAACGGCAAACGACTTGGCAATTGTTTTATACCTTATACCTTTCCTGATGCAACCTGGGCCCGAACCTGCAGTCTCAGATTCATAAAAACGTTGAGCCCACCAAACTACCACAGCCGACCTCACAATGAACATAGTGCACAAATCCAGTTTTAAACTAAGAAATGCTAACAAGTATTAGGAAAAATAATATGGTATTTTTTAATTTGATGGCAGTAACGCAACACAGAACAGTTGGGACAGGTCCATGTGTACCACTGTGAAGCATCCCCTCTTTGTTTGACAACTGTCTGTAAACATTTTAGGAAACGTGGAGACCAGTTGCTGCATTGTTGGAGGCAAATGTCCCATTCTTGTCTGATTTAGAGTTCTAGCTGTTCCGCAGCCCTGGATCTTCTGTACTTGATTTTTGTTCGTTTGTTTAATGGTGCGCCAAATGTTTTGCGTTGCTGAGAGGTCTGGACTGCAGGCAGGCCAGTTCAGCACCCAGACTCTTCTACTGCAAAGCCATGCAGTTGTAATGACATCAGTACTGTATGTGGTCAATTTAAAATCAACCTTGAGCATCCTCAGAAATGTGTTTTTCAGCATTTTCTAGCTGAAGAATGCAATACCTTCCATTAAAACAATGTACTTTGGATGGAAGTGCATGTTAAAAATCTTGTATGTTGTAAAAGAAAGCCACTTGTCTGTATAATGGACAGTAGACCCTTTATTCAGACAAATTCTTTGGTCCTTTACAGGGATGAAAGAGTTAAGAACGTTTCCACAAAGCAACTGATTCATAATCAGAGGGTGTATTTGACATAAAGTGAATGTCAACACGATCCCCCAGTGTTTACTCACCTTTTATGCTGCAGTACAGAAAATCAACCACCATGTAGTCTACATGTGTGAGTAAAAACATGACTAGCTTATTAAAATCTTACTCTTGTGTTATTTATTTAGAAAAACAATCTTATATAGTGTATAAAATATGACATCACTTGTGTTTTTTAGTGACTCTGACTCAATGAAAGCACATTCATCAACATCATAAGACTTTCCAGACAAAGTCATCCCGACCTTCTCGTTGCATCTGTGTGTACGATGCCGTTTACAACTTTCCCCAGCAAATTTAATGAACCCATAATAAATGCAGTGTCTGCCTCTGCTTGGTTAAAATGTGCAGCTCTCCTACTTAGAAGCCAAATAATCACAGCAATTAAAAGCTTAATCATCATTATGGCACTTTGAGCTGAGTAAATGAATCTGATCTGCCCACGAGGTTCCTGTTCAATAAAGCAAGAGCTGTATTGAGTGATAACATTTTAGCACATGACACACTGCTGCGGCTCTTACATAAAATATACTCTGGCACAGTCTAAGATCTGATGTGTGGGTTTGAAGTGAATGTATAGTTATGATAATCAAGAGATGCTTCAAAGATTAGAAAATATGGACTAATATATAAAAAGTATAATGTATGTTACATAAAACTGAAGTTCTGAAGTAAAGAATTGGGTATCTTGAGAAAAGATGTACCGTCTTTTTGGATTTGCAGATTTCAGGTTTTTAATTGTTCTTTTTTACTTCTTTAATAGTCTAAAAAAAAACCTCGTTTTTAAAAGCGCCTAAACAGAAGTGACTCATTAAAAAAAGGCAGCAGTATCCTCACGGTTCTGGTGTGACCTGTTTCCTGATAAACTCTCTGATATTTACCCTGTGTCTCTGCCTCAGTGTTTGACCTGAATAATGCACGAAAGAGATCAATAATAATAAAAAAAATAAAGTGAAAATGATTTTTTTTTTCACATCTTCTGTTTGCCACAATTATTAAACGAAAGGAAACACTTAAAGATACAGATAATGTCTGTGGTTTCATTTAAATTTATCCAGGTAGTTATGTTAGATGAAAGATGATTGTTCAAAATGAATATTTGCTGCATTTTTTTCCTCCTCAGAAAACTGTTATCACCTTCACTTGTATCCAGATTTTCATTTTCCTTGGTCAAGTCTGACTGTTTTAACCATCACTGACCCTCCAGTCATTTTGTCTGTTATCTGACAGACATCTTTCCACTTCCTGCACCACTTTTGTTATAATAGAAACCTCATAAATATATAATGTTACTTTAAAGATTATATGTCAAGCTCGTTCCCTCCCTCACTGTTGGTTCTCTTGTAAAATTGTTATCAGTTCTCTATATTTTAAATTATCCTTATTTTAGTTTTTTTTTATTATTATTATTTCATCTCTCATCACAGAGGGAAGAAAATGTTTTTTTTTTCTTAAATTGGTATTTTTGTTTGTCTTGCAGAATGTTTGATGTGGGAGGCCAGCGCTCGGAGAGAAAGAAGTGGATTCACTGTTTCGAAGGAGTAACAGCCATTATCTTCTGTGTTGCACTGAGTGCTTATGACCTGGTGCTGGCCGAGGATGAAGAGATGGTAGGGATCAACTTCACTACTTCACTGTCTGGTGTGTGTGTGTGCGTGTGTGTGTGTCCTTGTTTCTGCTACTTTGTGAGGCCCATTTTTCCAACTTATACTGCATTGTGAGGACCAACTGCTCCTTATGGGGCCCAAAGCCCGGGCCCCATAAGAAGAAGTCCCGTTGGTGGGTTAGGGGCTAGGTTTAGGACTAAGGTGTGAATTGAGGATGTGTTAGGTTTAGGGTTAGGTATGTACTGGTAATGGTTAGGTTATGGATAAAGGTCATGGTTAGGCTATAGAAATGAATGAAAAATGAATGGAAGTCAATTCAAAGGCCCCACAAAGATAGCAAAACAAACCTGTGTGTGTGTGTGTGTGTGTGTGTGTGTGTGTGGGGGGGGGGGGGTCCTAAAGTGAATTTCATTACTTTTTTATTTGTTTAGAATCAGAATCAGCTTTATTGTCATTGCACCAAAGCACAATGAAATTACATTTCAGTACAGCCCGTCCGAGTAAAAAACAGACATGGGGTGACAGAGGTGTCTGAGGCTGCGGCCATGTGGGAGGCGCAGCCTTTTTTGTTTAGAAAAGAGGAAAAGAGAAACACGGGGGGAAGGGGAGGTATAAAAAAAAGTCATATCTCACACTGTGTCCTATACGGGACACAGTTTGAAAGTTGCAAAGAAAAACCACAGCACAGAAACAGTAACATACTGATGACATCATGATACATATATGCATGAGGAAGGCCGACGAAGGAGGCGAGTTTGTCCGTGGACACTGCCAGATAGTCCCCATGGTCCTGGCTCAGTGGTTAGAGCCATTGCCTTTTAGCAAGGTCATAGGATCACAGGATCAGGCTTGGTTGTCTTTTTGGGTGGAGTTTGCATGTTCTCCTGTGGGTTTTCTCCGGGTGCTCCGGTTTCCTCCCACAGACCAAAAACATGCATGTTAGGCTGATTGGTAACTCTAAATTGTCTCTAGGTGTGAGCGAGAGTGTCAGTAGTTTGTCTCCATGTGTCCCTGTGATGGAATGACCTGTCCAGGGTGTACCCCCACCTCTTGCATGGTGACTGTTGGAGATGGGCACCAGCTCCTTGCGACTGAGGAGAAGCAGGTAGAAGAAATAAGTATGTTTTAAAATGAGCTTGAATTTGAGGAGCATTTATGAAACTAAGTACTTTATTGTTTTTCCTCAAGTGAGTACAAATTGATTATTCCAAAATGTTGATCAGTTTTGTAAGTATTATGAAGAGGCTCAGCTGACAGATGCTGTTGCTCCTCTTCTCTGGTTATCCCTTTGGTTCAAAATCGAATGTGGACCAACACTGCCCCCGGTGGCAGCTGTGATGTGTTGTTGGGCTCAGGTCGTGTGTCTTGGCCATCAACTGTTTTGTTTCTCTTCAGAACCGAATGCACGAGAGCATGAAGCTCTTTGACTCCATCTGCAACAACAAATGGTTCACTGAAACCTCCATCATCCTCTTCCTTAACAAGAAGGATCTCTTTGAGGAGAAGATAACTCGCAGCCCCCTCACCATCTGCTTCCCTGAATACACAGGTACAATGTCAGGGATAATACTGCACCTGTGACCACAGAAAGATTCACCCTCATTTCATAACCATCTATTTTTTTACCCCTAACTGTTGATTTCCAGGAGCCAACAAGTTCGATGAGGCAGCCAGCTATATCCAGACCCAGTTTGAGGACCTGAACAAGAAAAAGGACACCAAGGAGATCTACACCCACTTCACCTGTGCCACAGACACCAAGAACGTGCAGTTTGTCTTCGACGCTGTCACTGATGTTATTATTAAGAACAACCTGAAGGACTGTGGTCTTTTCTAAAGGTAGGACACAGGAATCAAAGAGCGTTCAAGAAGATGCTGATAAACCTGAACAAAATTAGTAATCAAACTGCTGTTGTTTCATCATTGCAGTTTGATTGCCTAATGACTAGAATGCCCAGAGGAAAAAGGAAAAATGTTTAAGAATGTTTAATGAACGGATAAAAAAAACTTTGTCAACAGCTACACCAAAAAAAATAAAAATAAGTAATGTGCTGGAAGAACTAATCTAATGATAAATATTTCATATAGGAAGAAAAAAAGAACTAAGTGTTTGAGTTTTGTTGATTGACTGAATCATTTGTTAAAAGTGTCTGTTTGACAGGCAGCATGTTTTATAAGCTAAGTGTTCTGCTTTGTCAGAAAAGATCAGCTGTATGCTATCAAACAAGCAAAACAGAGCAAGTTCGTCTCTGGTTTTATTTTTTAACAGTATGATGTCATGTAACAAAATTATATGGTGGCATACATAATTAAATTTCAAAAAGTAGCCCTTTGATTAATTTAGCTAAGTCAAAATGACAATGTGAAAATAAATAGATAAATAAATTTCACCTTTGTACTGAATGCTTTTTTTCAAACAAACTTGTGATTTTGGTTCTGATTGTGTTTCTGTGCAGCTTGCCAGGTCACATGTTTAGGTGTTTTTTTGCAAACTATTTCCAAATGCATATTTTGAAAAACCTGGACTCACAGTTTTTTCATATTCATATGTACAGGTAAATGCAAATGCATAAAAATAATTCATATACCCCGTTTAAGTTGTGGTTGACCTAGATGGGATATGTTTTGTAGATATTTACACGGAGACGTATTTTACTTCAAACTCTGGACTTACCCAGAATGCCTTGTTTCGTAAAACCTCATCAAATAAGGAATGTAATGAAATAACTGTGTTTAAGTAAAAACCGTTATTAGATGCTGATAAATGTATGTCTTTAGAATTTTTTAAAGGATAATATGACTTCATCTGTACCTTGTGGCTGGACCTATAACAGTAAACTAAACTAAAATAAGTTTTTATTTCTTTTTTCTGCAGGACAATGCCACCCAGCACACACAGACTGCATGAGAGACTGCAATAGCCATGTGATGAATACTGCTTTTCATAATGAAAACCAAGATAGATTTACTTGTGGAGATGGGAGCGACTGTCGGCGCTTCTACAATCAATAACTCACAAGCATCAACTTCTGTTGTTCATCGTGTTTTTAGCAAATGTCCCTCTGAATTTATAAAAGCCATCAACAATCAGTCGAGACACTTTATTCAGCTCTGACTAAATAAAGCAAATTAACCAAGTTTGACTGGGATACAGTTGAATGAGGAATCTCTTATTTTGGCACATGATCAATAAAGTCCAGCTAAATTCAAATTCATTTTAAAGGCATTTATTTCATTTGCACAGCCCGTTTTGTTTTTAAGTCTCTGAGTTTATTTATCTTTTTCTTTTTTTGCTTTTGTAAGTTTAAGAAGAGGACGTTGTTGACAAAATCAAAAACAACTTTTTATAAAAAATCTCATCGACTTCAGTTAATGCTCGGCTTATTGAACGTCTCAAAATGCACAGAGCTTATTTTTTAGAGGAAACCTTACAAGCACGGAGAACGAGGTTGGATGGAGGGAAACTGTTTTTGTACACTGTTTACACAAACTTCACGCTTGTACAGTGCATCGTTCTGCATGACTGTCTTAGATTAGCCTGTAGCCCCACCAAGTGAAGAACCTTCCTAAAGCATCTTGTTGAAGGAAAAAAATGGACATACGTATGTCACTTTTAATTTAAAGTGTCATTTGCGAGACTTCACGTCTGTTCAGTTTGTCTTTTTACATATGTTTGTGCCTTGGTATCTGTTTACACTTGTTCTTTAGAGACGTGCTAACCCCATGTTGTGAAATTAGGGCTATTTCTACTCCACCTAAGTTCACAAAACCCATGATTTAAGGTGCATCACAGCACAGAGACAAACGGATGACAATTGTTCATTAATATTAATAATAAAGCCACTCACTTGTTTGATGTAAATAAAGTTTGACCACATGAAATTCCAGTTTCTGTGTTTTCCAATATATTATTCTGTTTCTGCATGTCTGGACTATAAATGCATAAGAAACAGCTTTAAACCAGATTATAGAATGAAAACAAAGACGTGTAGGAACTCAGGGCATAGAATGTGACAAATAAAATAAAAACCATTTCAACATTAATGAAATCATATAAAATGCAATAAGCCGACAGGTAAATAAATTGCTGAAGAGCAGAGAAAAGTGTTTTCTCTTGTTACTTTAGGCCTTGAGATAATTTACTGCAAAAAACTTTTAGACTCTTGAGCTTCTGCTCAAATGTATAATGTAAATGTTTTTATGTATTGCACAGTTCACAGCCCAAATGAAAAATATAATTGATATCTTGGAGGCATTTTTCAATATTTTCCTGTCGATGTTGATTTTCTTTCCACATTGCCATTTTCTAATTTCATATTTTCTAAATGTTCATGACTCCTGGTCACGTCACCGACAAATGTTAATTTTATTCATAGACCGTGTTGTTTCCTTATTACATTTGGAAACTTGTTTAGCATAATTACAACCCGTCTGCTTCTGTTTTCTGATAATGAATAAATGTAATTAAGCAGAAGTAAATTAAGTACAATATGCTCCATTACTTAAAAATATTGTTCAGATTATATCATAAAACTAGTTAGTGCTTAAAAAGGTGAATTTAGGACAGTAGTTCCCTAATTTGTGGTCCAGACCCCACAGTGAGTCGTAAAACATCAAGTGTGGGTCTTGACATGATTTACAGAAATCAAATAAAAATTATTTCAAAGAGCGTATTTAACTCAGTTGTTACATAAAAAGACAACAGCCATAAGTGGAATATAAAAACTGGATAATTCTTTGTTAAATGGCTGGTAAGGGATATTTGTCACAAGTATCTGCAGCTTTTGTTTTGTAGGTTAAAAGCTAAAAATTTTGTGAACTGCTAAATAATAAATGGTTGGTCTTTTGCAAACAACAGCTTTTACTGAGTTAAGAAATTTGCATCTCATAAACATGAAAACAGTGAATTATGTTTGCATTCATTCTCAATGAAGGCTGTGAAACAAGCGAGGGCCAACAAGAACCAGAAGGTGGCGGCATTTAGATATCACCAAATCTGTGCAAAGGATTTTAATCAACCTTTGCAAAAACACAACAGCCAAAGTAAAGATGCAGCTAAAACAATGGCCCTTTATATGGAAGTGGTGCAGTCTGAGTCAAGCTGATAAATTATAGATTAAAAGTGACATTTTGCAGTAATTTGTAGTAAAAGTGTATGACAGTTGTGACAGTACAGTATATTTTATCTTTTGTTGGTGTTGAGAAATTAAAGCAGAGCACTTAGTTAATCCAGACAACACCAACTTTTAATTTTAATTCACAATTATATATAAAAAAGGAAATAAACCTAATGATGTGATAAAACAATGACATATTTGGTGTTGGATGGAAACATAATGAGCAGATCCAGATGTGGAGTCCCAGCAGTTTAAAATAACTTGTGGAAGGGATCGTGTTTCAGGCGGCCTCTCATTGGCTGCTGTCGTTGATGCTAATTGCTGATTGGCTACAGCAGAAAACTCAGCCCTGTCAAATCCTGCAGCCAGACCATGACTGGATCCAGAGGAGAGCAGATACAGACACATCACCTCCGATCAGCTTCTGGACTTTACCCTTGAATTGTTCTTGAACTTCAAGTAAATGTAAGTTTTATTAAGTTTGAACTGTTTTTTTTAGGAAGGTGCACAAATGTTTACTTCAAAATAGCCATAATCTTTAATTTTATTCCAGAACAAAAGGAAAAACAGAAGTTGTGAACTACTAAATAAATACTACAAATGGTAAGTTTGATTTCTTATTTTCTTCCATGTCTTATTAATAGTTCTAGTGTGTTGCATTTTCCTGATGTTGACCTCGAACACCATGAAAAGAACTAGAAATAGGTTTTCTGTACGATTTCTAAAACACTGGAGCATTTTATTTCCCCAAAGTTTCAGCAAACCAATATTTTGCCATCTGCATGAACCACCTCTGCTCTTTGTGTGAAGGCACTTTGACCACAGACTGTCCCTGTGGGTGTCTCAAGTCTGATAAGTCTTTTTCAAGGACCGAGTGGTTCAGCACCCACAGCTGTGATAACGTCACTAATATTCCCGCTACTCTAAACCAAAGCAGGACACGAGGATTTGACTAAAAGCTCACAAAACAAACTAGTCTGTGACTCTGAGAACATTTCTGACACATCTACCTGTTGACACAATAGAGGTTTTTAAACAATAGAGGAATAGAAGTGTCATTTATGACTGAGAAAACTGGAAACTTATTCGTGATAAGTACAAGATTTGTGTGTAATTCCATGAGGCTTCCATCATTTCCTGCTTCATTATACACACCAGTCAACATCCTGTGGGGCTAAAAGAGTCCAGAGAGGATACGTGAGCCTGCAAAGCTTCAGTTCTAACTCAGCTCCATTTTTTCTCAAACTTCCCCTCGAAGTGTTTTAGAATGCAGGAAGGGTTTTTCCACCGTGCTCTGAATGTTATATTTTCTGAGTCTTCATAAAGCTGCTCTGAAGGTTTGTCAAGATTTGTTATATGACTGCAAACCCGAGTGACCTCAGCTGGTAAAAATCTTACTGGTTCGGTTCTGGAAGATCCTTTTGGACGTATTTCAGCTACACCAGCTGAGACTCGATGAGATGTTTAAGCTCTCTAGTTTGCTTCAGTATGTGATTGAGCTGACTTTATTGCAATTTTACACATTTAATCGTCCATTTCTTCTTGTGCAGCTGTGTTTAGGAAACTCCACTGAGTGCCTCCGGGACCAGATGCAGTCCATGATGAGGTCCTTGCAGGACCTGAAGCAAATAAACAGGCCGAGGCCACTGAGTGAACCCTGCACCCAGTCTTTCACCGTCACAAGACGCTGCAAACAGAGGGCACAGCAGGAGCGGCTCGCCCGTCTCCGGGTTTCTGATGCCAGTGAAGCCAGCACCTATGACTCTGCCTGCTGTCTGGCCAACCCGCTGGAAGAGGAAGAGCAGCAGGAGCACGAACGACTGACCAGAGGCTCCCCCAGCAGTGAGAAGAGCGTGGACTTTGACTCTGGCTTCTCTGAGGCTTCCTGGCAGGATGAAGGCGTGGTGCTGAGGAGGACCAGAAACGTGCGAGTCTCTTCCTCGGCTTGCGTCCGCATGCATCGCATCCGACCCAAATCAACCTCTGACGCCTGCCTGGAGCGCTGGACTTCCTTTGAGGCCGGTGATGCAGAGGACTGGGCAACGTCTCTGCTGAGCCGCAGCAGAAACAGACAACCCCTGGTTCTGGGGGACAACAGTTTTGCAGACCTAATACAGAACTGGATGGACCTGCCAGACTATCCCGAGCCAGCAGAGCTCAAGTCCAGCGGAGGCCGACGTCTTGCAAAGGACATTTTAGGAAACATGAGGCGGAAGCTGGCGGGGATGTCTAAAGGTGTGGAGCTGAGGCCAAGGCCGGCAGACTCCACAAGACCGAGCAGAGCTGCGGATGCCCCCCAGCGAAGGTCCTGTCCAGTGAGACTGGAGGCTCTGAAACCTTTCTTTCATCAGTCTCACACAGGGCTGCACGAGCCGGACACTGATTTCCACAAGTTCACGGCCCTCATGAAGACAGGCAGCCGGCATCCCATCATATGCAATGACATCATCGGATACATTTAAACATGACAACACCCCAGACTCATTGGACTACACAAACTTTACCCAGGGTATTGTTCAGGAAGTGTTGTTTTTTTAAGAAATAAAAGTTTTTATTTAATAAAAATGGGCTAATGTTATTGAAATATATAAACAGGGTCATGATTTAATAGTCATCTCTGTCTGAGCTAAATAATTTAATACAGAATAATGGAATTAGAGGTTTATTTAATAGACTGTTCTCATATTCTAGACGGCAGGCTGGGTGTCCTATCTGCACAGAATTAAGAAAAATATTGAAAACTAAAGCCCATTCTTTGAAGAAATGCATTTTACAAACAAACTTTCATGCCTGAGTTTAAACTTCCTGCTGCCCTTGGATTAGCATGACCTCAGTTCTGAGCCAAGGGCAGCAGGAGGGTTAAACTAAAATCAACTTATGATGAAACATTTCGCACTGTGGTTGATTTGGTCAAAACTTGAAAATAACATTCTGCGCAATTTAATGTAATATTTTGAGTTGCCACTCAGAGTACGCGTTGTCAATGACTCTCAGCTACTACCACACCAACATTGTAGCTCAGTTGAAATTGGTCAGTTAAAGCCTTTTGTGTGTTGGCTAATTTCAAGTAGCTGCCCATCTTGAATTGGAACGACTCCAAACGTTTAGATGTAAATCTAAACCCAATGATCAGTCCCTAAACGTTTCAATAAAATCCACCGAGTGGTTTGAGAAATATTTTGGTGACGGACAGCAACACAAACACACAGACTAGGGGAAAACACGTCTTCCACTTTCGCCTTTTTGTACAGTTGATACAAACTGGAATGTAATGGCATTTATAAGTGAAGTAACCAGATAAAACGAACAGCATTGTTTAAACAGTTTAATCACAAACCTTCATTCTTGTTTTACAATCACTATTAAACCCTAAAGATAAGAATTAGACAATCAACAGAGCATAATTGAAACGTAGCCGCATGAGGAGAGTCTGTTCAGTGTGTTTATTTAGGAGTGTGAAGTGGAACATATTGTGAAGTTGAATGTGAGGGCAGGTAACAAACCATCTGACAGAAGACGGTCTTAAATTATGACAGCTTACCCCCTCCTGCACCCCCTCAGTATCAGACTCGTCTAACCTGAATTAAATCAGCTTTGCCACGAAGCATCAGGTCAATTAATGGCCTGGAAGCATCATCACACCTTTAAGACTTCTGAAAATAAACTATTTGTAATTTAAAAGCAGCCAACTGGAGTTTGTGCTAAAATTTATGGTAAAAATCACTTCAGGAATGACAGTTTTTGGAAATTGCTTCTTAAATCAGAATAAAGTGGCAAACGACAGAAGCACAAGTCCCATCATTTTTGTCAGAATGGTAGAATTTGTGTGACTTGGCTAAGGAAAGATCTTTTCAGACATAGCGTAAGAAGTGCTCAATAATAAAAACCGACGAGAAAAGATACTCTAAGTCATAAAGAAAAATCATTCACATTTCAAAAACAGGAGCTTTAAAATCAAGTCATTCATCTATTACAAGAGCTCTCAGGAGTGAGGAGTTTGTAGAAACTTTGGGTCGCCTGCATCAATTGAGCCGGTACCTGATGGTCGGTACCGTCTCACAGTCTTCATCTTCATCAAATGAAGGAATCAACTCCAGGACCTTTTTATGAGAAGGGATCTCTGCCTTTGTTACCTTTTTCACCACATCAGACACACTGCAAAAAAATAAACAATCACTTTATTTTCATCCAAAGCAACAAAAGATACAAACATTCTGATGCATGCTCAATAATCCAGGAAGATGAATCTAACAAGGTTGAGTCAGGTCCTCTGGACGGATTCTTCTTTGTTGAAATGTTCCAAAAGACCTCTTCAGTCTGAGCAGCTGCAACAAACAGTCTTATAAGCAGAACATTGTCATAGTGGATCAACCAGTTTACTGGAGACAGCAAAAACTAGTTGTTCACATGATAAAAGAGGACACTCAATCTAACGGCTGTTAGTGCCCTGATGGCTGCTTGCTATCTGCAGAGAGTTGAGTGATGTACTGACGGAATTATAAAAGAGGGGGTCAACTGGAGATGGAGACCTCTGCCCATTTAATGATGGACGGGTTCTCGTCACAAAGATGGCTTCCTTTACACTGCTTTCCTGAAAGCAGACGAGAAACTCAAACAGGACTCCAGTCAGCCATCAAGTGAAAAGGAGAAACCCAGACCCAGTCATTCTTTATGTTGAGGGAGTATCAGAGAAACTGAGACGTTTATTTTCTAAACATAACATTCCAGTGGTTTTTAAACCCCAAAATACATTACGGCAAAGACTGGTTCATCCCAAAGATCCAGTCCCCCCGGCACAGAGTAATATTGTGTATGCTGTTCAGTGTCAGGAGGGTGATCAGTCTTACATCGAGGGAAACTAAACAGCCACTGGCCAAAAGGATGGCCCAGCACAGAAGATCAACATCATCAGGCCAGGACTCTGCGGTCTACACTCATCTCCAGGCCAGCGGTCACTCTTTCAGGGATGAAGATGTTCACATCCTGGACAGAGAGGAACGATGGTTTGAGAGAGGAGTAAAGGAGGCCATCTTTGTGAAAATAACTCGTCCATCATTAAACAGGGGTGGAAGCCTCCGTGTTCTTGTATATCTTGTGTGATTCCTTGTGTATCTTCCTTTGTACTGAAACTCTGGCACAACAATTTCCTGCGGGATCAATAAAGTTCTATCTTATCTTATTCAACTGTCCCACTCTTACAATGCTGTTATTGCTAGTATCACTCAGTCCTCTGTGAATAGCAAGCGGCCATCAGGGCACTAACGATGAATTGTTAGGCTGCTGGTCCTCCTTTTTGCATGTGAATAACTAGTTTTGGCTGTGATCAGTAAACTGGTTTATCCACTATGACAAGGTTCTGCTTATAAGACAGAGTTTGTTGCAGCTCCTCAGGCTGAAGAAGTAATTTGGATAAACAAAACGAAATGTTTCAACAAGAAGAATCCGTCCAGGGGACCCACTTGACTCAACCTTGTTACAAGACACAAACATTTTTTTCATACAGTAAGTTTTGTGCAAGAAAATATTTTAAATTTTTTAACCACAGCACATTATGAACTAATAAGAATCTTTTTAATGAGATGATATAAAAATCTTTTTACCATGAAAAGCTTATTTTGTAGCAGCATGTTATGTTTTGTAGGATTTGCATCTTACAATATTATAAATCTTAAATCCAATGGGGTAAAAGTGAATTCTTCAAACTAATACCGATAATTTTCCTTTTCAAATGGTGTTTTTCCATCAGTTTTTAGTTGTTGCATTTTTATTCCTCATTCAGTGGCTCAACACAGGAAGCATGGAGCAGGGCGACTGCACAGGAAGTGGAGCATTTATCATGTGGATCCTGCCCCCCGCCCGCTGCTCCCTGCAGCCTAATCTAACCAAAACACCACCTCTCCAGAGATTTGTGTGTCAAAATAATTAACCCAATGCACAGATGGTGTTATATCCAAAGCTTTGAATTTTCCTACCACTGAAGTATTGCATGCAAACGCACTGTTTGTATACACATTTATCCTATTGTGAAAGAATTTTAACATCTCCTGCAGGGCCACAATTCTGTTGTGATTAACTTCTTTAAGTGAGTCTTCTCACCACGAGGCAGCTGATTCATTTGCCCCGAGGCGTCATCAAACGTGTGCAGCAGAACTGAGCAGGCCTGAACAGTGCAGCTTCTGGGATGTTGAAGTTCATCCCAGTTTAACTCCTGAACGCTCGTCCTCGACAAATAGAAACCCGAGGAGGTGACTCGGTCATCTGTGTTCAGTGATGCATGAGTGTGTGTCAACAGGCCCAGAGGAAACACCTCATCCTGCCATTAGTCTCTAAACAAACAAAGGAGCGCTGCTTTCTGTGATTTGGTTTGTGTCTGTGTGAGGCAAGCCATGCGCATCATGTTTGTGGGTCATACCTCATCTTCAGCCTGTCTTCGTGTCCATTGTAGAGGATAGCAGGTCCGTAGAATAGACTGCAGACATTCAATCCATGCGTTTCCTACAAAAAATATAAACAATCAAACATGCTGCACAGTTATGGAGGACGGAATGTGACCAAATGAAATGCACAACACATACTTATGTATAACAATTAAATACATCATTTAATTATTAAATACATAATTAAATAATTAAATGTACAATTAAATTATTAAATACACCATAAAATAATGAAATGTATATTTTAAATTAATCATGTCATGATTTATTTATTTATTTAATTTTGTCACCTTCCGCTCCGCCCTCCAGCGTCACCGTGAAATTATGTTAACTGTCAGCCTCACTCGTCAAACTCAGTGGGCGGGACTAACCCTAACCTTGACGCCTGATTGACTGCTCCTCACAGCAAGCAACGACAAATCAGCCACTTATTCATTTATTCACCCATTCATTTTATTACTCTTAGGAAATGTTAACAACAGTGTGGAGAGATACATTCCTGCTGCTACAATTGATTTTTATTGTTTAAACATGAATAAATATGTAAAAAAATAAATGTAACCGGAACTGTCCCCGTTTCTTAAATTCATCTTGATAACATTTAATTGTTTTTGTCTCTGAGCTGGAAACCCCAGATTTAACTTCAGAAATCTGATCACCTTAGCATGGAGGGAGCTGCCATGTTTGAACTGCCATCAGACCAAAGCAATGGATTTCACATGCTCAGCATTAGTCCCGCCCACTGAGTTTGCCGAGTGAGACTGACAGTTAACATAATTTCATGGTGACACAGAGGGTGAAATGTGACTAAATTAAATAATTGAATAAATCATGAAATAAATTATGTCATGAAATAAATAATTTAATAGTGTATTTAATAATTTAATTGTTTTTAATAATTAAATGATACATTTCATTATTGTGTGTTTATTTATTTCATTTTGTCACATTTCGTCCTCCATACACAGTAACTGCCTCATAAATTAACTATTTATTAGCCTGTAAATGACTAGAATAGAATGTGCAAATAGCCACTCAGATGTTTCCCAAAGCAGAGAACACAAAGAGAAAAGATGATCACAATCCCCAATGGGTTTTGTGGAGGAAACCAAACAGTGAGCATCATCATCATCATCATCAGTATTATTTCATGTTGGTAGCAGCACCGTTAACATTACAGTGTTTTTCTGTGACGTGCTGTGAGACCAGGCGGGACACGACACTGAGAGCTCAGGTTAATGTGTTGCATTCGAGTACAACATCACAGCACTAAGAAAACACAGGAGTAGCTTTAGGAAACGTCTGTAAAGTCAAGCATCAGTCAAGAGGCCTGAAAAATGTTTAAACCAACACTGCTCACCCAGCCTGGTTAAAACTTGACAGTTCTAACAAAAACAATGGTGGAAATCTCCAGAAGGAAATGTGCAACACTTGTGAAATGATGCTCCAACACATCCAACACACACACATACATTTGTTTTTAGTAACTTACAAATTACGTTTGAAAGCTAAAATATGTAGAAAACTTGAAAACATTTTAATGCATGCACTCAAGGTAAAAAAAAAAAAAAAGAAAAGAAATTTACAGTTTTTTCTTAAGCAGTAACAGTGTTTCCATTTATTCCAGTTACAAAATAAAAGTCTAACATTCATTCACAGTTGTAGACTAAAATCCTCTTTATTTAATTATTGTTATGCACAATCTCAGGCAATATCAAGAGATGTCATGGCCAAAGTATGTGTGGTGAATGATTCTCAGCTACAAGCACATCAACTTATAGATCAATATTTGTAAAACAGACTTAATAGGAGCCATTGTTATTCAGTTATTTCCTGAACGTTTCATTAAAATCTATCCAGTAGTTCATAAGATAACTTGCTAAGACAAAGCTGACATCAAATAATGCAACATTTTAAACAAAGATCTTGCACAACTTATTAGTGCTCAGAATACTTGTTGGGGGTAAGCCTCAGCTACTACCACACTGGACTTTAGGTCAGTTTAGGGTCACGAGTTTTAAAACCTGCAGTATGATGGTGCACACATCCTTTTCCATTACATGACTGGTTGATGCGACATGCTTCTTACAAATTGGGTAAGATGATTCCACTGTTTAAATAAATTTAGATAAAATTCAATTTAGAGGAAGAAAATCTGTTTGGACAATTTCTCAAAGCAGTTGGTAACAGTTTAAGCTGCTGTTTCAAATAGTCTACATCAAAGTTAGTAAAACGCTACATAACTTTGCTTCATATTTACAATATAACAGGAGAGCAAATCTTGCTGTCATATAAGACAACGTAAAAAATAACAATCACTACAAACAATGAAACATTTGTGTTTAATGAAAAAAGAAAGGCCAGTAAGTAAAGTAAAATAATTTGTATACAAATAAGTGGTTTTTGTGTGAAGAAAGTGTGTTTTTTTTTTTTGCAGTACCTTTATATACTGGATCAGATCAGCCAAGGTCATCTCCTGCTGATTCCCATGTCTGCCCTCAACAAGGAAGTCATCCCACAGACTGAATTTCTTTCCTGCAACCTGTTAATAGACACGTTACAAAGTCACACATTTTGCGGAAATGCAAACACAGATCAAGCTGACAGATGAAGAACAGCCCAACATGCAGAAAATGTGCCAGTCCATCGGAGCTGAGAACAATCAACAACCCTGAACAACCCACCAGGAGGTCAAGAAGGTGCTTCCTCCAGTGTGACAGAGTGATTCTGTCTGTTCTGGAGGCGAGTCATTGAAACTTGTCAACAATCTGTTGTGTGTTCAGTACAAGAAAGATGGTAACTTGCAAAAGCAATTTAAGGGAAGATCAAAGAATGTTGCTAAGACGGTGTGAGCACAAATGTATCATCTTATGGCCCATTTACCAGAGCGCACTTTAAGACAATCCATTCTACTCAGTTTTCCATCCAATGCATAAAACCACACATTTGATTATTTTTTATATTGAAATTTGTTGCCTTTTTATGTAAATCCTCAGAAACACAATCCTCCTGGGTAATTATGTTAACGTACATGCACACAACCCTGCATAAAACAACAAATAAGCATTCTGGATGCATTATTTTACTTGTCAAGTGTTAGTACAAAGCCATGCTTCTTGTTCTGAACTCGCATCACTCTGGTAGTACCAGTAATTAAATAATGATCCTTGGAGAACTGATGGAACGGTGTTATTAACAGTGATTTACCAAGTAAACACTGGACACACAATACATATGAAAGTTAAGGTTCGAGGTTCTTTATTGTCATTCGCATCACATGTGGTATATGAGGTGAAACAAAATTGTGTACTCAAGGTTCCCGTTACACCCCAAAATAGCAAAAATATAAAGTATAAAAAGAAACAGTATACAGTAATCCCTCGCTACTTTGCGGTTCAACTTTCGTGGACTTGCGCTATCACGGTTTGTGGATGTACAGTCCATAATATTGTACATAAAAAAAATCGTACAGAACTCATGATTGTCAACTTTAATATTACTCACGTGATTGGGACAGTACTGGATACAGTGCTGTACTGTAAAACGTTTACTTCGGACAGGCGATGCCATTTTGTAGTTTTCTATCAGTAAGCCTACACTGTATTCCCACACATAATGACCACATTTCCCAGAAGGCAGCAGGGTCTCACCTAGAAGCCCTATTTCCTTCTGCTGAAAAATCCAGAGGTAAAGTTTTGATCTGATCGGCGCCCAACAGATGCAGAGAAGCCCCAGTGAACCCACCGAACGGGAGCAGAACCAAACTTCCAGACCCATCAGTGGAGCTTCTCCCTGCATATGTGGGTTGCACACAGGTGCAGCAGGTGCCAAATAATTTGAAATAATTTATTTAAAATAAAAAATCCATGCTGATCCTTTGCCTCATCCATCAATCAGCCAACTGTCATGTCCAATCTTACTTTGAAAAACTGCAAAAGAGCGAGACCGCGAAAGTCGAACTGTGATAGATACTGTATATGTTTGCAATACAAAGTGTTGACAAGGAGGTGCTTTATGAGAAAACAAATGCTGAAAGCTACTCTCACAGTAACTATATGATTACTTATTATTAATATTATAGTATCTGTGGGATGCATGGACAAATTCTTCATAAATATGTTGTTCCACTTCATACAGCGGATTATGTTTGGACAGTTTTGTTTTGCTTTTGGATATTTTAGCAGTTTGTGTTGCTCTGGTATGTGTGTGTGTAAAGACTAAAGTGAATTTATCCTGTGACAGGCTTAATTCAAAACACAGCTGTAAACCAGGGCAAAGAATTGAGCACTGACCAAATTACTGAACACTACAACCAAAACCCGACATTATTCAAGGAATGCATTTAATACATCTTCTTTAGAATAAAAAAAAAGTGTTTGGAAAAAGTGAAAGGATTGTTACAAACTTTTCTAACCTCAGCTTCCATCATTCTTCTAATGCCTTCATATCCTAATGTTCTCCTGAGATCAGAATCTATGAGTAGAATAAACTTTAAATTATCCAAAGAAACAAAACAAGCCCAGACAGATTCATACAGTCCTTCCAGATACACCACCTTTACTCCAAACATAATCCACCAGATCTGATAATAACGTCATCTGACAGAAGTGGGTCAGGATTCCTTACATACACAAAAGAAAAAGTCAAAATATGTCGCCTGGTCCGACACCCGGCTCGCACACAGCCTGTCTGGCAAGAGAAGCTGTGAAGACCAAAACTTGGCTTAAGTTGTGAATACCAAAACCCCAGCTGAACCTGGCTCTAATTATCTCTGCTCCAGCAGCCAAGGGGAACTTTTTGACCAGCCCTCACAACTTCCACCACTTCTGGGGTTTGGTGGTTGTGGAGACACACTTGAAGCATACTTCTCCCAAGGTCTGACTGAGTGTAAAACTGTGCTTTTGTCCCAGTTTGGACACAAAGCATATTCTGTTTGTAAGACGCACATCATCTTGCTAGTCCTGCTAGCTTGTTTCCGATGTTTGAGGAAAGCTTGTTTAT
The DNA here is from genome assembly GCF_014905685.2 of Nematolebias whitei. Classification (NCBI taxonomy): domain Eukaryota; kingdom Metazoa; phylum Chordata; class Actinopteri; order Cyprinodontiformes; family Rivulidae; genus Nematolebias; species Nematolebias whitei. The sequence goes on from NC_056504.1 coordinate 29,744,913, forward strand.
ATATTGATGGCACATTGAGAATCTGAAATTTACACATGGAAAGGTTCTTTAATGTTTTTGCTGCAAAATGGACCTTAGTCCGAAGTGGTACCATGTCAGACTTGTCCATAAATGTGTTGGTGTGTACAGTAAATGCTGATTCGACACAATGCAAAGCAGCCAAAGAGCCTATTTTTAACCCCTCTCCTCCCTTCCTCTTGCCTCCGTCACACAAATGTGGCAGGAACCTGAACAAAATCTGATACATCAGTCCATACATACAGTGAAGTAAACGTTTCACGATAAAGAAGTGGAGAAAAAAAAAAAAAAAGCGTACAAGAATGCTGGAACCACGTTGTCTCCTGGAAACAATTACAACTAGTCTCCCACAAGCACAACAGATTTCTTTTTTTTTTATGTTTTTTTTTTTTAAAGGAGCTTCTACAATAAACACAACAATGAGCAACAAAACAGGTTTCCTCAGGGGAAAACAAGAAATGGGAAACAGAGTACTGCTTTCCTCTTCAAGAAACCACTGAACCATATGACCAAAGGAGTAAAACAAGTTTTATTAATTTATAACTCAATATATTAAATTATTTATGTGAATGTTTATTAAGCATTCAAACAATGCTGTTTGTAAGCTAATTTTAGACTTTTCAGCTAATTCCACATTTTTTGCCAAAATTTCAACTTTTTTCAGCCTAATCCAGCAAAAAATGTGCTCTCTTCACTTCCTTCAGGTAATTTAAGCTTCTTTCTGATTTTTTAGCTACTTTTCAGCTTTTTTTGTTTGTTTGTTTGTTTGTTGCTAATTTCAGCTTTTTCCAGATAATTGCCACTTTTTGGGGCTAACTTCTGCTTTTTTCAGCCTAACTGGGCAAAAGTGTTCTCTCTCTACCCCTATATGCTAATTTAAGCTTGTTCTACCTTTTCAGATAACTTTTTAGTATTTTCTAGCTAATTTCATATGTTTTCAGATAAATTTGAGTTTTTGTGGTACTTTCAGACCAATTAATTTATTTCTGCTAATTTCAGCTTATTATGCTCTTTTCAACTTATTTCTGCTAGTCTAAGCTTCTTTCTGCTTTTTCATCTACTTTTCAGCTATTTGTTTGTTGCTAATTTCATCTTTGCCATCTAATTTTCTAACTTTTGTGCTAATTTCTGCTTATTTAAACTTAATTCAACAAATATGTGTTCTTTCTGCTTTCTTCTGCTAACTTTGGCTTGTTCTTCCATTTAAGCTAAATTTCAGCATGTTTTTAGCTAATTTCAGCTGTTTTTAGCAAGTTCTTCAGCAATAAGCATTCACATTGCATTTTCGTAGGAAATGTAACTTCTTTAGTTTTATTATTCTAGTTAATGAAGCTGTGCTCAACATAAATGCAGGACTTACAGAATGAGCATGTTCATTGTAAAGGAGTAGCTGGAGTTCAGACAATATACAAAGGCTACGGCATCCTAAAGGTGTCTTTCGGCTGTCTGGGGGGGGGGGGGGGTCATCTGTTATTGTGAGGACAGCACTGACTGGGGGCCAGTCACAGCTGTCTTGAAGTTTCCAACCTGAAGTGGACAAAGATTTTTCTCTGCACTCAAGGGAGAAAAAAAAAACTAGAAAGTTCCTGGAGAAACTGCCTACTTATTATTAAATTATTATTATTAATAAATATTATTAATAATGGTTATTAATATTAATACATACTAAATATTAATATTAATTATTATTAATATATATGTAATGTATTATTATTAAAATATATAATAAAAAATCAATGTTAATAATATTCACATCAATAATTAGTATTAATATTACATATTATTTATTAATATTAATAATTTATATTAAATATATAATTATTAACAATAATAATATTATTACTAATTAATAGTGATAATAGGTAATAATAGGTGCCTTCTATGCATTGCATAATGCATTGCCTTCCTTGCATGTTGAACCAAAATGGCTCCATATGTTACTCAGTTTCTGTGAAGAGTTTTCGCCTATTTATTTCCTATGGGAAATATGGCATATTTGTTAGCAAAATATGTCGCTATGGTAACTGCGAATGCCAATAAAAGTAATTGCACACTTCCCGGAGCCGGGCAGGCCGTTTTTATATAACTTTTGTGGGGGTCCACGTTGCGGTTCGGGCCGCATTAAAGTTGAAAAAGATACGCTTTTTAGGTGTAGAATAATAAGTGGGCAGTCACCAATATTTCATCTTTGTTTGCAAATTACGTCGCCATGGTAACTCGAAATGCCAATAAAAGTAATAGTACACATCACGGGGCCGAGCCAGTCGTTTTTATATAACTTTTGTGGGGGTAGATGCTGTGGTTCAGGCCGCATTAACGGAGATAGAAATGTAGACACTCTTCCGAGGTGTAGAATTATAGGTGCCTGCCATGTATTTGCATGGAATTCCCCAACAATAAAACTTGTCTGCAGCAAGCTTATTAACAATGAACATTAAAAAACGCATACCTGAGCTAAGCAGATTGTTAAGGCTAATATGATAAATGTCAGGGATATTGGCTACAGATCAAGATGCTAATTTTAGGCCACCAGTCTGATTCTGAAGTTCCTTTGGACCCAAGCAGAAAGGACAGTCATTGTTTTTAACAGAGGAAGAACTTGAGTGCACATTGTATACATTTTCTAGAAAATAAAGTTGTGTCGTTATAGCCTTCTGTGTCAGAGTTAATGTTATACAATGGACTGATTTCCCATTTTCCATACAGTCTGTAAACAGGTCTTTAAACTTCCTCTCACATAAAACAAGATTTTGCTCCCCCCCCCCCCCCCCCAAAAAAAAATACCAAGAGAAAACCTGCCATTTCAACATCCCCTTCAGCATTGATGTAACATTCCAGCAGCTCTTACCAGTAACAACAGATATCGCTCTAATGTAAACTGCAGGCACAATGTGGAAAAAGTTGTTCATGCAAGAACACTAAAATTTGATTTAAGCCATGCATCTATTTTTTTATGGCTTAAAATTTATGCCCTGCATTAACAAAGCTAAATGTCAAAATTTAAAATGTCATTATAATCATGAAACGATTTGTGCGTTATTAATTCTCTCTCACTCTTATTGGCATTTTCAGATCTGAAATTCTTTGACATCTGACCTCAGCATGCAGAACTGCAGGCTGCTTCCTCTTGTTTACAGGAAGCATGAAGAGCTCTGGTCTCTTCCTGAAAAGTCTGAATGCAGACTTCAATTTAGATTATATTAAAAACAGAAAGTAAAGCAAACAATAGCTATAAACCTTGTAGTTTTCGATTTATTTTAAACATCATATATGAATATATTTGTTTAAACAGCTCACATCACAAAATAAATCTCCTGCATGATTCTTCATAATAAAACAACCACCTCATAACAATGGGAGGAAAAGACATGATATAAAGGTCAGAGGAATCGTCACAAAATGAGTCACATCACAGTCTGAGGCGGTCTGAAGCAAATGTCACTCAGTCCCAGGGAGGATTCAGCAACTTGTCAAAGAAAATTGCTTTGCACAAATCCATTACTTCAAAGCTTGAAATGAGAAATGATTATATTCTGGCATGCAATTATTTAAAATGTCACTCTTTTCTCATTTTTCTGCTTACATTTCAGAAAGAGACGAACCCTAGTGTTCTGGTTTTATTAAACAGATTTTAAAAAGCTCCAGTATAAAGCATCAATTCTCTGTGGATCCCAGAAAACAGGAACCCCACATTGCAATGCCCTAATCACAATGCATCATGATGGAGCCAAAAAAAAAAAAAAAAAAAGACGCCTCCTCTGAAAAGTACATGGTGAGGTGAGAACAAGTCTGATAAGGAGGTAGACATACCCCCAGGCAGACTAACACAATCATACTGGACACTTTGCACTAAAGTTGTGCAAAAAATCAAAATGTTCACTACCTTTATCTTGTACGACACACTAAGAAAAAAAAATTACCAATGAGAATAAAGTCATAGTATTACGAGAATAAAGTTGTACAATAATAAAGTCATAATATTACGAGGATAAAGTAGAAACAATACAAAAATAAACTTGTAATATTACCAGAATAAAGTTGTAGTATTATCAGAACTCCAACATGAAAAAGCTAGTTACATCTGCGGTAAAATGATGAATGTTCACGTCAGCAGTACAATAGCAGGAAGCCCAATGTACTGTGGCGTATGGATTCTTATGCTAAACTGAAGCCGTATGTCATTGCAATTAATGGCTACATTGACGGATTTACTCATAACATAATGTGGATGGAGGCATATTTCACAAACAGTGACCCAAAAGTGATCACAGTGACTTGCATTGGGAGGTTGTCCACAGCAGGTGGAAGCCGACCCAGGACATATTACAAGTTTATTCTCGTAATTTTATGACTTTTTTTCCTCACAATGTAATATTTTTCTTAGCATGGCCCTAATACTCCGTCATAATTTTGCCCTTTAAAAGAATGAAGCACTTTTGGAGACCATAAGCTGAGACCAGAGGTGGTACAGTAAAGGACCCTCCGTACTCCATTTGAAGCGCTGAAATCATCTCTCATTGTCATAGCTGCGTAACAAAAATTGCGTAATTTTGTTCGCAGAGCAGCTTCGCCCGCCCCTTCTCGACACAAGGCCTTGGCCGAATCTTTTCTCCAGGTGTATGCACCAAGTACTGTGTGACTGGGCAGAAGTTTGGTGGCTGTTTGTCAATGTGGAAATGCGCTCGGACATTCAGCTGCACGACTAAACAAATGCACTAAATTAGTCAAATGGCCAAAATATCCTGGATGGAGGTCATGCAGACATTCGGGGCGTTTACATGACGCGTTTTTATTCCGAACGGCCGTTTGATCAGATTACTTATGTTCATGTAAACATAGCTACTGACTGACAGCGATGAGCTGTTTGGAACTATTGAGAGCTGCATGAACCACGTGATCGTGTATCGGCTAGTTCAAAGAGTGGCACAACTCTCTCTTTTTATGGGGTAGTGTATAGTGTGTATGGAGGAGTCTGACTGCTGAAAAGTGTGGAGCTCTCTTCAGGATAGGACGGTGATTCAGGACGACAGATGTAGGGACAAGTGGAGACTCTGGCAGGAAGAAACCCCGGCGGTGACATGTACTGCAATGAGAGGGGTTTCCCAGCTCTGCACCTGTGTCTCGTGGACTACGAAAGGTGTGTGCGAAAGTAAATGTCCCACAACAACGTGAACACGAGTCGACCATTCGGCTTCGGATGGAGCTTATCGGGCCCTTAACTCCTGCTGTAAGAAATACCTCTGCATATTTCTATCTAAGCTTATCATCAACCCAAAATTCCTTCAGTGGAAATGCTTTTACAACCTGCTGTGGCCAGAGGCCTGCTTCTTCAAAGGGAACTTTCTCTTTTAAATGGCTTCAAAATGAGTTTTAGGGGAAGGAGATGGTGGATTTGTTTCTTTCACGAGTCAGTGACAGACTCTAATGAAACTTTTCAATGAATAATTGGATGGATGGATGGATGTTCAACTCAGTTTGTGGAAGCAACCTGTCTCAAGATGGCTGCCATAACTAATCAATCTTAAGAACCAATGATGATTCAGTCAGCTTTGCAGATATAGAGCTAAGATTTAGTGTGGTAGAATTTCAGATTCATCCTCATCACATACCGAGTGCTAAGAGCACTAGATTTTTATTCTAAACTTTGGTATGCAAGGCGCTAGAGGAAATGCATTCCTTTCAATTTAACCAAGACTATAATAACAATGAATCATAGCAAAATTATAATGTGAATCATGCTTTGATGTTAACTTGGCATCATAAAAATGTCAAATAATTCAGAGCAGTTGGCACACACGAAAAGTGGCTATTTATGTTTTCATGCAAAGCCTTTCTCCCCATTTTTTTTAATAAAACAACATTACGGTCAAGTAAAATGTGCCTTTGTCTGGTTGGGGGTGTCATCTGCTGTTCGATCTGTATTGATCACTGCTCTCTTTGGCCTGCGGTGAAGAAACAGATGGCTGAGGCCTCCAACTGTTCAAGCAGCCCTCTGGAATTCATAATATTCAGAAAGTTCAGAGCAAATACACTTTTATATCTGTGAATGTGAAAATGATACAAACATTAGTCCTCCATCAGTATTTTTTAATATTTAGATACACTGTTTGAAAGCTACTTGTGTCGTCATGCTTCAGGGTGGAGGAGGTGCAGGACACACAGACACTTCTGCAGAGTTTGACACTCAGTCTAAAAGCAGTCCATTGCTTTTGAAAGGCTTCCATTGACGTGTAAAACAACAAATAAAAACCTCAATGAGATTGTCTTTCAAATGAGAAGATAACCTCCACCTGCCTGAAAATGACCCCGGGCTGAAGTACTGAGTCAATAAAACTCTGACAAATGGGTTACGGATGTGCTGGAACCTGAAGAGACTCAAACAGCAAACGTTGAAGAAACTGACGCTGGAAAGCAATGCATTGAAAACCAAAATGAAGATAGATAAATCTAAATGATCCATCTGAATCTTTAGACCTTGCTTTTTACAGAGCAAAAGTGTGCAGGTGCAAAGTAATGATTTTAAAAACTTCACTTAAAAAGCAAAAAATGCTCACAATTAAACGACATTTGCATGTGGATAAGATGCTCTAATGCAGTAGAAAATATTATTATGCTTGTAAAATTGGTTAATTAACAATAAAGAAAATCTTGCTGGACATTTACAATCATCATTGGTGCTATTTGGGTCAATTATACACATTCTGAATAAACAAATTCCATCTAAACAAATTTACAGCAGTTCTGAAAGATGGATTCAAATGAATTAAACATCTTTTCATCTACTTTCAGGTATATTCAGCTTCACTGGATATACCACAAGGCAAATATTCAACACTGCAGCAGAGTAAAATATAAATTTCTTTATAAAGATCCACTGTTAGTGGTCGAGACCAGCTTCAGAGCTGTGTTTGAGCAAATACGTTCTGATGCAGAACCCAGCAGAAAAGTGACAAGTCTGAACCCTGATCCAGCCCGTTGAAGGGCAGCTGTCCAACTAAAACTCACCCCACTGTGTGCACCGTGCCTCTGGAATAAATATGCATGACATAATGAATGGGGATAAAGAGGGACTAGATGAATTGCCTGAAACTTTTTAACAAGGCTCAAAGGAGACAGTGCACAGAGTTTATGAGTAGCTGTTGCACCTGCTACACTAAAGTCAAGGTCTTAAACATACATACATTATATATATATATATATAACTATACAGAAAT